>NC_031976.2:32953218-33259718 GCF_001858045.2 Oreochromis niloticus
TTATGAATAATTATCTGTGTAAACTGAGATGGAGCAGCTTACTCTTCTTGACTTAGATGATCTTTTTGTTTGAAGAAAATATTAAAAACACACAAATTTGGTACATTAATGTAATGTTTGGTTTGTACATGCAGGCTGAAGTTGTTTTTTGTCTTGTTCTTTTTGGCTCAAATATTTAGAGCTCAGTTGTGCTCAAGGTGTGTGTTATGCTCATATATACAATGATACAACCAGTGTTGGGGTCATTGCTTTTCTTACAAGTAATGCAGTAAAAGTAATTTGTTACATCGCTTCCTCGTTACTACATAAAATGACCTGAAATGCAATGTCTTATAATCACCAGATAACATTATAAACCTTAGGCTACAGTGTCACAAACCAACACAAATCCATATTCTAATGAGGACACACATAGATTCTTTCTTTTAGTTTTTACGTGTGATCACAAAGCCGACAACACAAAGCACAAAGACTTCAAAGTGATCACTGCAGTGATTCTACTTTAGAAACATGAACTGATAGAAATGGAGGCTGCAGCCTGACTGCTCATTGGGGCCTTTGTTACCTGTTAAAGATCAAGCTCTGGCTGCTGGGCTGGGGTCTGCATGTGCTCAGCTTTAACATCACTCTGGGTTCTTAGTTAGCTTCAGCTTGGACTTTACTATTGTGCTCTTATGCAATAAAAATAAAAGTAATGTTGATCTCCACTCCTCAAAAGCTTCACTGCTTTCCTTCTGCCGCAGTTATTTCTGTATAACTGAAGGACCTTTGTAATGTGACAAATGACATAATTGTAACTGTAATACAAGTATTGAATTTATGGTAGTACAGTAATGTACTAAAAAAAATTACAACACTGGGTACAGTGGGTACTGGGTACTCGTATTAAACAGGGCCAAAGTTCACAGTAATGAGGTCAGTGTTATGTAAATGTAGTCTCTGTAAGTCAAACGCTCAGGTTTCAGACTGCTCTACATGCTCGATTAAAGACAGCTTTTTTTAGTCTTGGCTCTGTTTGATCTCGAGCAGAGAGGATATCTTTAATACAGCTCTGGCTTTGGGCACAGAGGCCCCACCGACCTGCTGTTAAAACCTGATTTTTGTCAGGGGCAGCCAGTCAGATGAGATTTGGATTAAAACAGGGGGTGGCCTTAAAGATGAGTTAAAACAGCTTATTCAGTACAGAGGATGAACTAAGAGGTTGCACCAAGATACTGTAAGATAAACTGATTATTTTAAACAGTAAAAAAAGTGAATGGATCTGGAAATGAACACTACCGCCTCTCTGTAAAGGTAAAACTTCACCACATTGTATGTGAGACTTGTCTTTATAAACCAGGGGGGTTAGCGACTTATAATTGCAGCCTTGACTTCCACTGACATACTTAGCAGAGGATGGTGCCATTAAAATGAATCAAACAGTATCTTCAGGTGACGTTTCCTGGATTTTTTTTTTTTTTTTTTGCTGATGAAGTTCCTCATGGTGGTGCTCTTTTCTTTGTCTATTCAGCCATGGCTGATAAAACTGCTCATTGTAAATACCGACTTCCATGTTCCAATCTTCAAAAAAATAAAAAAATAAAACTTCGTATCCTGGCCGCTACATGAATTTGAAAAAAGAAATAATAATTCCTTGGACCATTTCTAACATCGAATATTTAAAAAAAACCAATATGTTTATATATCCAGCTATTTCCATTAATTTTTGTTGATAACATGGGTAATAAAAGTCTGTAATTCCACTTATTTCTGTTGTATAATTTCACTTTCACAGCCCTTTCACACGGCCACAGTTATCTCCTCGCCCTCATCTTTCACGCGCTCGCTTCCACTCTGCTTTAGTGTTTTGCTCCTCCTTGCTTCCCCCATCAACCCCCCCCTTCCACTTACTCTCGCTCTGCATTAAACCCAGCTTGTCTCTCTGATCCCGGGAGGACTGCTTATGGGAGCTCCTCGGACCAGTGTAAGCCCTGCTGGTTTCCAGTCGCCTCGCAGCACTGCACGTGGAAGAGGAGGAGAGGGAGTATTTGTCCTCGTGCCCTAGGCAGGAGAAAGAAAACAAGGGGAGAAAAAGGAGAAACTGAGGCAGAGAAAACAAGGAATGAGCTTGTTAGAGATGCAGAGTGTAAAAGTAAAGGGAAAGTAATGCAGAGAGATGAGAAAAGATGAGGGCAGGGGAGAAAAATAGGAAAAAGCCAGAAGTAGAAAAGGAGAGAGCGAGCGCAGGGTGGTGGAGGGAGAAGAGCAAATGAGTGAGCGAATAGGAGTGGAAGAGAGAGAGTGAGCGAGAGCAAGTGAGAGGGAGGGAGGCGTACAACACTGCAGACACTCGCCCACTGTCACTGCTCCACAGCCAGAGGACAGAGGCAGCAGCGGCAGCAGAGGAAGCGGATACGATGGAGGAGGACGACTGTACCAACCATCTGCAGCTCAGTCCCCGTCACTGACAGCCTCCCTCGGGACCATCCTGCCAAGTTGGGAACAAAACTACACTCTTGTCCTTCACAACACCAAGTACTGGACCCTCAACTCCTGCAGGAACACTGTGCACAAGATCATCATTATTTTTCCCGCTCTTGCACTCCCGCACACTTACTCACACACCTTCTCTCAAACTGAAGCACACTTCACTCTGCCTATTGGACTAGCGAGTTTTTTGTTGTTTTTCATCATCGCTGCCTTCCGAGCTGAGTGGATTTACTTTTATCCTGTGGAGGACCATGGGGCTGGGGTGGAGGGGTACAGGAGGGACCATCCAAAAAAGGACAGAGGAGAGCTGGTACCATTTGGTGGCATTGCTGCTGTTGTGTGGTTTCTGGGAGGCTCACACACAGACAGATGATGGGAAGTCTGTCTACTTCTGGGAAACAGGTACTGCTAAACCACTAATTACAGATTAAATGTGATCCTTTGCTTTACATATGGAGTGTTTATGATAGCTGCTGATGTATTAGTGTGTTGCTTCTGAGTGTGGGAGGTCACATACCGTAGCTGCGCCAACAGCACAATCAGTCAGATCTTATCGAAAATGTTTCCAACTCATTATATGTGGATAATGTGGCATGAACAGAGTGATAACCATTTTAAGACACGTTTTAAATAATAAATAAAAGGAAATAAAAGCTTCTTAGATCTAGTGCAGAAATGTTCTCATGACTTGTTGGGTTTCAGAGATCTAAAAGGCTTCCAGATGACACACTTTGGCTGTCTCAATTTTTTTTTTTCGTTGAGGTTTACGCTGCTGAACTTCAAAGATGCATACACTTGAAAGATGACCCAGAAATCTACAGTAGAATCTTGCTCCTTCGTCCTGAATCGCATGTGGCACGCAGGACAACTATGATCCATTTTTGAATAGATTAGTTTCATCTCCCTGAGTCTCAGGTGATTCACTGTTATTGAAACGTTGCTGTTGTGTTTTACAGCATGCAGATGATTGATAGGCACTGCATCACTATTGTGGTTGGCAACGGTTTCATGCTGCTGATACAAAATCAGCTCTGAATCTGAGGGCGTTGTGTGTTTTTTGAGGCTCACGCATGTAGAAGATTGTAGATTGATGAGTGGGTACAGTAGTTCTTATCTTTACACGTGCTTGTTCTCTACACTGAATCTAGCTGCACTGAACTGTCTCTCAGAGAGACATATAAATATCGAGTGCCGTGGTGAATTATATCCCCACACTTGATGCTGAGCACTACTTTAAGGTTCTAGAGTACATATCATGCACTAGGTTCAGATTAACACCGATAACTACTAACAGATGCAAAAATTAACCTTTGCAGTCATTTTTAAAAACATCTAGGACGTACTTTAAGGCACAAATTAAATAACGATCTCTTCATTTCCCAGTTTGATGCTCAGGAGATTTAAGGTGTGCTTTTCTCATTCAACGTTTGGAAAAGTTTTATTTTCTCAATGCCGGTACAACTTTGTCGTCTCTCTCAAACTCAAACGCCACCACTCTGCATGTCCTGCCCCGCCTTGCTCAACACCAGTCCCCAGTTGACGTATCCCACGTCTCTCCCGTGGTTCTGCATCTTTAAAGAGGATGTAGCTGAGTAAGGAGATTAAAGGAGCAGGGATTTAACAACCCAGGAAAGACAGCCCAGGGAAGAGACTTGAGAAAGAGAAAGGCAGAGTGAGCACTGCAGGCAGAGAGAGGGACTAACTTAACCTACATCTACCCTACTGTAGGTCATAATGATTATGCCTCTCTCCCACGCTACAGCACCTTTCTCCCACACTATGCACGCTCCTCAACTGGAAAGCTCTAGGCTCTGCGCTTTGAAATGTAATCCAGTGTTGGGAGTTTGTTCCCTTCTTCCCAAATAAAAGGTAGTGCATTGATTTCAGCCCTGGAGTGTTCTTTCTTCTGAGTCTCTTTGGTTTGACAATTGCCTGCAGAGTATTAAAATCACATAGGGCAATTTACCGCTTTGGATCCCGGTGCTTTTCATCAAAATGTGATTATGTTTGTGCAAGATTTGCATACTTTTTCTTTCCAATGGAAGTTGTTTTTCCCGTTATTTATGTATTTTTTTAAGAAAAGAAACGCAAAATACGATGATGTTTGTGCACACTTGCAGAGTGTGCAGTGGAGGGAATATTCTTGTGGCAAGCAATGCTCTGATGTTTTGCATATTGATGAGTCTAGCTGAAATACAGCCCCTGTCTTCAAAACTGTGGGGAATTGGGACTGCATTGCTTTTATTGCCTTCTGTGGAAATATGATGTATCTGTTTTGGAAGGTGAGACAGTCCATTGGTGATTTTTTTTCTTTTTTCGTGGAGAATACTATTCAAATGAAGCAGATGGAGACAACAGGATCCTCCAGCTATTGCAAGTGATATTTCTGCAGGTGGCGTTAGGATAGCTGAAGGAAAAAAGAAAATGATTATAGCCACCATGAGGATGATGGTAGTGATGATGGTGATGGTGATAATGGTATACCACAGATTTTCTGGGGCCTCTGAGAGATTGCTGGGAGTTTGTCTTCGTCTCAGATCCTGTTTTCACACCATTTTTCTCCCTGTCTCTTTCTCACAACTCTGCACTCCTTCTGCACTTCTATCTCTGCATCTTTATCACTTTGTTTCCCTGTCTAGCACTCATACCATATTTTGCATTGCTTTTTTAAGAACCACAGCCCCAATAATAAGACAATAAAATATGATGAAATCTCAGAGAAACTTATTGTCACGAGGCAACACCAGGATGTCAATCTATCTATTATAAATACCCCCCAACTCACCCTTGCCTCCAAACACACACACCGCAGCAGGTGCATCTTTCCCATTCAGTTACAGTGTGTGTGCTTCATTAGACTCAGTTGTTGAAGCAACAAGGTTGCCAGGTTTGTGCTGTCAAGACCTCCCATGTTTGCCTGAGGACAAGGCAATTACAGGTGGTGGAGTATTACGTACTGTAGTATCTCGATATCTTGAGCATCTGCTCTATGCCTCACTGTAAGTGCTCCTTACACATGGCTTTGCAGTTTGATACTGATGCATGTTAATGTTCCAGTGGATCCTTAAATGCATCAATTATCCACAACATTAAAACCACCTGCCTAATATCGTGTGGGTCTGTCTCCTCCTGGCAAACAGCTCTGACGCATCGGTGTATGGATATGGGACATCTGGGGGTGTCCTGTGGTGCTTGGCATGGTGAATTTTTGGATCCTGTAGGTTTTGATGTGGGGCCCCCAGGGATTGGGATTATTCTGGTGTATCCCACAGATGTTCAATTGAATTGAGCTGTTTGAAAGATGGGATAATGCTTTTGTGGCTCATTGTCATGTTTCTTGAGCTGTTCCTGAGCAGTTTTTGCGGCGTGGCTGGATGCCGCCATCAGAGAAGCAGTTGGTCGACTGAAGTGTTTGCAAAAGCGGTCGCAAAAGAAATCCGGTTGCATGGACGTCAACAGCAAAATAACCCTCGGTACAACATGATCCCCATTTTGTAAATTATGGAAAAAAGATGATAAAGCAGTGTGTAACATGGGGAAAGGTGGAAATTCACACACCAGTGGGTGATGACAGTGTAGCTACATCAGTCCTTTATATGAGTCCCATGGATGCTCAGTTTGATTAGGATCTGGAATGTTTGGAGTCTGCCTCAATGCTTTTGGGATCTTTATGTATTCCTAAGTGGTGTTAGCTGTAGCAGGGTGCATTGCCCTGTTTGGAGAGGCAGCTGTGGTCAGAGTTTCTTTGACTTTAGTGGTTTGGTGTGGTACATATCAAAATAATGTCCATATCAATATTACAGTAGGACCCAAAGTTTAGCAGAAGGACATCACATTGTAACAAGATAATCATGACTTGTTACTGCTTTTAATGCTTCGGTTTCATAAAAAGCACAAAAAAAAGAAGTGAAGCTTACCTTTTAAAATGTTAAAATGTACACCAGCAGGTGTTAATTCATTTATCAGTCTGATCTGACAGCCTGATCTTATCACTCTTGATCAACCTTCTACCTTTCCTGATTGGCCGCTTGTAATCTTTCCCAGAATCCAGATTATCTATTATTCAGATTACGTCACCTCTGGATCCTGATCAAGCCAATCTGCAATTACCTGCCGTCTTACCTCATCAAGTTAAGTCACACTTCACAGCATGTGCCTCTCAGTCACAGGCCTGTTAAATCAACTGAGACATGCACAGGCTCTCAACTGACTGCTCTTAGATCTTGTTTCCCATTTCTGTTTGTGAATACGGTCACCCAGAAAACGAAAAATTTTGTTCAAATTTGCATTTTAAGCAACAGATCACTTCTTTTGAGACCTTATGCATGAACAAAGTCTATACACATAAAAGCACAGCAGTAGGTCTCCTTCAGGCTGCTGATTTGGCACCTGTTACTCTAACTGTTAATGCTCTGTGAGGAGCGTGTAAACTTTTGTTTCCTGAGCTGTTAACTAACCAACCTCATAAAACAGATGCTTGAAAGACTCTTTTAATTAATGATAAACTGTATGGGAGCAGGGTTTTAAATTGTAAAATGACAAGGATTTTGATATTGATACCATAGGGGTGTCTACTTGGAGGCTGGGGGGACACCACTTGCCAGATCCAGTATTTTTATATCAACCATGCCAATTAACACAGCTGTCATCTCTTTGCTTTTCCCTTTACTCATTTACAATTTCCCTTCAAAGTGGGTGCGCAGGTGTGTTAGGCCTGCATCCCCATTTAGTGACCAGTGGCCTGGTAACAACTTTGAACTCTTTGTACATAATAAATCAACTACATGCCCATCCTGATGTATTGTTTTTGCAGGGGGGAAACTGGCAGATTTGATGACATTTAACAAAGTTAAAAACAAAGTGCGTGTTGTAGATGTTCTTTACTAAAAACTGATAATATAGCCCATTTCTAAGCGATTGCTAGGCATGTATAATTCAGCTTTTGCAAATATAAATGAGATGTTATTGTGAAATTAAAACGATACAGTACTTTTATGAGGTATTGTGGGTGCTACAAATTGCTAACACCGGGCCGTTTTAGCCCATTGTTAGGTGTGATAGCATCATACACAATTCAGTATTTTGTGGATCTAAATTAAATGTTAAATGTGGTTAAAAAGAAATGCTATGATGCTTTTATAAGGTGTTATACATATAAAATGTGCATAAATCTCTTGGGCACTAGCTACTTGCGAGGTGTTTGCTAGGCAACATGATGTCAGGTAAGAGCCTTCAGGGGCCTAAGATGTACCTGTGTGCCAAGTTTGGTTGCTCACTCCCTGATGGTCTGGGAGGAATTTGTAGAAAGAAACACACAGACATATTATCAATTATCTTTTCTTTTCTAAAGTCAAGTTGTTCTTTTTTATTTCTCTTACCCAAAGTGCCTTTTAACACTTGGATATTAATTTCATTTTTACTTTAGTTACTTGATACAAGGTACCTTTCTTGAGAATGCTAGCATCTGTAGGTCTGTACATTTGTTGGACCTGCTTCTCTAATGACCTGTCAGTTTCCAGAACCAGTGCAGGTTTAGTCCTACAAGGTATCATCCAATAGAGATTATTCTGGTTTTCTGCTCTGTGACGTGCTGCAGTGTGTCAACACATCTCGCCCATGTCACCGTTCAGGACACAGGTGTAGGGCAACTATTGCTGACAGGCCATTGTTAGCTGAATACATCCCTCTTTTTACAGAGCCGCTAGCAGTGAAGGATGTCATCCTTGCTCAGGGTTGTTACTGGCTCTCCCACAATCACCTGCTATTACGGTGGACCCACTGAAGAGGCCATCCAGGAAATTGAGGGAGAGCGGGTGTGACAGGTTCACAAGTTCACTACAGCATGTCAAGGGCGTTATATGGAGAACAAAAACTCCTTTAGCCAAACTGATAGTGGTAACGAAAGACAAGAGAAGATTGGTTTAAGGGGAAAGCCTTGAGATAAATGGAAACAAAAGAACAGTGATGATCTTTTTCAGGCTGTTTGCACTAAAAAAAGCAGACAGTTCCTCTCTAGCCTTATCGTCTGTTATAGCAACACATCTGAAATCTTAGGAAGGTTATATTTATATTCATGTCCAATGGATTTGGCTACATTTTCCCATTTTAAACTTCTCATTCTGTTTTACTGGCATACTTGATTGATTCATGTCCTCAAATCACCTCAGCATCAACCTCACAACCTTTCCAACATCTAAATTAGAGCCTGTTGTGTCTGTACTGAAATCCTTTGCTTCAAATAGCTATGTGCTAATACCTGTGTACCTGGATGATATCTGCCAGTTTTCTTTTCATTAAGCTGGAAACAAACACACGTCTGAGTAAATAGCTGTAGCTGTGATAGCAGCAGGAAAGTGACTGGCATCATCCCAAATGAGAATATCCCTTGGAGACTCCCACCTCATTTTAGCGAGTGCATTACAACGTGACCCTCAATGACCCTAATTAGCATAGCACCTGAGGGCAGACAAGGATCTGGTCCATAATTGGCCAGCCAGTGTTAAAATTCCTTAGCAACAGGCAACAAATTTAGGCCACGCATATAAATTAAGATAATTTCCTTGGGAATTTCATTTTTCATTACAGAGTGTGCCAGTGGGTTTTATTTTAATTCAGTATTCCCATGTTTTTGTTTTCTTTTTCAGTTGGGTGAGAGTGAAAATTGAGGGTAATTGTGTCTGTTGTGCATCTCGCCCTACAACCATCAGAAAATGAGCACTCAGCAGCTTGTGGAAACAACAACAGCCATGTGGCCTCAGCATCTTTATGCCTGAAAGAGGATGGAAGCTATTTTTCAAAGTTACGTTTAGTCTCAGTGGAAAAAGACCGAACACAGCTCGGGCTCAAATGATCGGCACTTTGCTGTCATTGAAATGACACAGGGCTCAGCAACAACACTCCATGACATTGTACCTGATTTTTTTTCAAAGCACTTGCAGCAGAATGTGTCACGTTTGACCCACATTGATCTGTTTTGTGGCTTTAGAGATATTACCCTACTACTCTCCGCTCCAGACTGCTGTGCTTTTAGAAATTGCCAATCCATCCAGTGGAGAAAGATGCCAAAGAGATGCCAGAGTTTGTTTAATCTAAATGGCAGAGCTTACACTAAGAACTGGCTTGGCTATTACTGATATAGGAGGCACGGCAGGATTAGAGATTACACTTCATCCAAAAAACTTTATTTAGAGTAAGATAAGAGGATTCCCACTGCTTTATTCCACCCTATTGAAATGGCTCGTACCATATTTTAGATGCAGTGCTTTGTCATTCAGCTACAAACCACCGGAGTACTTTTTGCATGGTCCTGAGTAAGCAGATCAGTGATAGATTTATGTTGCGCAGGACTGTTATCTTTCCGATTATCAGCCTTGACCTGGTATATCAAAGTGGTACGTGCTGCTATGAAAAGATTAGAAAATGAGATTAAAAAAACACCTTTTTTAAAATTGGTACATTTTCTTGTGTGCATTCTCAGTTTTTGCAGTGAAACTATTAATTTATGTCCTCACTGTTGCAAAGTACATATAACATATTACAGTATCCATCAATAAACACTCATTCCAGTCCCAGTTCATATGCAGGAACAATCAGTGATGTACTGACTTTTGGAAGGAATGTGGTAGGGAGCGACAGGATCAGAGGCTAGAGGTCGAAGGCTTGTGGATATTAGTTCAGTCTCTGAAAAGATGTGGTTTCCCTGTATACTCATGTGAGGCGCTAATAGCTCAGTCACACTAGATTAAAAATAGGAATGCATCCTCCTAACAAGTACAAAAAAATCAATGGTTTCTTGGTGATTGCATTTATTTTTTTTTATTTTTGCATTTGGTGACCAATTGAAAGTATTTGCAGCAACCAGCTGGCCAACCAGAGTTTGAGCATGCAAAACCCTCAACCTCTGGATACATGGTGGGATGCAACATGTCTCCACATAACTTTCAGACAGATTGACAAATGTTTGCAAGTAGTTACCGTCTAATTTATTAATGCAAAGAGATTAACCACGCTGCACTCAGAGTCAGTCTGCAGTGATCAGTGCAGCACATCTCACTGCAGTTGAGAATGAAACCAACTCAACTGGCTTCCTTAGAGTTATTTTTCTATATAAAAGCAAGATTGTCAAACAGTTTGTGGTAAAATTGCAGAGACAACATCACTGTTTATAGAGCCTGGACTTTGTATGACTCAGTTAATGTGAATCTCTGTGTATTTTACAGCAACACATTTGAAACAGATGGCAGTTACAATTTTCTTTATCACTATTATTCACTGTATTGCCACAAAATATTGCATGTAATTGTCAAGTTGACCCCCTTCAATCACAAACTTATAGCAGACTAATAGAAGACTGAATCCATCTCATCTTGCAGTCAGTTGCTGTCTTCAAAGCTGGTGCCTGACGGCAGCCACCGATTGCAAGTGTTGGCAGAAAACTGGTCTCCGTCCTCAAGGCGGCCATTTAAAAGACAAGAAAATTACAAGTTCCTTGCAAAAAGTTGTAATAATTTTGGTCGTGCCATGGTAGTATCATAAACCAGAATCATAGTTCCAGTTTTAAGTATCCTCAGATAAACCGCTTGATCAAGGAAAAAGCTGACAATATCACCATTTTATTCTGGCCATGTCAACAAACATGCTAACATCCTGGCTCTGTGGTCTCTGATCGTTTACACATCTTTTTGGCAGGTGATTCACTCAAAGTCCCATGTCAGACTGTTCAGAGGAAACATTTTAAACTAAAATCATGTTGGGAATTTCATTCGTTCACATAATCCAATCAAAACCCCCCATATTATAATGAAATTAACAAAATGTTCTCTATAAATTGAACATAGTCTTGGCAGATGAGCTGATCTCAGAACAGGCTGACAGTGCAGGCTTAGCTGATGCTCTTGCACGCATCCTACTGGCAAATTTCACTCAGGGCATTTAAGCTGCACACTGATTCACAACCCATCTCCACCCCTGCTCCTCCCTCTCATGCTGTGTCTGACTTAATCACTGTTAATGTCTGATCTTGCTGATGCTTGCTCCGGTCAGTACAGGGGTCGTTCTGCTCTTGTCCCCACCCAATCATATACTCAGCATGTTTTTTTTTTACTTGATATTCTTCTCTCAATTGGGAATGATTTGCTTGTAATCAGTCTTCAACACAAGCCTTCTCTATCTCAAAGTTTAATAAGAGTGTGCAGCCCAGATGAGTTAAGAAGTACATCGAGCCAACATCGAAATCATATCTATATTTTGACTTTAACTAGTTCGTTTGTTTGTTTGATTATAATGATTCTGATTGAAATCCAGGTAAACTTAAACAGAGCAGCAAAGCAGAAACATATTCCCTTCTTTTACCATCCCACTTTTTTTTCTCCTCAGTTTTCCCTAAAATAATAGGTTTGTGTTTTTCTGGTACAATGGGGTCGTGTCCCTTTGGTGTCTCTTCCCAAACAAGGACTTAAATCTCCACTCAGCCACAAGTTGAAACACAAACAAATAACTGGACCCATATTGAGGAAACCAAGCACTCTCGTGGTCAGAGAGTGGCATTCAAAACAGGCCCTTGACTTCCCAAGAGGCAACGAGGCAGCTTCAGTGGGCTGAGAGGAATTGCGGTATCATCGAAGAAAGCAGTGACATTTACCTGAAAGGAGCCTATCCTGCCTCCCCCGATGCTATTCTAATAAAGCTGAAGAGATGGAGGTGGCTTGGAAGTAAATATCCTCCTGTCTATCCAGCAGCTCTGTCATTAATCCTTCATCTCCCCCACTGGCCATCCATTTTTATTATTCTTTTATTTATTTATTTTTTGCTCAGCCATGAGGTAGTCATGTCCCCACATTTTTTTGAAGATAAAAGCTTTCTTTTCCATGGCGGTTTGGGTGTTTTGCTCCCCAGTGGAAAACGCTGATGGCAAACTGTCATAGATGGTCTGGGAAGCACTCACTGTTGTACAGCAGAAAGATTATAATTCATCTGTAGATCACGTAATGAACTGTACACAGACTGCTTTAATATGCAGTGCAGTTTAGAGTCATATATCAAAGCTACTAAATCGGAATATAATGAGAACATTACATTAGTGTATTGAGCTTCTGTTGTTGGTTTGAAAACCGCACTGCATTTGAATGCCATGCTGTACTTATGCAGTTTTGACCACGTTTATGAATGTTTTGCCATTTGTTTCTGGACCATGTGTTCTTGGTTTATCGAGTAAAAATGGTGCAGTAATTCCTCAGAGTGCACTAAGCAACAGCGACAGAAAAATGGCTTCAGGTAATTGTTTGTGAGGGTGTTCTTCAATCCCGCTTTTGATGTTGTTTGTCTGTTGAAATCTGGAAAGTCTGTGTTCTCGTCTGTTTTAGTTTGTTTTCATTTAGTGTGATAAGCTGAAGGTGTAAGCAATCAGCCACAACATTAAAACTGCCTCCCAAATATTGTGTAAAGCTCCTCGTGCTGCTGAAACACCTCTCAGTCATGTACAGCACATACATTGGACATGTAGAAATGTTCTGTGGTCTCTAGCACAGGGCAGATGTTTGAATTTGGAGGGGTTTTTTAGGTTTTTAGTTTGGGGAAAGAGTTTTCTCACGTAGCTTAAAGTATTACACAATTTGAAGTTTACTTTGTAAATCCTGGTCCAAAACGGCAATAAAGCAGGCCTGTCATGTGATTGACAGGTTGCTGCCATATGCATGTGTGGTCCCTCATTTGGATTTGCCACTTGCTCATCAGGTCTGGGTTTACTACACTGACATAGAAGCAAAAATTCTCAGCTCGTGAATTTAAGACAGAGATTCACCAACCGACATGCAACATACTGAGGCCAAGACATAGGATCCCATGGATGCTTAATTGAATTAGAGTCATGGCTATTTGATGACTTGTTCAAAACCTTTGGGCTCTTTGTCATGTTTCTTGAGCCATTCTTCTTTAGTCGGAGGCTTCTGTCGGGTTTTTGTTTGGTCTTTGTTTACATGGATCTCAAGTAAGATCCACATGAATATCAGGACAAGGCGTCTTGGCAGAACGTTTTATTGTAACGAGATGATCAGCGCTGTTCACTACACCTTCCAGCTGGTTTAATGTTGTGGCTGAGGGGTGATTAAACCATGATTAAACCATATTAATTAACACAAGAGCAGTCCATGTTAGCAGCTCTGTGAAGATGTAATTAGACACAGCAGTGCTTGGATATAAAATGCGTTCAAAGTAACAAAACTAGTGCAGTTGATGAGCAGGTATAATATGTACCATAGCTTTTCAATAGCATGCTCACATTAAAGCACTAACTGTGTTCACAGCTGAGGGAGATGATGGGTTTTTTAGGATGTTTGTAGATAAATGAGACTCTCCAGCCTGCAAATAACCAGAGTAACTTTAATTAACTGAAAGGGTGTTTAAAAAAAAAAAGAATTGCACAATACTGATGGGATAAAAAAAAATCTAACAAAATCCTAAAAGAAAAGCACAAGAAATTCTAGTAAGGAGTGCAAGGGACAAACAAAAGAGCACAAAAATGTGATAAAGAGAGAGACAAGATTATATTTAGACTCTGTGCTGATAAATAAGAGAAACTAGTGGAAGCAATTAAGAAATTATGGAGAACCAGACAAAGACGGGAAGTAAAACAACAAAACATGAACAATTACTGAAAAAAAGAGAATTTAGAAGCAATGGGAGAAACAGCAGAAGTAGACAAACACAGGCATGAGGAAGAAGAGCCATGAAATAAATAGAAACCAAAACCTCCCCGAAAAAAAGAATTATTTTGGACTTTTTTTTCCCATAAACTTACAACACATTTGACCAGAAGGCCGTATTTAATAATAAGGTACTAAAAGCTTGAAACACAAATCTTGTCACCAGCTTACTGGAAACATTTCAGTATTTCCAACATTTCAACCAAAAGAATAATCACATTTGCATTTAGAAAAGAATGACTCAATCAAATCTATTGAGTAGATGATGATATATTTCATTAAATTTGTTAAAATTAATTTCATTATGAATGTCTTTTTGAATGTTAAAAACAAGGTCCCTGCTGCATCTCTCACTGATGCTCATCAGAAAAAGCCACTGTTGCTTAGAAAACACCCAAAGAGACCGTTCACTACCTGAGCACAGAGATCTGACCTGGTATTGCTGTATTTCAGAAAAATTGATCAAATGTATTAATGGTGACGTAATTATAAATATTGGTGTCTTAACTTAAGCTGCTCAGAGAAGTTTAGAGATTCACGCTGACATGATGGAGTTACACCTATCAATTTTTTGTAGTACAGGCTGTCTAGGAACTATTACAGATAGGAAGTTCCCATATTTGGCTGGCCCTCTTGCTTCATGGTACAGCCGGAGGAGTAGTGAAAGTCATGTTGAATGCGTGTACAAAATATTATCACTACAAAATTCAACTTTACACCAGTGCTAGATAAAAAGTTCACCAAAGTTACTACAAATTATCTTGAGGGGGATATCACATTTTATTCCACTCAATCAAACAGTTATTTCTTTCCCAGCGGAGAGCCCTGGTTGACCGGCTGACATTACCACCCATGGAGACGTGTTACATGCTTGGCTTTAAAGCATCGGAATGAAATAAAATACTAATTTGACAATGTAAACTCAAGGGGACAATGATAGTGAAGGTTTACTTTAAACTGCATCATGTTTAATAAACCTGTCCTTTTCACTTTGCATTCCTATTGATTACTGCTTTTTACACCTTCAGTAGCAGGTCTCATTAGTCTCACATGCACAGTTCAAGAACAAATTCAGCTAGATATTAAAAGTCAAGATTGAAGTAAACCTGTCAATACATTTGATTGATTGTATTGATCTCGTTTGCCTTTTTTCTCTCTTGAAACTGCTCCTGAAATTGATCTGCATTTATAGCCCTTTAATGCAAGGGAATACATAGTGCTGACAAAAGTACACATGTAGAGAGAAATTGGAAAAGGTGGTTAAAATGCATAAGGAGAAAATAGAGTAAGAGATCACTTAAGCACATTTAAGCCCTAACATCAGCATTATAGGCCTGGCATTTGTAATGAAGGCGCAAGAGTTAGAGGCTGACAGGAAGTGTAGAGGATTTGTAGGCATCAAATATCCATAGAAAGGAATTTAGCTGGAGAGAGCACACCTAACCGTGCTTTAACATTAGTATCAACATAATAAGCCAGAAATGTATAATGGTAAAGGGGCAGAGAGAGTGATGGAGCGGCCGGCTAATCACCAGCGACAAGCCCCTGGATTAGAGGGAGGGGAGCAGATGGCCTGAGGCAGGGCAAGGCCGAGCATATATGAATATCCCAGGAGGCTGAGCAGGCTCTCTACCTCCTTGTGCCTAGAGCAGACATACATTGTGTACACAGAATATTTGTCACTGTTTTGGTGGTGGTGGACACTACCAACCCACCCACCCACACACATGTACAGTGTGTACAGAGAAGATCTGCCATACAGCACATCTGAGAAAAGCAAAATCTTCCTGTCCTAGATATCACATGTTTTACCATTCAGGGCACCAAAGGATTATTATTTGTCTTTCGCAATTAAGCTAGCTAAACATAAAGAGATAAATTAGTACAGAGTTAAATTTCTTTATGTCACCACTTTCATTGCGCCACCTTTTGGGGTTAAAAAGTAAATGCCATAAAACGACATGCTTACAGCCTGCTGCACTAAATAGTTTTGCTCTCTATGGCCAATTATTAGCCAAATAAAATTAATAAGGTTTTCAAATATACTATGAACCAAAAATTGTTTGATTTTCAGTTAGATAAGTAGAAGAGAATGGATGGATGTTTGATCTTCAAAAGGAGACTTTCACACATCAAAGTCAACAGTTCTTGGGAACCATTTCTGCACTGTAAAAAGAAAAAATGTTGTGATAAATGGCCTCAAGTGATCAAGTGACGTCACTCCAGCTGTCAACAAATAATGCTGACGCCTGCAAATGTAAAAATGGGGAAAAAAGGGACTTCACTGGACTTCTGTGGCTTATTTCTTATTTGTGCTCGAGGCTACCTGCTGCTACTCGCATAATACACCCAAATCACCGTCCCAGGTGTCAACTTGCATTGTGGGCAATAAAATCACACATGTAACAACCACAAAGGGCAGCACAAACATCTCAAGCTGCTACTTTGCCCTGGTCATTCGGACGAGTTGAGGAGATACTGTATATTCAGCAAACATCATTAAGCACCAGTGGATTTATTCAGCAGCTATATAGCCACTTTAAATAAGAACTTTTATTTATTTTGTGTTGTTATTTAAATTGAACCAATTATGCTGCTGTCGCACTAGAGTTTAAAAATTCATATTGAAGAGAAATTCTCATTAACTACTTGCATTCAGAGTCCAGACTGAACCACATAAATCTGAAACTGATACAGTTGCTGCTAGACGACGATATAACTGCAAAATGACATAGCTGCTTGGCAGCCTTGCTTTTATATGGGAAATAACCAGAATACAACCTGTTAGCAACCAGCTGAGTCCCGATTATAACTAGATGCTGAGCAGAGCAGGCTGATTCTGTTCGATTGCAGTGCCATCATGGCAATATGTCTGCATTTATAAATTAGATGGCAATCGGACTGTGATTATTTGGAGAAAGGTTTCCCACCACCAGGCAACCTGTGCATTTGCCGTGTGATCAAATGTGGTTGCCCAGAGGTTGGGAGAGTTGCACACTCAAACCAATAGATCACCAAATGGGAAAAATTTCAGTGCAGTCATGTCTTACAAGTAGGTTACAGTCCTACAGTCCTGCAATCCTACTTTAACTCTAGAGTGACTGAGGCATAATGATTCTCGCTAGTTTTTTTTTGCAGCATACACAACTTTTGGTGACCTGCTAAGTTTGATAAGGCAAATGTTTATCTTAAAGTTTATCTTGCATGTGCCTTCTAAAACTTCTTTAATATCATTATTTTCTCAAAGTTAGCTTATGCATGTATGTACAGATACGCTAAAAACTCAATGAATTAGGTTATCTACTTTTAAATGGTTGCATAACTAAAACTACACTCTTGAATGTCATCCAGCTCTTCATGCATGTATTGATTTAAATCTCTATTCATCTGTTTGTCCATTAGCTTTTTCCTCTCACTACCCATTGTGTGGTGGGTGTATAGCGTGGGCCTGCACTCATGGGTGTCACTTCAAGCACTAGATCTCTGGCAGACACTTAAAGCATTACACACACATGCACAGTAATGCCACACTTGTAATCCACAGAGACAAAGTTGGCATTTCTCTTTAGCACAATGTGGAACGAGGCAGCTTTTTACGAGTTTTAGCAGTTGCACTTGGGAACAGAATTCTTTAGTGGTCACACCTCCAGTTATATGTAGCTCAGAGCGAACATATGACAGATTGTGAGAGAGGCTGTCTCCCTTCAGTTTTTATCCCGTGTCCTGTGTGTGTGGAAGTTAGTCAAGTTAGTCACTTGGTGAATAATTGAGAGTACGTTTAGAGAAACTTTCCCTGCATCAACTCAAACTAAAAGCTGCACTGGGCAATATTTTATCTGCAGACAGTGACCACCTGTCTTAAAAAGCTAGAGCAATGACTAACATCTAGAGTCTTAGAGTCTAAATGCTGTCAATGGGGATTGGTTATTTTTCTGATTAATTTACTTTTTTTTTTTTAACTGATTATCAATAAAACACAATTTCCGTCATCAGTAACTGCTTATAGACATTGACATTACCAGTAATCAAGGATTGTTTTTTGTGTTTTGAGCAGATATTGCCAGGTTCAGTTGCACTTCTTTCATTGCTAATTACCACACGCTACACAGACATCAGTTTACATCAATTCACAATAACAGGCTTTGCTAAATAAAGCTAAAGACCCTACAGTAAAGACCCTACAGTAAACAATCAGACAATCCCCTATGAGCAGCATTTGGCAACAGTGGAGAGAAAGAAACCTCTGGCAGAAAAAGACAAAACTACAGCTGAATGGAGAAGAAGTTCTCAGTGCATCATAGGAAGTTCCCCAGCAGCCTGAAGATTTGTGGAGTTCAGGGTCATTTGATCCAGCCCCATTGGTTTTAAAAGAGGGTATCTGTACTTAACCCAAACTGGGTTTAACAGGGAGGGGCCAATAGCTGAAGGCTCTGCCACTCATAAACTTCAGGAACCACAAGAAAATGTGCAATCTGACAGCAAAGTGCTCTGTTTTGATCAAATATAATATTGTCATAGTCCTATTAGATGGTAATTCATTCATCTTTATTCTCACTACAGTACACCTGGATGGACAGGCAAAGACCTCCCGGTACTGTCTCACTGCAGGTTCAAGCATTCAGAGTCTTTTAAAACACTTAAATCTTCAACTGATATGGACCAGATCCAAAATTATCTGTGTGTATTGAGACATTTTATTTCTTGAAGACTGGATGATTTTAATAATGATTTTATCTGTGCCGTCAAAAAAGTCACGTGAAAAAATCAGGTCAGTTCACATCTAAAGTTTCAGGCCTCTCAGTGTGTTACAGAATAGAGTTTAAAATAGTCTACTCCTGTTCGTCTTTAAATCTCTCTGGGCTTTAGGACCAAAATACCTTCCCTAACTGCCTTTCACTGTATGAACTCACTTGACATCTGAAGTCATGGGGACTCTGAGAAGCACATGCTTCATAACAAACTCAGAAGACTGGAGACCTGCCCTCGTATGCCTTTAAAGCCAGATTATAAATGTACTCGGACTGTCCTTACATCCAGAACTTCCTCCTACTCATAATGTTCAAATGTGGCATTTTCTATGTACTTCTATGTACTTACTTCAAGATGGACTCTTTTGAAGACTAAATGAATAAACAAAGAAATGTTGCCTGACTAGCAAATTACAGTACGTGCATCATATTTCTATTCTCCACGCCTGCTGTGGCTGAAACTGTCATTACATTTTTAACAGTCTAGTTATGTACTATGAATATAAATGAAGGAAAGTTAAAACAAAAATACAAAGTTTTGGCCGAATGTTTAAAAACACTTAATGTGCGTGAATTTCAACACAGTACTGGCTTTTAAGTATTCCTTTGAGCTTTTTTCCTTCAGGAGAATAACTGTTCAGCATATGCATTAAAAGTAAATGGAGCACATGGATTTGGTTAGCTTTCCTTAAATAAATAGAGGGTCGTAATTATGAAAACTCAAAAGATATGTGCTGTATATCAAAGAATTTTTTGTCCATTATGTCCATAATGAGCAATGTTTGGTGTAACATGTTCCAAATTAACACATTACTGTAATCAAATTTAGTAATGACATTATAGTTACTAATGTTGCTGCTTGCACTATGTAAGTTTCTCAGTTATCTGCACTGATGTGATATCTATTATATGCATACTTGACAACAATCCTTTAATATGAGTTCCTGCAGGAGCTTGAATAAAAATGTCACAGTGACTTTTGAGAAGTGAGGATTATGTCTAATTTATGGCACAAAGTGATAAGAATGTGATGATGGTAAAGAAAAAACTGTAGAAACAACAGACCACCTCTTCTAACATGACATCAATGACACATCACCTCCAAACCAAAAAGATAGCCACTACAAAACTAGCCATGAGAATGATATTGTTTCAGATTGCATGTTGGGCATCAATCAAAAAAAACAAATGTTGACTTTCAACAGGAAACATTTCTGCCCATGCTTAGTTGTTGTTTTCTGTGAATGGGCTGTTTTTCACAGCCTTTGCTGTCAGCTTTGTGATAATACTTATAAAGACTACTAAAAGAAATATTGTCTTGATATTATCCCCATTAGATTATAAGGATCTCAGCAAATACGTTGGTGTGTGAAATGTTTGCTAACTGACAATTACAAAGGTGACATTTTAGACGAATGCAGTCACCGATGTAATGTGGTGTAATGTGTTACTTTCGAATAAAAAAAGTAAAGAGCGATGTGCAGTGCATTACTTTTTTTTTAGCAACAGCGACTACAAGTGTAGGTAAACTGTCAACTAGAACTGTACATTAGGATACACCTAAAAGGTGCACATCAATCACACAGTATTTATTTCCAACAATGTGCATTAAATGGACCCCAAACTGACCTTTAATTTGAAATATAGACAACAGATAGCGTGCAGCGAGGTGTCTGTTTTTATTACCATGAGCCAACCTGCAGTTTCTGTAGTATTTATCATGGTCAGGTTGGTGGGTAGTGGGTGGATGATGTGCACGCTCTTCTGAATTATTTTGCATTAATGCCTTTATTAGTATTTATTAAAGTTAATGCAACTTGGACTGGCATATTCTACAACTATATCTAACAGTTGTAAATCCAATAGGATATTTGCAGAGACACATGCAGTCCAATATTGCATTGGTGGGGAGCGTCTGTTTGGGCTGCGCATTATAAGCCATCAGTATGCTACAAATATGGCCCAGAAACGGATAAAGAGGAGTGAAGTATTCACATGCTGTTTGTAGAGTACTTGAG
This sequence comes from Oreochromis niloticus, assembly GCF_001858045.2. Taxonomy (NCBI): domain Eukaryota; kingdom Metazoa; phylum Chordata; class Actinopteri; order Cichliformes; family Cichlidae; genus Oreochromis; species Oreochromis niloticus. The sequence continues at coordinate 32,974,153 of NC_031976.2, forward strand.
TGTGAATTTTAATAATCAAGTCTCATTTTCATACTAAAATAATGCAGTCTTTGATAATGCTTGTAATCCGTATCTGTCATTCTCCACTCTTAAGTGCTCTGATCAAATTAGAGTGCAACCATAAAATATGCAAATTAGCATTTGTCATTTTAAGATTAGGCGAGCTGTACTCGATTATGGGAGCGCACAATTAGATCCGAAACCCGCAGCAGGCTACAGAGGCACTGCAAAGAGCAGATGAGAATTGATGTAGCGTTGATGTGTCCTTTTGTGCTGTACTCCCCGAAGAGGAGTCATTAATGAACAAGCAGCCAAGACAACCTCGGTTGCTGTAATTCATCATGGCACGTGTGACCTCTCTCCTCAGTGCCACTGGCTGTTCTTCATGGTGCCCTTCATCATCCTCCGTAGATACACAGAATGCTCCTGATTGCTTAAATGTTTACCACATTTTTAAATCGTTTTTTAATGTGTAAACTGGTTATTTCCCCACCTTCTTCATTTTGGTTTTTCCAGCAATACAAATAAAAATCTTAAATAAATGATACAGCGGGAAACATTCTGCTCCTCGAATGCATCATATATGACTCATGGCTTGCAGCCAGACAGTTATTGCAATAACAACACAGTTGTAAGACTTTAGAGACTCCTGTGATCCGACGAGGCACATGTTCGCGTCGACCTCTGACTTTACTGCAGGCTTATACGTCTCTTAGGAGCATCCCGCAGTGTTTGCATGTCACAGCTTTTTATGTGCTCTCTGACATTTTCTAAGCAGAAGTATTTCATCCCTAATCCGCTTGCTTACATTTCATAAGTAAAGCTTATTTTGCAAATTACAACTTGAAAGATTCCATGTTGGCTTTAAGCTGAATCATTACCAGGAACTTACTATGCTAATTTCCAACTGCACGTTTTTACTTTTGGTCTCAACTAGAGTAGCTTTGTATGAGTACCCTTTTAAACTAATCCTTATTTATTTTACATTAAGCCTCGGTGTAGCTCCTCAGTTGTTTTAGCTCCCATTCTGCTGTCTTTAAGCCAGCTTTACCCCTTATTGGCTACTCCTTATAAACAGAGCCCTGATTGTGTTAGGGCTAACTGCTCTCAGTGACATCATGGAGGGCAAAGAGTAGAAAAAAACAAAAATCTTGTAATAGTCTTGGCCACTAGCAGATTCCTGTGGTTGCCAGTAGATTACATGGAAGACACCAACTTATCTGTTAACATTTGCCAGATGATCAGCGAGTTGATTGAATCGGTAAAAGCAAAAACTTCAAAGTAACAGCTGTGCTTTGCTGCATGTTTTACTACTGCTTGGTGAGCAGTTGGCAAGTTCCTGCAGACAAGCAAGTGTCTGCTATGCAAACTACAGGACAACCAAATCAATCACAAAGAGGACCGTATATCTCCTCCTTGTATCTCCTCTCTTGTATTCCAGCTACCACTCACCAACCAATACAACCAAAATGCAAAATATGGGTGATAGTTGCAGCGATTGTAAGCATCCCCGGTCACCGGTGACACATCTTTGCTTAGGCTTGGGTAGTATTCACCCCTTTATATGGCTTTTTCACTTAAGTAAAACTATTAACAGAAAAATGTAACGTTTAAAATCAGCTTATTGGACTTCATTTGAAGGGCAACATTCTCTAGTTCCTGAAAATTAGCTTTTTTTAGTTAGCCTGTGTGGCTAAATCAAACCTAACCCTATGACTAGACAGGTTGATGGTAACCCGGTAGAAGTTAAGAAGTTAATTAAACCTTTTCTTTGTTTGTTTTTGGCACTCAATGAGAAGAATGGAAGTTACACAAATCATTTTTGAAAAATCTTTTCTTACCTGTGTATTGCTGAACAAAAACCAATCCCAAAAGTCCACAGGAGGCAATCTTTGTCATGTCATCAAAGGAAAAAATGTGCCTGGAAGGAGTTCAAGGGCCTTGGAACACTTGAACCTCAACTAATTGCAAGACAAATCTACAGAAAATGTCATCCATCACCTTTGTGTTTACATTCTCCCACTTCATTTTTCCGAACAGGCTCTTATTGAAAACCCAGACTAAGGGGAAGAATAGGGTCGCTTCCTCCTGGAAGTAGTGAAAAATTGCCAGTTTGCTACAGACGTTCACTCACTTTCAGGTATGCTCTCTGGGTGAGAGCTAAAAAATTTCGAAATTACAGCCACGCCAGAAGGTTTTGTAGGGCACACAGGCTACCTTCCTGTTAAATGAAAAAAATCAACCTTTGATGATCTCACTCTTAGATATCATCAATCAGTGGAGTTTTTTTTTTTTTCAGTTTTGTGAGTGAGTATTGTAATATATTTTTTCTGGGTTACCTGCTTTCTTTCTGCTTAACTTGAATGACTTTCAGCAAACCCAGGAGAACGAGGATCTTTGTGCTGCATATGAGCTGGTGGTAAAAGAGAGAAAAACACAACATTAAGTTTTATAGTTGACAAAAGCCAAGCTGTCATGCAGCTGCATTTTTTTAATGATTTTACTCAGTTGATAAATTGGTGTCATTGCCTCTTTGATGTTTTTCTCCCTGTATGACTGCTGCACATCAGTAGCAGCTGTGGAAGTACAACTTCTGTTTGAATGACATTGCTAATTCATTAGCAGCCCTGTCAGAATGCATTTCATTTGAGTCTCCAGGAGTTCTTTATTCTTGCAGTTTGGAGCTGTTATTGAAAGTTATGAGATAAACACGTTGCTATCACTTTACCAGATGGATTTCTTTTCCCATTAACCTGCAGAAAAGAGGAAGATGAAGCTAGCAGTGATGGAGCAATAAAGAGTAGTGTGGCTAAACATTCCCTCTGGGACTGTTAGAGCATATATCTTATCTCCCCGGTGTATTAAGCACAGTCTCCGTCTCTTCGTTAGCCAGTTAGAATTTAGTGGCTCCCGCGCAGTTCAGTGGACCATACATCAAGCAGTTATCAGGCTTCTGTCTTATGCTTGGGCAGCAAGAGAAATATGAATAAAGAAATAACACAGCACACATCCTGTGTGCACAAGGACCTTCAGCTCTCTGGCACAGTGTGTCATTAGAAGTTCTCGTCAGCTGTCACCGGCCGCCGAGCAAACACAGCAACCCAGCCCTCCTTCACCTGCCTCACTGAATATTGTGTGTGTGTGTGTGTGTGTGTGTGTGTGTGTGGTTCTTGCTCTGAAAGCACGACCTAGAGGATTATTTAGCTGTCACAGCTGTCAGTCAGGGCTTGAGCTGCCCCCTCCAACACTACACACACACACGCGCACACACACACACACGCACACACACACACATGCACAAATACAGACCTCCCCTACCCCCAATTGTGAGCTGCTGACAGTTGTAGTCATAGCAACAGAGATAATATGATGAGTATGTGTATATGTCAAAGCCTCTGCCCTGCTACCTGTGACCATACCTGTCTTGACATCTCTTTAATGGGAAAATGTTAAACTGTCACACAGTTAATTATGTGGTTATTTTGCAGTTATTTGATGGGGGAGAGATTTTTAGAATGTGTGTGTATGGGAATAACAACATTTTCATTGAAATCTAAATTATTTTATATGGCAGATAGAAAAACAGGGTTTTCGGCATTGATGGCAGAAGAAATTATATTTTTGGTTAATGTGAAAGCGTCTGTACCGAATAAAAACAAAGAAACAAAAAACGCCAAAAAACAAAGGAATCTCTTAGGAGCATCCCGCAGCGTTTACATGTCACTGTCTTTTATGTGCACTTTGACATTTTGTAAGAAGAAGTAACAGTATTTCATCTTTCATCTGCTTTCTGACGTCTCATAAGCAAAGCTTATTTCAGAAATTTAGAACTTGAAAGACTCCTTTTTGGCTTTTAGCTGACTCTTTAAAGGAACCTTTATGCTCTATTATAACTCCAGGTTTATTGAACTCTGCTAAAGTACCTTTGCTTGATTAAAAGTTGAAAAATAATCGTCTTCTTGGTATATAGTGGCCCTCGGTGTAGTCAAAGCTATTCATCTCGCCTTTCATGTCCCTGTAAGCTATCTTTCTTCTGATTGGCTGCCCTTCGTACATAGGAGGTTGGTGAGGTGTGGTCCTGAGATGACCATATTAGTGAAACTCCTCTTATTGACATCATCCAAAGCCACAGGTGAAAAAAAATGTCTCAAAAAGAGTGTAACCAAGAGCAAACAAAAAAAGCACAAAGTCGCATTTAAAACAAATGTTTTTATGATTTATATCATTCTATTTTTTGAGTTCCTGTAATAACTTATCAAAATCAGTGGTTAAACCATATTGGCTGTAGTTTGGGTAGACACAACATTTAAAATTATTTTTAAAATAAAATAATATTTAAAAAAGTTGTGATGACTGTGATCTCCATCATTAATGTCAGTTTGGTACAGCCTTCCATGACCTTCTAGAAAGAAGAATCTGTTTTACCCTTGCCATTGTTTAATATCCTTTTATCCTTCTTTGTTGTCACTTGCAAATTTTCAAAAATGAAAAAAAATGCACAGATAGTTTGTAACACTTTATGCATATATTTTAGCATGTTTTGAGTCAGAGCTGCTGCTGTAAATGCTTCTGGTAAAATCCTGTAAAGCTTGTTCATCCCTGACTTGGAATACTCTCAAAAACTGCAGATACTCCAGTGTTGGTTATGTCTGTTAAAGCTACAGTGACTTGTTGTTTGTACAATATAATTTCATTTTCAAAACAAGAAACATTTTGGATATATACAGTTTACTGTGAAAAAACAATGCCTTTATCTCAAATTGAAGCCACAGAGTAAATAATTGCAGCTACCAAATCAGGTAAAAGGGTGAAATGTTTACCATAAAATATAGACAAATTCAAAGTAAAACCATACCTCATAATGGTCTTTATCACAGTATCTCAGTAAGCCTGCCATTGCTGTTACAATATAAACAGCAGTGTCCTGGTTTTGGTTTAAATTGTGTCTGAACCTGTCTTCACTTTGCTGTTAAGTGTGTGGAAGTGGGTATCCCAGAGTTTCCCATTAAATAGGTGAAATTGCTCTCTCTGCCCTGAAGAGTTGACACACCTGAACAAATTTTCAGAGTCTGGGTTTCACTTGGAATTTTTAGTGTCCCGTGTTGATCCAGATGTTGTTTCAGAGCCTTTTCCACTCCAACAAAAATGTAGCAGAAACACTGGCAATTGTGTGTGTGTGTTTCTCTGTACCTCCGAGTGTGTCTGTGTGTGAGTGAAATGTAGGTCAGTCCTGCTGTTGTAGCCCGCTGGTGAACCCTCCAGTCAGACTGTGGACAATCTAAACTGGCATGCGTGCTCTCGTAAATGGGCACGCGGTTTTCCGGTGGACCCGCCCCTCCATTGATCCTCCACATCTGCTTCTTTTATTTTTCACAAAACCTTCTGTCATAAAAAAAACACTGTAGCCCACCAGTGAGACATCTAAATCACAGTAGGAAGTGCCAGCGTGGGAGCGGTGTAAGTATCACTGGCAGCAATGGGTCAGCTCTCCACGCTTCATGAGCACCATTTAAAAGAGGCTCATTTCTGATGAAATCTTCCCTCAGTCCACTGTTAATTTACGGAGGATTAATATCTTTAAAGCCTGCCCGTCCATGCTGCACGGCCTTTCTCGTTGACTGTCTGGTCCCCAGTGAGTAAAACTGTAGCCGGAAGACCCTGCAGCACTTTGCTGTTTACACGATTTGAGACTGCAGATGAGGAGCAAACGAAGGAGGAGAGAGACGGTGAGGGAGGAGAGGTAGTGTTGGTGTGATTCACGGATGAATTAAATTGAGCGAAGCAGTGGGAGAGAAGGAAGATTACTTTTTCTCCTCAGTTTTTCACAGATTGTCTGCAGTTATCAAATATGTACCATTATAGACGTCCAGCTCGCTAAACGGCTGCTGCTGCACTTTGACTCTTAGAAAAATTCTTCAGCTTCTCTTTTTCTGTGATACCAGCTGCTGGCAAGGGCAGCCTTATTGTCTGCAATTCTCATCCTATGCTGCACAATGTATATTTGCTGCAGTGGAAATTCAAGAAATGCCTAATGTTGCCAGGGGTACATTTTTCCCATCTTAGAGGGACAGGTCACCCCAAAATCAAACTTGAGTATTGTCCTGTGATTTATCAGTGTAGGTAGTTTTGGTACACATGTAGGCTGCCCAGTTTTACTGGCAAAAGATATCGTCTGTAGAAATGTCTGTCTTCTCTTGAATATAATGGAATTAAATTGCTTCCATCTTCTGCTGCTCAAAGTGCCAAAAAAAAAACCATTTTAACCATATATATCAGCAACAGTGAGTGCAGTCAGAAATCATGATGTGGTAATTCCAAAAAAAATCTTCTTGTCCGCCTTTACAGAACTCAAAAAAGAGTTAAGATTGATCAACTTAAAAGAGTGATGTGTGGAGGGCTTGGGTACATCACAGGGAGACAGACATCACTCAAATACACGCCTATGGTGAATTTAGAATCACCAGTTATCCATAGACATGCATGCTTGCATCAAGGTTAATGGGTTATTTTTGAGGAATGGTTTTTGGACAGTTATTGCTGCTGTGGTTTTCTTTTGTCTTGCTTTGTTTTTATTTATTTGTTTGCTTGCTTGCTTCTGGCTTTGAGTACCAAGAGGCAAGTGCAGTCTACTTCCATTATATTTACTTGACTCTACAACAAGCAACTCACTTCAAAACAATTTAGTGAAATTTTAGGGTAAACTGTCCCTTTAAAGGTTAAACTTTCTTGGTTTTTGTTAGCGGGATTTCAGTCTTTGAGGAGTTTTGTGGACTTTTCCTTCCTTAGTGTTATATGCATAAAAATGCTGTGTTTTTTTAAAAAACAAACAAAACTAAATAATTTCCTGGCCATGGTAGGTTTTGGCAAATTCTCAAACAATAGTAAGCAGAGTATTTGTTAGTTACTATTTTCTGCTCTAGTTTTGACAGCAGGGCTGCTATGTGAAAGATGCAGAGCCATATTTCATCATAATGGAGAAATCTGTCATCCAGTGCAACAGTGTGGCTCATAGATACGTTTTTATTAGTGGTTAGAAAACAACTGAGCAATATGACAAAGAAAGAAGATATTACCAGATTTTGGATTGGCACAAAATGTGGTGTTGCTCTTTTGTATGCGTTACAAGTGTTGGTCACTTTAATTCTGCCGATCCATATTGAGCATAAAGTCATCACAAGAGCAACTATAAAAGATGGGCGACACACTCAAAGCTTTTATGGGGATTTGGGGGTCTGAATTAGCTAAATGAAGTGAGCGTTTTCCACACTTTCAATAATTTATCACAAATTAGGAATAAAAGCTATTGTGTTGCTCCTCACAGCTGAAGGAGGAAGCAGTCTGGGAGACAGTGCTCATACTGGCTTTTATTTTTACAGATAAAAGAAGACTTAGGAAAAGCTGATGATGATCCTAATTTATAATCATCTAAAGTTTGTGCTACCAGTGACAGGACACAAACCAGGCCTGCCAGACCCAAAGACAAAATCATCACCTCCAGTCCATCACCACACCTCCACTCTTTATGTTTCACGGAGCTCCATGAATATGTCACACTTTTTCTTGCATTGACGGTGAAGGTTGTGTGAGGTTTCTAGGCTGTCTTCTCCTGATGAAAGAGAGTTTAATGTTGAAAGAATTTTACAGCTCAGAATAATGTTGGAGAGAAAGCTGTCAGCAGCACTAACTCAGGTGGGATATGAGCAGATGTGTTCAGTTATGACTGTAGAATATGCTGTAGCAGAGGGCGATGAAGATGCCAACACTCATGTAAACATGTTTGTTTGTTAAAACGAGCATATTTATGCATGAGTAATTGGAGTTTCAGTTCATAATTTATGTACTTAAATGTATGTTATACAACTCTTTTATGGTTACTGTATATATTCAGTTGAATCACATCATTATCTTGTTCTCAAACTGGTTTACTTAGATTAGGTAAATTTAGTATTAATGTGACTGTTTGTTACTTTTGATAATGCTACATCTAACTCTTATATTCAGCTTTAAAAAATGAAAAAAACATAACTTCTTAATACAGTGTCTTTTTAAGCCTCTACAGTCTTTTATTAGGAGTATTAATTTACAGCACGCCGTTACTGAGGCTGAAAGCTCACCATATCCTCGACACCAATATTCAAGTGCTTTAGAAAAGTTGAATCATAGCCAAAGCCAATTAACATTCCAGGACCTGATGGCACCTTTTTCAAACCATGCATGCAGCATATTCATTAGTAAGCCCCTGGTCATACAGGCCTGGAGACTAGTCATTGACCTTGTGGCAATCATACGTGTGTATTCACCATATTGTTGGCGAGTGGTTGCTGGCAGTTGCTAAGTGAAATTAGTCACTGCAATTGTGATTGCTGCCATGGTCATCGAGGTCCTGCAGACTTGTCTGCAAACACTCACCAACCTTTTAGAGAGTGGTAGTTAAACTACGGTAAAAAATGTGACACAAACCAGAAACAGAGACCGTTGGGCTTCGAAGTAAAAGTTTAGACTTTTGAAATGTGTTGATTGTAACAAAAGTTTCACTACACCTCAGTGAGTAAGTTTTTACACAGTCATGCAAGTCATGACTACATGCAAAATAACAAAGTCATGCAAACTAACGAAAAGTGCCGCAATCTGCTAACAACCAAAGAAATTACAAGGATACTTTTGGTACAGCGCCTTCTTTGCGCATGTTTTTACCAAGTACCCAGCAGCCTTCAGCAATCACTCGGCAGTTGGTTGGGAAATACACATTTTTTTGATTCACCAGAGGTTGCCAAAGGATCGCTGACTGGTCTCTAGGCATGCTTCCTTGTAGCCTACCTTGTGTTGTAGATGCTGTCCCTTCAGTCATCGAGAGCAGTTTGGTTATTTATTTTTGTTACTATTACATTTTTTCCCACATAGTGGCACCTATCTCTGCTGATCAGACGGTGGAGGTGATGTACATGAGGGGTGCTCAGGACTTTTCTGAATACAGTTTTACCATTGCGCTAAGATACCACAAGGGTACCTGGCAACAGATTAAAGTCAACTAGTTCAGCTTCACTAACCCACCAACCCTCCTCATGCATGGTTAACATTTCATTTTTTTAAGCCCAAAGTTATGGCATTGCTATATATTTTTTGTTTGTGTAAAGGTATCTCAGCCAGAAAGTGGGATGTTCTCTTAAGATGTCAGCTAGTTAGTTTACTGCTGATGTCTAACTCATAAATATCTTTTCACTGATGTCTGAATGCGTGATTTAAGCACTTGGAGAACAGTCATTCTCATCAGTTTCTTTGTGAAAGATTTTGGACTGTTTTAGCTATTAGTGGTATCTCAATTTATTTTCTCTTAGGAGAAGAAAGATTATTTGGACCTGTAAATCATGTCAAACGTGACATTCTGACTGCAGCTCTTTAACTTTGCACTTTACACCTCTGTTGTACAGATTCATAGAAACAGGTGCAGTCTCTTTTCAAAAAGACATGCTTTTTACATGACTCCTTTTAAACATTTCTTTTCAACTCTGACTGAAAGTAAACACACAAATTAGCCGAGTGGAAAAGCCATTTTGCTAAAAGCATTACAGATCTCCATCCTTTTCTTTGACTGTCTAACCTAATTACTCCTCAAATTTATCTGCTCATGCCAGTTTGTTTACATGCATGAAACTGATTTTCTGCAAACTCCACAACTCAATGTTTTGGTGGGTTACGGTGTGGACAGCCATGAAGACAATCGCTAACCTTCCTGTGCTCAGCAAGTGCACCCTGACCTTCATATTTTATATTGTTTCCACCAAAATCCAGAGAAAATGGTTTTATTTGTTTGTGTGTATTTTATTACCCAAACAGTACAGAATAGCATGCTTCTGTCTCTGCTGGTACAGGACTGACTCTGGGTGACTTGAATTAATAATGATAAGGTCAAAATATAAATACTATGGAAGTTCAGTTGTTAGGGAAAGAAAAGAGAAAATAACAAAGAGGACAGCCTTGTCATCTCTGACAACTCAATTTACACTTTTTTTTTTTATCTGAACATGCTAATTTGTGCTCTCTGTATTCCAGCTTGTACCTCATACCTTAAAAGAACCCACAGATATTCAGTCTGGCTGATGTGGTGGTTATACACTCCTGTTAGTATTGCAACACAGGGGCATTTCTTGATTTTCTGATATATTCATATATTTATAGTCTTTAATTAAGTGTTCTTGATGTCGTGTGCCATAACGCTACAGCTTTAGTTTTCTGTACATGTGGCAATTGTGTCTGTCAGACCCTGATGAAGATTAAGTTGATATGTGGTGTGTTGTTTTTTTTAAATAATAAACTTAAAACACTCTGTATGGAATGAACAGGAGTTTTAGACCAAACTTCTAAATGTTTGAATACAAGTGTTTTCAGTCCTATTTCTACAGGTGCATGAAATCATCCATCTAGCCACACAGTCTGCCTTTACATACATTTCTGAAAGAATAGGTTGCTAAGGAGCTTACTTAATTGGAGTGTGGTGCTGTAATGGGATGTCACAAGTGAAACAAGATGGTTTGTGAAATTTTTTCACTTCCAGATTTTCCACAATAAACCGTTATTGTGTTCAGGAGCCACAGCAGCGTCAGACCACATAAAGTTGCAGTGCAGTTGCTGACACCCTGATGACCTTGAAACTGCAGAGTTCCAGTCCTCCTCTGGCAAAAAAACTGTGCACCGGGAACTTCGTTGCATAGGTTTCCATGGCTGAAAAGCTCCTGTAGGTGTAATGTGTAGGTGGTCAGTCCTTTTGACCATGTGGTGTATGCCTTCAGACCCATGCAGCTCTTCCATCCTCCTCTGTCTACTTCTCCTTCATTTTAATTCTGAACTAAAGAAGAAACCACGATAGGTTAAGACTTGGTTGGCTAGTGGTATGTTGATTGGCTGGTACTTGAATCTGACTGATAGGTGAGCGTGATGAAGCCTGAAACATGTCCATGTGAATCCTGCAGTAATCTTTGGTGGCTATGGCCACACCTTGGCTCTCCCTCAGCATTAAAGAAGCATCCTTCATCAGTTGCTATCCCTGAAATTTCTTCCTTTTCCCACCTGTTAAAGGATTTTTTTTTTCCATTTGGATTTAGGGTCTATGGAAAGAAGGTGTTAAGAACCAAGGAGCTGACAATGTGTGAGGATGGGAAGGACAAAGATTCAGACTAGTCATTCCCCTCCTGGTGCCGTCTCCTTCTCTAAACTGCATGATCATCCCTCTAAAATTAAACTGGCTATCACAGGTTTTAGTCTACAGCAAGGAAATTTACAGTATTAACCTATAGTGGTGCTTGACACTATAATGCTCACTTGACAGAATGGATCCCTAAGGCCTCTCACATATGAGCTGACCTCTTCTGGGAAGCTGTTGTTTATGAAGGGAAAGGAGGGAAATATGATAGGGCAAGAGTGAGAGAAAATGCCTGAGAGAATAGCAATGATGGAATGGGTGTGAAAGAGGAAGAGAGCAGCACAGACTAAAGAGACCCACTGCGAAAATGAATGCAGCCTCTCAGGATGGAGCAGCAAGGGAGAAAAGTAATAAGCCCTCCCTCGGTGTGCTGTGCTGCCAAATGCTATGATTGATCAAGTCAGAGCGCCGCTCTTTATTAACACTGATCATATATTGCCACGAGCAGCATTTTCCTACCCGGCTTTAGGGATAAGAGGGAAGAGCACTTTTCAATTTCATCTGAAATGTATTTCCATCTGTCGGGTTCGATTTAGCCCCGATATTGCCCGATATGTCTGTCAAAGTCTGTTCGTCTAAAGGACCGGCTGACTTTTAAGCTGCCACTATCAAACATGTTTAAAAAGACGCCATGTTGGCCTTTGAGGCAAAACAGTTTCATGCAAGTTTGATCGTTTCACTGTCACTTCAATTTAGATTGTCTAAGATTTTATTTCCACTGTAGATATCAAGCAAAGTAAATACAGCAACATCATCCAAAGAGTACAAGCAACGGCAGTTCAAAGGGTTATTTCCCTCTCATCTTGACAAAAAAATAGTTTCACTTTGTTTTCTCCAAATCCTATATCAAAGCGGACCCTCACATTCCCTAGTCATTCCTTCAAATTTCTCTTCTCAGTCTTGTTGCTGAGCATGGAGAAAGTATTGCAGAGCAGTTTTTGATTCTCCCAAAAAAAACCCATGTTGTTTAAGATGGTGGTCCAGGGCAGCTATTGAGCTGCTTTGATCCTCCACCTACTGGGGTGTCTTTGAAAGTGACTCTTTGGAGTGAAGAACGTTCTGTCAAGGGTCTCATCTACAAAACACAACTCTGCCGAGCACACTGCTTGAAGCATAACACACTGGTGGCCAAACGAGGATAGTCTACGCCAAAGCCAACAGAAACCAATATGGAAACCTCTCTGATATGAAAAATTTCATACGACTTGGCTTCTATACCCGAAGACACATTTCAAATGAAGTAGGTTTCTTGACAGTCAAACTTGCCAACTGAAAAACAGGTCAGCTATAGATTTAAAGTTACGGATGAAGTATGAGTGTTAAAGGCGACTTATACTGCTCATTTCCAAATCGATATTATTCTTTTAGAGTGGCTTTGGATTATTTACTGTTCAAAATACTCCACATTTATCTTGCAGTGTGCTATGGTGCTGCATTTTTGCTCATCCACTGACTGAAACAAGCCATTTTAGCACTCTTCTCTTTAAGCCAGCTTTCATCAGAGCCACAGCTTTGTGTCTGAGATGGCCATATTAAGGATATCTTTGACAACATACAGAGCCAAAAGTAAGAGAAAAAACTTAATTTAAAAAAGGGAACATTTAGAGCAGTTTGAAGCCTGAGTTTCTGGACTGCAGTAATCCCCTGTAAATAAGCCAAGTTCATTAATAATAAATATATAGGTAACTTCAAATTAAAAAAGGATAATAGGTTCTCCTACTATAATTCCACTTTTTCATTATGCTGTTGATTTTTGGTATTTGTATGCTTGTAGGATTCATTCTTAATCGAGTGCAAGGTAAAAAAAACAAATAACAAATAAAAATAGTGTTAACTTTCTATAAATTTGCATGAACAGTGATATAACGTACAGAAAAAACAGCCTTGTTCTCCAAGCTTAAATAAAAGTAATGATGTTCTGCACTACTAACAAGACATGGACAAGGTCTGTGATGATCTCACACAATGGCAAGACTTTGGTCATCCACCCGTGTGTTCACAATTCTCATAAATAGCTCCTCATTCTAGAGTCAAATTTTAGTGAAAAGTACACACACTGATCACCTTCATTCAAGCTATTTTCACATGAATCACTACTCCTCTGGTCAGAAACAAAAATAAATTGTCTTGCATTGTTTGCGAGCCTTTTTGACTTCTCACTGGATTTGATTCTCATTTCTTTTTTCAAATCAACCATGCAATGACAGCAAAACGTAATTTTCTTTCTGTGCTTCACGCGTTAGAGTAACCTGTGGATCGTGATGGATCATGAGCCATAACAGCTGCTGCCTCACTGACACTCTGCTTTTCATGATGTCACACTAAAACTGCATTGGTTGAAAATCATATTTTTATTGATGAAAAACAGGCCCTGCTGTAAAGGTAAAAAATGTATAAAGAGTGTTGGGAAAAGGTGAAACTATTTGAACATGTAAATATGACGGCAGTTACAGTAAACCCCCTGACATACAACGATATGGTTTGACTAGTGATACAGCACATGTAGTTTCATGCCCCATTAACCACTGGAACTGTGTTTATCCATGTTCCCATTTATTTAAATGGGAGCTTCAAAATAACTACCTAGAGGTGTTGCCAGTATGACTACAGAGGAGCAAAACTTGCATGTGGACCAGTGTTCATTTTTTCAACAGAAAACTATGACGATAAATATTTATAGATGACCTATTTGTCACGTAGAATTAAATGTAACATTTGAAAAGGGGTTAATATGACAAAGTGTTTTTACGTATTTTGTCAGTAGATCTGGATCTGTCTGCTGTGGTGTGCTGCTCGGTGTGGATGTGCAGTTAATTATTATCAATCTGAGACTTAGTATCTGAAATAAATGATTAATTGAAGTGTCAATAATTTGTCTGATTTGTTTTCAAGCTAAACATTCTGCATCAGAGAAAAGAACCAAAGCCTCATAATAAAAAAGCCACAACTTCTATTGAACTAATGATGTATTATCAAAACGCGTTTCTATTAATTTTCGGTCAATTTGGTAATTGTTTCAGCTGTAATTAAAACAATTTTTCATTTTCTTAACACACACCAAAGCAGCCCCTTTGTTTTTTGGACTGTTTGTTTTCAACACAGACTTATTTATATCCTATATGGATTTCATTGGCGAAAGTCCTGTAGTATTACCATCCATTACTACCCTGAAGCATCCCAAAATCTGAATCAATTTCTTGGTAACTTCATGCAAATCTATTCATAGATTTTCACATCTTCTGCAAACTATGAATGTGATGTAATTCTGTCTTAAAAGCCATCCTTTGTAGTGCATCTGAAATACAAAACTGACCCCCAATTTCAGACTCATCTGAACACTCAGTAGTCCTGTGTTATCACTCGTAGGCATTACACAATGAGCTCCTTGTGTAAAAACACGCAGCCATTCGCTTTCCAGCAGCATCTGCACAGTGTCCGACATGTGAGTGAGACACATCTGGTCTGCAGCATCATTAACCTACATTTATTCCCAGATTGCAAAGTGTCGTCGCAGTGGATGCCCTCCGTGGGCTACATGTACAGGCAGACACAAACAAACAAATCCCAGACACCCACTCTTTCCTGCTGCTGTGGGCGCTCAGATGCTGCATTCATTCGCATGTGCCTGCTCCTTTGCTCTCTTGTTTGCTGTCGAACAGATGGAGCAATAAGTTAGCCTATAGCTAGCTCACTGCTAATACTGAGCCTGCATGATAAGGCACTGCTGCCACACCCATGTTCTCTCTCTCTCTCTGTGTTTCCCGTGTTGTGTTTCATGTCACACCGGTTCACCCACCTGGCAGTACTCCCATGCCCCTCTGCCCTCCTGTCCCACTCTCCTGCGATTACCACTCTAATCCATATTTAATGGATTCACCGCACTCTCTCCTCCTGTCCCGATGCTTGGCCCTGATTAAACCTCCACTGTGTTATGATCCAGATGTTACAACTGGGTTGTGGAAGAGCAAAAGGTGTGTACACTAGATGAGTCGAAGCGCAGACTTTTCCGGTTCGAGTTGAGAAAATCGATTGGCTCCCCAGGCAGCTTGTTCACTCACAGTTACAGAGAAGCTATTATCTGTGTATGTGTTTAATACGATTGTGTTGTCTCCGCTTACGCAGAAAACTGTTTGATCGCTCCTCCGAGGACAAACAGGGACCAGGAAAAAACATTATTTTGTGTTTATTGATGATGATTATATGTCAAGCTGCAAATGCAAGAGAAGTTCAAGTGTTCTTCCTTGATTGTTTTCTCTGGATTTTGATCCATGTTAGGAAAAGAAATATCAGAGGCTCACACAAAACAATTCATCTTCAGATGGATGTTGGAGGTGTGCGTACATTTGTGTGTAAAACAAAGTATGTGCACGCATGTGGAAATTATGCAAGCAAAAGCTCTCTCTCTCTCCCTTCTGTCCTTGTTTGCGAGTGTGTATGGGCACAATTTATTGTGTGTTTGTGTGCAATCACATGCTCAGTGGCCCCATCTCCTCTCACTCTCCTCTGATGTTTACCTGGAGCAGTGCAGCAGTGAAATCAAAGGGCAGAAACAGAGAGTTGTGTGCTCATTTATCTCAGCGCCTTCAGATGGAGGGTGGCAGTTTTTACAGCTCACACCCCCTGATGCGTTCACAGCAGTCGGCATGTGTGCAGTGTATGCGTACGTCTGTGTGTGTGTGTTCTCCCTCACCTTGGACCTCCTGCTCTACCTGATCTTTCCGACAGTGATATTCTTTTTGCAGCTTACTGTGAGCCATCCATTAGCTCCTCTCGCATTGCAGTAAAAAGGAAGGATTTTAATATCTTCTTGCTGTTCTTTGAAAGCTTTGTTCTCTTTTCTCTGCTAATTTATGGAGGAAACTGAGGCCGTGGGTGGCTCATTTATACATAATGATATTCCTTGTGATGTCACTTCTTGTTATTTCACAGACTGAGCAGACAGGGTATTAGCAAGAAAAATCAAATGAGCTACATGATGAATGCATGCACTGTACAGGTATAGCTTTTCCCAGAGAAAATCTGCTTCTCAAGAGTGACCTTGTTGGACCAAAACATACCAAATAGTTAAGCTTCATACGTTTTCTGTAGACATGATCCTCAAAACACTGTAGGGTCTTTGCCGTGCAACATAAAGTGCCTTTTTAAACAGCTGTACATGTAAACTGGTGCTATATAATTAAACTAAATGAATTAGCACCTTACTGTTTCATTTTTATCTTTACTCGTTCCTAACTTGTTCCCAAAGCCTCAGTTCATGTTGTGGTCCTGAATAATGAATGATGAACCCAACAGGGAAGTGCCATAAAGTTCCAGTTTCTCCTGACCAGCTAAGGATGGTTCAAAAAGTGAGTCAAGTGCCATGAAAATGGATGGATACAAAAGTGGCTTCAGTACCTGTAGGTAATTTAAAATTTTGGAGGGTATATTTCTTTTTATTAGTTCACCTGTTCAGATAGTGTTAAGTTGCCAAAAGTTAGGAGTGTTAACGGCCTTGATTGGTGTGCACATACAGCTTGTTATAGCCAATAGCCGTCATTTTTGCCTAATCTTTGCAAATTTGCGTCACTGAACCACACTTCTCAGCTATTTATTGGGGGATTTTTAAACCAGACAGTGCAGATGTAACAATCAATATGCCGTGCTAAGAGGTGCAGAGTCAGTTCTAGTTACTTTCTAATTGACTGGTACTGAAATGCACCCTGAATTTGTCGATCATATTTGAAAAGACCACCAAAAACTGTGCTTATGGTTGTACAGTCTTGTTATTATATGTTGTTCCTATTTAGTTGGTAGCAGCAATGGACTAGTAGTATTTGTGGTTTGGGAGCATTTTGATGTATGGTTGGTTACTTCCTGTTTTATTTACAGTGATGCTTTTCAGTTGGTGTTAGCTTTACTGCCTTTGCTAATTTTCTGTGCTTGCTAATTCATTCTGATTCATTTCACCTGTGTTGTCTTTCACACCTGTTCTCTATCCCAAACTACAATCAGTTAGTCATTCAAGAAGTCATTCCCCCCATAATCTTCCCTTTAGATTGTCTTGTTTATGTGGTTCATTTGTTTTACCAGTGGTTTTCTAGCATTTCTTGTATGTCTTATGTTTCTTGTTCTTTTGATCGTTTGTATATGATTGTTTTGTATTGTGTTATGGACCTTACCTTTTCCCTGCTCGCTGTTGGGATTGCTTTCCTTGCTGCTTGCCTTTTCATGAATGACCGCTGCCAGATGGGCTTTTTCAAGTTGACCTGCAGATTTTCTCTAGTTTAAAAGCAAAATTATTCCAAGTAGATTCCTTTTTCCTCAATGAGCTCTTTATTGATTGCATAGACTGATGGGAACTCCTCGCTCTCGGAATATGTCTGCATCACTGAGTGTTGGACTAATGGTGATGGGTCAGATTTTGCTCATCCCTAGCATCAGCTTATGTTTATGATATACTTGTTGAATTTTTGCATGAGGTTTGTTTTTCAGAACAGACCATCCTCTCATAGAATTTCTGTACAGTGAGTATCGTATCTTTTTTAGCTCAGTATCCTGAGGGGTTACATCCGTTTTCAACAATTCTACGCCAATGTTCAGTGCCAATACAGGAAGCAATGTCCCCTTTGTGCAGTGATACAGAAAATTAAGATTTGGAGGTCAGTTCCGTTGATGGGGGGTTGATGGGCATGTAAATCAGACAGAGGCTGTTGCCTTTGACTTTTGATTAACCTGCAACTTCAACCTTTTTTTTTTTTTTAATTAGTTGCTCAACTATCTGTGCAGCTGAACTAGTTTAAGCTGTTTTAGTTAGTTTTGTTTTGTTTTTCAGTTATTTACCATAACTTCTATGCCCACCATGCATTTATAAACCATACTTTCAGGCATTTATTAAGAATGCAAATAAGCCATGCATTTGCTTTTTTTTTTAAAAAAATGCTTCGTAGCATTCATTTAACATGTACTATTTTTAATAAAACACTACTCACTTTCAACAGAAAGCACATTGCCCTTTTCTATTGCATTCTAATGGATTCTAAGACACTTCAAAGGGAGCAGATGACGGTGTGACAAGTCCTCTGAGAGATAAAAAAAATAAAAACACAGTCACAGTTTATTGGACTCCAGAAATGTTGTCATCTGCATGACCTGTTTTTCAGTATTAACACTGGTAAAATGTAAAGATCCTTGAGCTTATTAATAGTACGCAATTCAAAGAAACAATATATATAAATGGGTCATCATAGTGCAGAGAAACAGAATATGCCAAAATATTATCATTGAAAACACCGGCTAAAATACATATTTCTCTGTTGATGTGCGTGTTTGAGAATGAAACGTCTCTCAGTGCTGGAAGCGCGTTCATGGCGCCGTCCTCCAGCACTGAATTGTTGACAGTTTGAGCAGGAAAAAGGTTTAAAAGTGACTCGAAAGTCCCAATATTTCATGAAAAGTTCTTGCTGGAAAGTGAGTTTTGAAAGGCAGAAATCTCAGTACTTGCCAGAGTACATGTCACGCTGCAACCTGAGTATATACAGTACAGTAGAGTGTATTACAGTTTGTCAGTTTAGGCGACAGTAAAATCATAAATATTGCACCGTTTATCCACAGTGGGGATGTCTCTCAACATCAACAGATTTAAAGTTGCGTAAATGGAAAACTTAAAAGTTCATAACTGCAGAAATTAAACACACGGATTCATGATGCAACAACATAATACCTGAGGATGGGTTTTAGTCTTAAGTTACATTGCCAATACTTTTGTAAAGTAGGTGTTGTCTACTCATTTCCTGAGCTCCCCTTTATTGCTGCATTGACCTTTTTCACATTGGCAGTGTTTATTATTTTCTTTCACACTGACAGTAAACATTAATGATTAGAACATGTTTGCAGCCAATCCATTTCACCATGGCTTACAGTAAGCATATGTGTCCAGGCACATGGCTGGAGCTGCCATATGGAAGTGATGGCAGCTTCCCCATTATTCATGCAGCTGAGTAACTCTGAAAGCACACTAAATCCCGCTACTGAGTAACACCGCACTGGCACCTTATGTTGTTGGACAGAAATTTATGCTTCTGCTCAAGTGTACAAACAGTCTCTTGCTGTTATTGATTTGCCCCCTGGTCAATCCGTTACCTCGAGTAAATTATGTCTTCGGGGAGCTTTTTAGAAGATCTGCTCTTTAAAGTAATATGATAATTCCCAGTGTGCCACAAGCCACAGCCTGATATTTTTAAAAGGTTAATTATGGCCATTGATTTTTTTAAAAACATTAAAAACAATGCTGAGTAAATTACGGTTTTAAACGCTCGTGCATCTCTTCTTATATTTAACTTTTCTGTGAACACATTGTGAAAAATTTGGCTTTTTTGGACTCTCTAAGTTGTCTGAAAGCCTGTTTACTGATTTTTATGTGATCTTTGGTGAAAATCCAAAGGATGTGATGGTTACGCTCGTGTCCCATTGCCTGTCTGTGTTGTTAGAATAAAAGTTGAGCCCACTCTTCACTAATATCAACAAAAGACATTGATTTCAACACAGGACAGCAAAACAAACAGTGATGCAGCTTTAGCAAAGGAGCAAGCTGACATTAGGTATCTGGCAGCTACAATAGATTTCATGTCATTTTTGTGTGCTAGCAGGAAAGCTGATGTCAGTGAATGTTAAAAAAAGACAGTTTCTTCAGGCCAAACAGAAATTTGACCATCAGGAGAAAACTGCAATCAACACCAGAAGGAGATTAGATTCATGTAGAGATCTTTGTTTGGGTTTAGAGATTAAATCCGATTCAAAACTGTCATCGGTGTTAGAGAGTTATACCAATAAAATCAAGAACCAATTTATTAGGTACACCTTAAATTTTTTGTTGGTTAGATTTAACAGGATGCTGGAAACATTCCTCAGAGATTTTGTTCCACATTGACATAATAGCATCACACAGTTACTGCACATCTATGATGTGACTCTCCACATCCACAAAGGTGTTTTGAATTAAGATTTTGAGTACAGAGAAGTCACTGTCATGTTTAAGAAACTGGTTTGTGACCAGCTTTGTGACATGCTGTATTGTCCTGCTGGAATAAAGTATGCTCATAAAGTATGGACATGGTCAGTAACAACTCAGGCAGGCTGTGGGGGTTTAAGAAGCCAAAAGTAGTTAACAACATATATTGACATGAAGTTATTCAGTTACTCAGCTGCATGAATAATGATTCATTAGACCAGATAATTTTCCAACCTAATCTCCAATTTTGGTGAATTGTAGCTTTGCTTTCCTGTACTTAGCTGACAGGAGTGGCACCCGATATGGTCTTCTGCTGCTGTAGCCCATCTGCTTCAGAGTTTGATGTGTTGTGTGTCTTTCTTATATCTTACTTGTAAAAAGTGGCCATTTGTGTTACTATGACCTTCTTGACAGCTCAAAGAAATCTTGTCATTCTTCTTTGACCTCTAATGTCAGTGAGGCATTTCTACGTTGTAAGTCTGCTGCTCACTGGATATTCTCTCTTTGTTGGACCGTTTTCTGTAAACCCTATCGATAACTGTGTGAAAACATTTCAGTAGATCGTCAGTTTCTTAAATACACCAAAAGCCATGACACATTCAAAGTCACCTAAATCACTTTCTTACCCATTATGAATGCACAGTTTGAACTGTGTCTGCATGCCTAAATGCAGTGGGTTTCTGCCGTGTGATTGGCTAATGAGGTATTTCGTAAACCAACAATAAATAAGATGATGGTACTTTCTACTGTAATAGCCAACGGACGACAGTTCATAGCCAGCTACCCAACTGGCATGGCATTATACTTTCAAAGACAGCTTTGTTCCCTATTTGCTGAGGTGTCCTCAGGTGTGCAGTATATCTGCAAACTCATTGTAGCTTATAAACACATTTTATAATGCATCACAACATGGTGAGCGTCAGTTTGACAATTTCAAGCTGCTGACAGGAAAATGAGAGAAATCATTAATGTTTTCCAGAAAATTGAATGGGGAGACCTTTACACAAAGAGGTGAGAAATAACCAGAACCATGACTATCCTGTGGCTGCCATCAATATCCTAGCAACCGCCTCTCAGAGGCTCTATAATCTCCCCCATCTAGCCTTAACAAGTGGGAAGGATGTGAGGGAGGGGGGTCAGAGGAGCGGATAGTTGGTATCCAGGCGCTGTTCTCCGGATGGAAAAGCTTGAGATCACAGCTTCATCACTTCCAGTCATCACTCTGGATATTTCAGCAGAGCCCAGGTGGCATCTTCCTGTTCATTTCTGCCTCTTGATTTGATTAGGTATAATGCCACTTGTCATGCTGGTGTCATGTGAAATGGAGCTCTGGCCAGCTGCCTGCTGTTAAGCTGTTTCAGTCTTAGATTCAAAAACAGAAATAGCCTCTCTGGAAAGGTTAACCACTACATCCACTTGCAATGTAGTGAGCAAGGGCACAGCTTGATTTTCTTTAAATGAGGTAAATCGAGTTGACTGAGAGAGGGCTTCCTGCTGATCACTAATGCTCCCAGTAGGATTGCTGGATCCACCTTCATCTGGCAAAATTGTTCAGGTACTGCTGCATCAAATTCATCCCATCTTTGAGAAGGCCTTCATGTGCATCCACAGTTTGACAGTTATTCACCTCTTCTGTGAAAGGCAGACAATACCGTGTATGCACTATACTCTGTGCTTCTTTTATCTTGCAGAGATGCCATGATGGGGGTATCACTTCTATTCCTTGGCACACTAAATGCATGCAGCAGTTCCTATGAATTATTCAAAGGTTTTGTTCTTATAGTTGCATACTTGACATTGAGCTGTTTGTGTGCCATTTCTTTATCTACGGGATCCCACACGGAAAATCCATTCCGTAAGATAGAGGGACCACATCTCATACTGATCTCCTATAGGTAGAAATGAGTATCAGAACAAGGACATCTATACTGTTAGCTTTCTCAAACACATGCTGCATAGTAAACATAACACTGAATAGTATACCAGAAACCTATTCTTTTCACTCAATCAGGGCAGACTGATTCTGACAAGTGTGCCCAAACCTCTCTGGTATTATGTGCTCACACCTCCACATGCGTAGGCTTGGGCACAAATTAGCACAAGCAAGAGGCTGGTGTCCTATGGGAAAGGCAGCTGTCAGTCTTTAGATCTATTCTTGGCTCTGGGAGTCTTCACTCAGCTGGGGGAGTGAAGGAGCCTTGACAGGTTTTATAGTAATCAATCATTTGTCCCATGGCTGTTTCACAATATCAGCATCAACAAAGAGAGATAAAGGGAACATGTTATTCACTGGTATCAAGGGCAAGTTGTGTTGTCTTTTCCAAATGAGTAAAAGTAATAAATGCACATGACATGGCAAAATATGAATAGTCAAATGGTCAGCCATTCACAGGAGATACTACAGGTACTGGCAATTGAGCCTCATGATGCTAATATATATGCCTTCTGCCCTTGCTCTTTATGTGCCCCCTCCCCCGGCCAACATATCTTGCAATTATAGCTCAACATCCTAACAAGAACTCCCAGTGGACCACCAGTCAGTGATGCTGTCAATTTGGAAGCTGAGATGGCTGGAAATGTCTCATTACTTTGCTGAGCAGAAGCAGCAGCTTTAACTCTTTGTGAACTGCCCCCAAAAAGTCATTATTAAAGAATAACCCCAGAAATCAGCAGCTACCTCTGCCTAACCTTAGTCTACACAATGAATAAATCATACTGTGTGTTTTAGAAGGAAGAAAAAGGTGATGAGAGTCAGCGGAGGTCCAGTCCTCTCCAGAAGTTGGAAGTAGTCAAGTACTTTGTTACTGTACTTAACCAGATTTTTTTTTTTTTTTTTTTACGTGTCTCTACTTTACTTGAGGTTTTTTTTTTTTCGGATGTTTTACTTTTACTCCCTACATTTGACAAATATGTTTGTACTTTCTACTCTTTTTCACAACGAACTCATTACTTTAGCAACAATGGTATCATTTTTAAATTCATAAAATGGTAATACAGTATATTACATATTGTTGAGATGCTCTTGTGTAGCTAGCTACACAAGAAAACAAAAACTAACAAAAACCAAACTGTTTGCATGTGCATTTTGTGGCACAAGGGTTTGCTAGCTAAAGGTTCAGCTACTAAGAATGACGTTAGATTCAGTCAGAGATGGAGAAAGGTGTAAGAAAGACAGGACAGGTTATATTTAAAGGTAAGGACTGCTCAGTGACACTTGATAAACTTAAAGATTTAAAGACTACATGTAATGTTATTTTTTCAATCACATAGCTGATCTTAATAGGACGTGTTCAAGATAATGTATTTTCATATTGTTGAACATCCTGCAAAACACAATAAGTATACAAACTTAAACATTTAAATAGTTTTGTGCAGGAAAAAACAGGTTAGCTTGCAGTACTGTAGTAAAGCAATGTGCTGGACTGTTGTACAGTGGTTGTGGTGCTCATGGTCAGTGTTAGGGTACATAAAGTAACGTAGATTAATTTGCATTTAAGATGATGATGCTTAGATTAAGTCACTGAATTTAAATCTCATTTGTATTCTCATATACTAATATTATTTTATTATCATTACAATATAGCACAAGGTGCAGTTACCTATGCATAAAAATAGATGTTTGAATCGTCTTTCAAGAAGCTTCTTTTTTACTTTCTTACATTAATTACATTTAAGAACCTGTGAAGTTCAGTGTTTAGTGATTCAGCTTTTATAGGAGTATGTTTTAACAAAAGTATCTATACTCTGACTTAAGTAAAGAAATTCTGTACTTTTGCCACCTCCGGTCCTGTCATTGCACTTCCTTTCTGCAGACAGAAGACATCTGTCCACTGACTTGATTTAAAAAATATGTAGAGGTATGCATGGTCTGTAAGATTATAGAGCTGTCTTTTAATATCTAAAGCAGCTGTCAGCTACATGTGACCTATTTTACCCATGTGAGGGATTCAAGCCATTGCATTCGGAGTTAGTTGGTCTGGAAGGTTTCTGCAAAGTAAATGAAAAATAAAGATAATCAAAAGCAACAGAGATGAAACAAAGTGGAATGTTTCTGATTGCAAATTGGAGGCATGATTAAGAAATTCAAAGGTTTCACCCCGATTTCACCTTCTTATTCTGTATTTTCATCATACACTCCAGTGTGACATGAAATAAAGGCGAGCATGAAAAGAGCTAACAGAAGGCGGTGGGTCGATGTGGTGGTACAATCACAGCCTGTCTGCTTTGGCCTGCTGTGTGCTTGTGTTTGTGCATGCATGCGTGTGTTTGTTTGAATGTTTGAGTGTGCGCATGTGTGCATATGTGTGCATGTCTTGAACGGAGCTTGGCTTCGATATCTACGTTCTCCGTCCAACACCTCCCACCTCCCCACTGCTGCTCAATCCGAGTCCAAGAAGGATCCCCCGTAGGCCCCAGAAAGTGGGCCTGCACCAAAATAAGTTTTTCAGCAACTGGGCTAGAAGTGTTACTTTCTTAAATCCAGTATGTTTAGGTGATTGGTAAAACACGAAGCCCCACTGTTACTTGAATTAGCAAACTGACAAGCGGTAATTTTCCATCTATGTTGCATCACCAGGGCTTTGATTAGCAGAAACAAAAGCATGTAGCTGAGTTCATTTTCTGAATTTTAATAAATTACAAAATTTCAAAGCCTTTCTCTCACTGACAGCGCTGCGTTTTTTCTTAATTCTGTCTAAATTCAGCCTCAAACATGTTTTTGCCGCCTTCCCACTCCTACGCCCACACAATTTTGAAAAAAAACAATAGACTACAAATAAGTCTTGTGTAGAATATTCACATAATAGCATGCACATTTTCTAAATGTGGCTAGACTATAAAGCCTTACAACCAGGGCCTAATATCCCCTTTAGTACGTTAAATATGGACATTTTCTGTCTTTAGTATCTTTAATGAATAAACACATCATCAGATTCCTTGAGTGGCTAAAAGAAAGCTCAGTATTCTGCGTTGAACCAACTCTAAAATTCACTGGATGCATAATCTGCAACAATGAACTGTTTTGCAAAACTCAACAGTTTATGGATGTTTGCTTGTTTATGCTCATGCAAGTAGATGTGCTGTGCAAGTAAAACACTGTCTGCTTGAATCACACCATCACTCATGCACAGAAATAAACCAATGTGTTACTGCTGTGAGGAACATCTGGACTGGTGTTTCACAGGCTGGAGCATGATCTACTTTTAACTCACTTTGAAAACTGGCTCTGTAGATGATTTCAAATGTGGCTGAGAGCCGATTGTGCTGCCATTGTGTTGTTGGTCGAAATGCATACAGGTTCACAGATGGAGCACCTTGTTTTTTCCTGTATAGTTCCAGTGGCCTAGTTCTAGTTCTTTGTTCTGAACATCTAAAGTGTATCTGACAAATCTTGTGATAGATAGTGTTTCTTCATTTTGATAAAATAAGCTATTTTTTGGACTTTGTGAAAAGGGTGTGCGTTTGGATAAAAATGGCAAGATAACAGAAAGTCAGTTTGGAAGGCGAGAGTTTTTTAGAGGCGGTAGAGCCACTTCAGGTGGAAGATGTGAGGGAAAATATGGAGGAAAACTTGCTTCACTGAATCTGATTCATGTTGGTAACAAGCTGGCTGATGCTACTGTGCTTAACTTCACTAAAATTCAACTTACAGTTGCTTATCTGTTATGTTGGGATAGGTGGAAGTGAGCTTTCTACAGCTTCTAAAAAAGGAGGATCTAGACATATATACATAAATACATACATATTAGGGGTGCAACAATACTCGTATCGATATTGAACCGTCCGATACAGTGCTTTCGGTTCGGTACGCATATGTATTGAACAATAGAAAATTTTATATTTATTTTATCAACTTTTCTTCTGACGATGCTGTCTGTGTTGAGCGGTCAGTGGATCTGCGTTCGACTACCCCGCCTAGGCTGCACTGTCGGGTGCAGATCCACTGAGCGCAGCGCAAGCTAGCAAGACAGAAGCTAAGCTCGTTGCAACATGGCAACTGCCTCAACGCTACCCGAAATTGAACGTCCCCCACCCTCATTCAGATCTGGCGTTTGGAACTATCTTGGTTTTCATGTGAGGCATGACCCTGATGGTAAGCGCGTCATGGACAAAAGTAAAACAGTATGTCGGATGTGCCACGCAATACTCAATTGGTGGGAACTAGTGGTTAGCGCAGTTAGCTTGTTAACGTGTTGACGCAGTCCAGCCCCACGCACGGAGCGATCCGCGGTAACTCGTTAACGGAGATTTGCCGCGTTATGGCGTTAATGTCATTTTAACGAGATTAACGCTGACAGCACTAGCGGGAACACAACGAATATGACTGCACATTTACGCCGACATCATCCTAGTGCAAAGACAAGTGGAAACAGACAAAAACAACAAGCACGCATGCTACAAACTTTGCCCGCGTCATTTACACAGCCGTTAGCACATGATTCTCCTCATGGGGACCTGATATGTTTAATATGCTGCTGAGAATATAGCCCAGAAGAAGCGTATAGTATAGCTTTTATTTTGGAAAGAGCCATTTCTCTGTAATAAACTCTCTTTTCCAAAGATGAGTGATTCCTTGATCAGATAGATTTATTTATTTTTTTATTATTTTGTTGTTTCAGCAACATTAAATTTAAAAACTGTACTTTTGAGTTAAAATATATATTTATAATTTTAATAAATGACAAATTAAAAAGGCATGAACATTTTTTTTGTATCGAAAAAATATCAAACCGTGACACCAAAGTATCGAACCAAACCGAACCGTGAATTTTGTGTATCGTTGCACCCCTAATATATATATATATATATATATATATATATATATATATATATATATATATATATATATATATCACAGCAGCACAATAATTTAATAGAATACTTTATTGTAATTACAGTCAAACCTACTTGAGCTTCAGTGAGGAGGCAATGCTGTTGACCCTGTTAACATAGGCATTCACGCAGTCTGCGCTTGGTTTGTTTTTTTTGTTTTTTCCAGGTTAGCTTTCCATTTTTAACTGAAGCATCTGCATTGTTTTAAGCAGGTTTTGTATTATGAAATCCTCATTTTTCTTTATAGTTTTTTAATTTTCCCCCCTCCAGTGCAATGCAGGTGTTTGTGCATAATATAGAGCCAGGCCAGACAGTTCCACTATAAAAATATTGGTCGCTGAAATTACCTTTACTTCCACTACATAATGATGCAAAACATTTGCTTCTCTGTGTTGCCAAAATGTGGGTTGGTTCTCAAAAGGCACCAAGTCAAAACTGGCTCTGCACCAGCACTGATGCTGCCTCAGTGGAATATTGGTTACCTGCAGATTTTCTCCTTATGTAAGAAGTCGAGCTGAACCGCTGACACTGAAACAATAGAACAGGTGCAGCTTCTCTCAGATCACTAGCACTGACATCTAGCACATTTGATTTTAATCATGATAGATGTTTAGATTCTTTTCCATCACACAGTACCATCGGAGAAGCATCTGATGGGTCCCAGATTGATTTTGCAATATGACAGTAACCCCAATCATGCAGCCAGAAACATAAAGTACTATCATCAGAGGCGAGACGATCAAGGAGCCCTGCAAAGATAGTGTGGCCCCTAGAGAGTTTTGATCTCCACATGGAGTCAGTCTGGGATTACATGAAGAGAAAGAAGGCATTGAGACAGCATAAATCCACAGTAGAACTATGGCAAACTCTCCAAGGCGCTCAGAGCAACGTTCCTGCCAAGTACCTCAAAAAATAATGTGCAAGTGAAAGAACTGGTGCTGTTTTAAAAGCAAGGTAGATGGATCTTTATGACTATACTGCACAAGAAAATCGAGACACCTTAGCTCGTGACTTTACTTGAGCAATAAGAAATAAAATATCTATATTACCTAAATTGTATGCACAATGCTATTTAAACCACAGTAAGTTTCTGTTCTCTTATTCTGGGTTATGTTATTTATATGGAGCTGTCTGCTTTGGACTCTAACAGTCTTTCATAGTACTATAGGTGGTTGAAATGGGATTATGGGATGACTGTAATTGTATTGTTCTGTAATTCCAAGCTTTGTTGAAGCAGAAAAATGAAAATGTTCCAGTCCCAACACATGGCTTGATATGAACTGCTTGTCTGGGAATACTTGAATCTCATTGTAGTTTAGCGTAGCACTGAAATAATGGAATTGCCGGTATACTTAAAGCAGCTTGTGTTAGCTTTTCATTCATAATATCAGTCTTGAGTGAACAGTAATAATTACCACTGGTGTCATGTTCCACCGCATATCCCATGTGAGCTTATTCTTATTGTCATGATTCATTATTTTCTCATCATGTGCTTTACACGCTACCTTACCCGTCTGACAGAACAGTTTTTCTCTGTTATTAGCAGGGATGCGATAAAATCTAAATCAAAGCATAAAGCATAGAACAACTGTCTGTAACGCCTTTATTTGCCTCGCTGTTTACTATCATTTAAGTTCACAAATGCCACTAATTTCACAGTGATGTATCGTTGAAGAGCACACTACATGTAGTGTTTTTAAATTAGGTGATACCTAACAGTGTTATCTCAAAGATTCTCATTGTTGTGATTCAGTGCACATCCCTCTAGCTAATTTTAATCCCCTTGTTTAAAGAGGCAGGGCTACAGAGTAGCCCCCCTCTAGTATCACTCTCCTATTGGATTGTGATGTAAAGCGTGATGCATTGTGGGAGGTGGTAATCTAATCCCCAATGCTGGCACTCCTGAGGGCGAGAGATCTCGCCATGTGATTGAACAATTTATCTTAATAAAGTGACAGCAACGTCACGAAGCCACCACTCCTCTGAGCACCTGCTCAGAACAAACGCATGCACAGAGCCAGTGCAGTGCACAGATACACTGAAAGGCACACCTGTGACATCTGATTCCTAACAGGTGCACCGCACGCTCTTAATACCCCACCACAAAGCCTCATTCCACATTGCTTGCACTTTACCCTCGAGTAAATTCATTCACAGATTCATTCACTTTTTTTTTGCATCCCCATCAAGAAAATCCACACAGCACGAGCTTAATCCACAAAAATACAAAAGATTATCCAACTACTACAAGCTCAGGGCTGGATATTTTTGTCAAAAGGGGATTTGGGCTACCAGATGAAAAAATGTAGATACATGTTCCAGGGAGCCTTAAATACTGCAGATTGACACACTAAGATCAACACCTGCATGGGTATAATTCAGTAATCCTGCAGCTTTCTGTGGTACCTCTGTTATTTAAATTCATGTTATTGTTGAAAGGTCAGTTTTCCTTAGAATTTCTTGCTTGTCTCGAATGGCTTTGCATAACCTTACTTTCTGCATAAAAGATTTGATTTCCTTTCCAGTAGTGAACAATTATAAATTAAATAAAAACTCCCAACAGCATCACTTTGCAATAAGAGTGCCACAGTTTCTCCGTCAGCAGTTTTTCCACTAAGAATCTGTTGGGAGTGAGGTCTGTGGATAATCCAGAGAAACAGGAACATTGTGCCTGGAAAGACAGATTTCTGTTGAATTTTTTAAATGTAATATTTCAGAGCTTTGTGAAACTCTTTCTGCTTCCAGTGGCTTGAGATGAAAGCAAACCTCTCATATTCCAATGTACTAAAAATATTATATATATTTTATTATAGGATGCATACCACTAGTTGTTAGTGCGTACATGCCTGAGTATTCTGGCACAGCACAAAAAAGAGATTCTTGTCGACTATCTAGATTATTTCTTCACCTATAGCCAAAACGTGTGCAAAGGAGGTGCACAGGCCATTGTAAATTAGTTAATAAGTAATACTGATTATGTGTTCATGCTCTGCAAATAACAAATAGCAATTTTACAAATGTATTACTGAGCAATATAATCAACTACTTCTATAATGAATCTCTTATTCAGGAGATACAAAACAACTCCACCATTGTGGACTGCAGCTGCTAGTCCTTGCTCTGCTCTGCATCATCAGTGAGCTTGGTGCACAAATTTATCAACCAGTCTTTACCTCGGGATCTGATTATAGAGTGACCCTCCAGCTGGAAGCAAATTTTCAGAGCAGAGCAAGGACCGTTGTTGTTGGAGCCCATCTAACCATAGGACAAGAGCCTACCTGAGAAAGCAGCTAAATGATATGGAGAACTGAAATTTTAACAAACTAGCCATTAAGTCAGCCTGTGAGAAAACGTGAGATGTAAACAATCAAGGCTGTATAGTTAGCAGTCGCTGAACTTCCATAATAGTAGTGAGGGGATTTCCACTAGTAATTATGGATCTGTTGTCTTCTCAGATTCTTCACATGATTCAGCGCTTGTAAAACACCAGCAAAATGTTTCTAGCTTAGTTGGCTGGTTTGCAGGATAGTTTGTTAATTCTAAAACACTATAAGGGAAATTTTCCGTGCTTGTATTTTGTGTTATTGTTAAAGATATGTTATATCTTAATCTTTCTCAATGCTTGACTTTACACCAATGTTGGCCCAGCTCTGGTGCTACTCTGCTACATGTGCTGCAGACAGTGCTACAGCTGTCAAAAACACCGGGGCCAAGGTGGAAATAGTTTGGGCCACTCTTCTGGACAAAAGGTGCTAAATTACTCCAGGCATCTTTTCTATTATTTAAAAAAAAAATCTAAATTTTGATATTCAGTCATATGGGACAAAGTATACATCAATACCAATTTCTCCATGATAGGCCATTCAGTTAAAGCTCTATTCCTTATAGATGACAAGTGTTGGAACAAACTCCATACACTGTAATCCAATCTAGACTCACTTGATGAATTATGGATGCACCTGCTTTTCCTTCTCCACCTCAACAAAAATCGAACATTAAAAGATTCGCAAAAGTTTTTTCCAGGGTTATTGTTTTTGATCCCATTAAAGGGTTCAGGTGTTTATGATGCTGTGTCCACTCCCTGCACGCCAGGATTGGGCAAACTGCAGTAAAATGGTCGTTGGAGTTTGGTTTAGGGAGGGTGTCTGGCTGACAGCTAGTTTGGGCTTAGTGGTACAAACTTGTCATCATGCTTTTGTTGTTGTGGGTGTCCTTGAATAGCTGCAACCAGTCGCATACATATTGCATGTTTGTGGGGTTGAGAAGGAGATGAAATACCACACCCTGGCAAGAAGAATACCATCCACTGGGAAAACAAGCACCCCTGCTGTGTGTACTCATCATTCTTTCTCTGGTTTTCTTGCTCCTAGTAAAATGCCTTGAACAGTGTGTGTCACTGCTGCTCTTGTAAAACCTGCCAGTGTAGCATCTCACAGACCAGAGGCTTAAATCCATGGGCCACATTCGCTGAGCCTCTGACACTCCTTGTGCAGCACTGAAACTTCCTTCAGCCCCCCACCCCTGCCTAACCCGTACCCTTTGCCAAACTATCACACCCCTTTAGGGGAGACATTCGTGGGCCTGTCAGCTCATATTTGAGTCAACGAGTAAACAAGAGCAGACCTGGGAAGCTGCTCAGTGGCCAGTGGTAGGGACTAAAGTTGTAGTGGACGTCTGTTTGTTGTAGAAGTATTTGTAAAATTTGTATCACCTCAGTACAGACCAAGAGCATTCATTTGGTAAATAAAGATAAAACACTGCGCCACAGTGAACGCCTTATTTACTGTTACCACTGCTAGTGACAGCTATGACCATTGTTATTTTTCCTGTTTTCCCTTTAGGGTGTCTGCTTAAAATGCAGGGTGTGTTCTTTTCCCCTGCCACAACCTTTAAGAATATTCTGGGGACTTTATTGTTATTGCTTGTGTGTCTCTATTTTCCTTTTTTGGCATTCAGCTGCTGCTTTTAAAAAGCCGTATGCAAGGAAGATCAGCTCAGAACTCTATGGATATCTAAGTATCTGAAGTATTAATAGCGATACAAATATACACAATAAAAGGAACAGGAAGACACATGCCAGTCAGGCTGCTGTCATAATAGCATCAGTAATCGCCTGTATAGTAAAAGACTTTTTAAAAAGAAAAACTGCTCCCTCATTAGTGAGACTCATTACTGTACACTGTGACAAACCTCAGCTCTGTTTCTGTTGAGGATGGTTAGACATCATTTTCTTTAAACAAAGTTTGCATACTGACAACAGAAGCACAGCATGAGATGCTACCCATGTCTGAATATTTACTAAAGACCACTGCTTTATTTCCATCCACCATTAGATTCAGCATTAGCAGCGACTAATTTTGCTGCCATACACACAGTACACAATTTTGTCCATTGATATCTTACAAAGCAACAGTAAAATGTCAATTAAAAAAAGAAACAAAACGATTACCGTAAATTAAAAATGAAATGGCCGAGTCAACACAAAGGACAGAAGCAGCAGCGTCAAAAACATCCCAAATAAATGGAAACAAACTGAAAACTATTTTTTAAAGCTAAATCATGACACACCCCTACTGTCATATCATACAGTCTATTTTTCTAGATTTATGCTCATATTGAGTGGTTCCTCACCTCATCATTCACAGTCATTGTTCAGTGCTGAGTCTATTCTTTAGCAAGGTGGGAAATAACCATGTCTGTGTGTGAAGGTTAAGTTGGTGGGGGGTTTTTTTAATTTGTGAGGCATTTCTGAAAATAGACAGTCACAAAATACTCCTGAAAAGGCAGGGGAAGTGGCAAGATTCAATGAAATAAAAAGGAGTATGGTAAAAACTACAATGCTGTATGAGAATTTTCAGATGAAAATGATATAAGGTTGTATATAAAAGCCCTGCAATACAAATGTTGCAAAGAGCAGCTTAACCCTCTGGGGTCTCGGTCAGTTTTCATTTGACTGTATAAAACGCTGATTTAGACACTGCTACAACACACAAGCAAGTACAGAATTTTTAAAACAACCTGAGCTATTTGAATATGCGTGCTGTTCTAGTGCTAAGGACTTCAGACTATGTTTGATAAGTAATCTGGGTCCAAGCCATGAAGTGCTTTAAATGTGATGAGTAGGCTCTTAAAATCAATTCTAAACCAATTGGCAGCCAGTAGAAGGACTTTAAAAGTGATCTCTTTTCTTGGCCGGTGTTAAATATCTTACAATGTGAAGTTTAGGTAATGATTTCTGATTAAGATGGTCAAGAGGCTATTGCAGTAATCGAGTTGAGAGGAAGCGAAAGCATGTGTGATGGAGTCTGTATAAGTGAACATGAACATTTAACAAAGTTTCTCAGATGGTAGATGGATGACTTTCCATGTATGGATTTAAAAATAGTTGATCATTACACTAGAGGCTTTTACACAGATGTCTAAAAGAGACATTTAAAAATACACTTATACACTTAGTATGAGTAGTTATTAAATTTGATTACCTTTGTCTTTTCCGAGAACCTTGCCAGTTCAAACCCCTTATCCGTGAGGAGTTATCTCCCTCTGTCAGTGTGGGTTTCCTTCAAGTGTCCGTCTCGCTCCCACACTTATGGCCTGTCTAGGGGTGGCCAGACCATGACATAAGGATGATCCATCCCCGTCCGACCCCAAGTAGCATGTCACACAATTAATACTGTTTGACGGTGATTTATTTACAATGAGTGGATTTAAAACGAAGGAAAGGAGCGGACTATAACTTTGGGGTGGACCTAATGCCAAAATACCAAACAAAATGAGCCTATCTCAAGGATAAATCAAACTTACCTACTCAAAAGACTTAAACCAAACGACAGCAACTTGCCTCCCTAACTAACAAAGACATGAGAAAACTGTAATCAAACAAAAGGGCAGTCCCTACATGCTCCTGTATCAAACAAACATGGCTAGACAGGGAACGCAAAGTCTGCCGGTTGGGATGGGCCGAGGATGAATGACTGGCCGTCCATGGCGGTGTCATCTTATACGTTGTCTAAAGGTCATTAGCCAATCTGTAAGGTCCTTCCCCTGAATCCACTAATCACGGAGAGACACCTGCACACTGGACCATAGTCATAACAGCAGTAATGTTAGGTTTATTGGTTATTCTAATTTCGACATGGACGTGAGGTAGGCAAGGTGCTTAATCTGTATGGTTTAAATGTGACTTGTTTATAAAAAGCCCTTTGAGTGATCAGTAAGACTAGGAAAGTCTTGATGCATGCTCAATCATCCAGGTAAGTAAATCTCCAAAAGTTGATTCTGTTCATCTGGACGTAGCGTTTTCAGTGGGAGAAATGTTTCGTCACTCATCCAAGTGACTTCTTCAGTCTCAGCTGACTGCAGGTTTCCCCAATCTTATAAACAGTACATTTGCATAATGACTGAAACTAGCACCCCTGAAGGAACAATGGTAATTAGATTTTCAGTCTGTAGAATATCAGCAAATCATCTACAAAAAAAAAATGTAAAAGGGAATGCCAAATTTTAATAAGACTGTGGAGAAACATTTGTGTGGTATCCTCCAAAAAGCCAGCATCATGTTGCCGGATGCTGTAAAGAAAAAACACAATGGCTGTAATGGAGAGTTTTGGCTGTTATTAACACTCCACTTCACTTAACTTGAAATAATTTCTTTGTTACGACTAAGCTTATTGAACAATTATAGCACAAACATAAAGAGGATAAAATAAAAACATGTTTAGTATCTGCAGACTGCGAGCATACAAACATGCTGGACACTTTGAGTGTCACAGTGATCCACAACCCATAGCCAATGGGTAAGATCATAATATTGTGCCCCAACATTAAAATGTGCTTCACCAGACACCGAGTGAGTCTAAAAGTGCCTCAGTATTGAAAAGATGCAGAGAGAAATAGGGAAGTGAGGAAAATAGAAATCTCAAAAAGAAACTCCATGAAATCTTGATAATGGCATTACACGGAGAAAAAGAAAACAGTCAAGGCACCGCGTCTTCAGGCAATGGTTTATTCTTTTTAGCATCTTTGAGCGAGGCATTTATGTCACAAAAGAAGCACACACGCATCTTTTGCTCTAACGGACTTTATCTCTAGTATGATTGTCAAACACTAACACTGACCTGTCTGAAGTATTCATTCATTTTCTTGACCATTTATTTAATTCAGGTGTAACTAAACCCAATACAAAGGGATATATAACTGCTCGAGCTCACATTCACACTTATAGCAAATTAAAGAATCACCAATTAATCTAACAAGCATGTCTTTTGAACTGTGGGAGTAAACCAGAGTACCTGGAGGAATACCAGGAAGAAGCCAGCAGGAGCGAATCCAGGGCCATCTCTGAGGGACAGCAGTGCTAGCCACTGTACCGCCAGCTGAAAATTTTCAAAAGTACAATTATCTCCAGTGCCATACACGGAAGAAATGGTGGAAAGCATGTGATTAGTCAGTACTGAGAAAATGAGGTGTATGAGGGTCTCTCATTTTCTCCTGGTAAGTGGTGCCTAGCCCCAGAAAGTCAGAGAACCCAGCGAAACGGTTCAAAACCCCCAAACAGTACACATTACTGCAATTTAACCCAGAAAAAAGCAAGTCTGAAAAGCTAGAACCAGTTTGTTTTTGGTATTTTTGCTTTGGAAATGATTAATCAACTCATAAAAGCAAATTAAATTTAAAAAGCTTAGTCAGTCATTGCATTTTTTTAATCAGTTTTTAATTAGCATGCTTTTAATGTTTTGAGATTGCCTTGTGTAAAGATTTAATTGGAACAAAATTATGTTGCGCATGCTTTTATTTTTCACTTGATTTTCCTTACATCGGCCATATTGCCATCAATGCAAAAGTAATTCTTTTTATCTCACCCTACTTGTCTTGAAAATGCAAGTATTTTGTTGATGTTGCTTCCTGAATAAGAAAGTGTGTAATAATGGCAAGTCATGGAGTTAATTTTAGTTTGGCTTCTGACAGTGTTGACATTTTCTCTGACAGATTCATACACAGACCATTGCCTTAGAGCTGTGGGAAACTGTTTGTGTAACACACTGACAGTCTAAATTGTGAAGCAAGAACGGCTCATTTGAAGTCAGACACTTTCTTGTCGCTGTTGTTGTGGTGACAAACGGTGGTACAGTGTTACAAGCTGCAGGTGTTTCACTCTGGCTCTGTGCCCGGCCCTGACCCTTTGACTCAAAGAATTCAGAGAATTTCTTTGTTGTTGCCAGTAGCGTTATCGTCACCACCAAGCATGTGGGTGTTTTTAGGATTGGAGCGTGTTCTCTCTAATTTATCTTGTCACTCTTCCATCCTCTGAGGGTGTTTATGAGCTAACAGGAAAACACAAACTCTCTGTAAACAACAGAACATAGTCATCCAGTTCTCAGTTTTGGCTGCTTATGCTGTTTGTCATGTCTTTTTTTTTTTGCTGCGGCTAAACTCCAGATGTTTAGAAACATGATTATGCTCTTTGCCGTCATGAATGTAAATGTTGCAATTAAAAAGATACTTGATTTGCCTGCTGAAACTTGTATTTGAGTGAAGCTGGAAATTATTTGGCTGTTGTTCTCGTCCTACATATTTTACTATAAATTAAAAACAACATAAAAGATCATCAATTTTTTAATGAAAAAATATTGAGAACCATGCTACATTTACATTGCTGTCATGTAAAGGCACAACAACAAAAGACATGTGTTAAGCAAAGAACTCAGTAAAAGAAAAGAATATATAGGATGTGGGATTTAGAGGCAAATCGCTTAAAAAGAGGTGCAGACAAAAGCTAAATGGCTGGTGATCATAAATTTAAACTGATCAAACATTGCCAGAAAGTTTATTTTTATGTGCATTGCGCGGTGCAACAATTCCAGGTGGTTGGCGCATAAAAACTCAAAGCAGTTCTTCTAAACCTGCAGGACGTGCAGGCAGCCAGAAGTTGGATATGGCCCCGAGCACCTCTCCAGGTAGCAGTGATGTAAAATGGCAGCCTGGCAATGAGAGACTTATAGATAAACAGTAACTTATGCTTACCACATCTTTGAGTGAGCAAAAGCCTTTTTCACCTATAAGATGCAGTGATAATAAGAACTAAACAACTGATAATTAAAGATTCTTATTGTGAAGC
The DNA here is from genome assembly GCF_001858045.2 of Oreochromis niloticus. NCBI lineage: Eukaryota > Metazoa > Chordata > Actinopteri > Cichliformes > Cichlidae > Oreochromis > Oreochromis niloticus. The sequence goes on from NC_031976.2 coordinate 33,011,284, forward strand.
ATTTAACTGGACAGTGTAAAAACCATGAATTATTACTGAATCACACAAAAGGATGTAAATAAATGTTTATTTATTGAGCCCTAACTTTGTACTTTAGGGCACAGGATGTGTCCTGTGCCCTTTAAAACAAATTGCATTCATCTGTGCAATATCCAGATGATAAAAAATTACAGCATAAACAATTATTAAAGTGAACTGCCTGAAATCAGGGGCGTCTCCAGAATTTTTTAATAGGGGTGGCAATCCGGGGGCCACTAAAAAATATCTGGGTGGCACACCAAAAACAGAATTTCGAGTTTTATTATTCTGGTGTCAAATATAGGTTACTTGAAAATATGGCAAAAAAGAGAGAAAGAAAATAATTATATGCCTAGTTATTTTTCTGCTGATAAAGTTGATACTTAAAGGAGATACATGTAAAAATCAAATAAAATTTTAAAATCAATAATAATCTGTTTTAAATAACAAGTTAATGTTTCAACTGAAGGGTGTCTTCCTCCCTCTTGCTGAAATTATTACCAACGTGGGAAAGTCTTGCCGAGGGGGTCAGCATTTTTTTTGGGGGGGGGGGGTTGGTTGGTTGGTCAGTGCCTCCCAGGCACAAACTGTTCCCATCTACAGTATTTCCGAACTAAACAACAATATCATTTTGCTTTTTTGTCATTTGAACTTGTTGAGATCAAAAAGTACTTTCCTATGCTGTCCATTTTCTATGTAGGTACTGCTCACGATAAACAGAGAGGTGGATAATCTCCTCTTGTGTGGTGCACACCACAACTAACGGCTGTAGCAGGTGGCTGTTGCTCAGGAGGTAGAGCAAGCCATCTATTAATTGGAACGTTGTTGGTTTCATCCATTGCTCCGTCAGTCTGAATGCCAAATTATTACCGGGCAAGATACCGAACCCCAACTCGCTCTCCAAGGTGTTCATAGGAGTGTGAATGTGTGTGAACGTTAGACAGAAAGCACCTAGGTGTGGAAAATGTGCTTGTATGAATGAATGAGTATGAATTGGTGAATGAGGCACATTATATAAAGGGCTTTGAGTGCTCAGGTAGAGAAGAAGAAGAAAAGTGTGATATAAGAACCATATACCATTTAATGAAAAGGGCTCACCACCTAATAAAGAGCAGCAAAACACAGTACACAGTTTCTGCAGCACTATATACATATGGACATTATTTAAGGCGATGGAATCAAGATATATGCTAGTGGAGTGGTGACACTTTTGCACAAGTAATAAGGTAATAAAAAAGGAGGAGTCATTGTAGGTCCAGATTCCCCACGTTGGCTGTCAAAAGTGCCTCAGTCTGACGATGCGGTCCTAAACAAACTGCCGACATGTCATAGTAGCATGACATAATAGCTGTTCTACACAAATGCAGCAATGCACTGAAATTTTTGCCATTTGACAGAAAATGTTGGAATATCAATTTATCTATGTCTATTTGACAGAACTGATGATGGCGTCATATGAAGCAAAATTAAGATAAACATAATGGCTGAGTGTTAGGATAAAAATAAATTAGCATGATTTTTAATCTTCAATTCAAAACACCAATGAAAATTAATATACACATTAAATGACTGTAGCACCCTGTTGCTCTTATTAAGCTGTAATATGGAGTATGCAGATACTGCATGCAGAGAGGAGCCCAGATAAAAATTGAGAAGACTTATTTCATATTGTGTGACTTGTTGAAACGTCTGCGTCTGTTGGACGCGATGAATAAAAGAGTCAGAGGAGCTCCTTCGAGCCGTGCAAGCACAATCATGGTATTACAGTTAATGAAATTTAGATCAAGTGTGAGCAGAGAGCTTTAGTCAATGTGGCTTAGCACTGCACAGCCCTGGGCACCAATCACACTGAAGGCAGGCTACGGTTAACAATCATCCATGAATGCTAAGCTGCTCAAAGTATTCCTTCAGATGTTAAGGGCTAGTCTTTGGTTCTCTTCTTTTCTCCTTTAACTTTTGCTCTTTTCCACAATAACCTTTCAGGCACATTGTGGCCCATTTGGACCTAAAGGCCTGGTATCCATCTGGTGCTAAATAATGACTTTGTGACCATGCACAACAAGAAATGGCATGATATGAATGGCATAGCTTTATGTCTGGGGACAGTATTTATAGCTGGCTGTGCTCTTTAAACACAATAACAATGCACAGTTGGCCTTTGCCTTGTGCAGATTTGTTCTGTAGCTCTCGGCAAACAAATGCAGTGCAGAGCCTAATGTGACTCAACATGGCAAGTCCAGTGTGGTAATGCTTAGTTTTCCCAAAGGCTATGCAAACATGCAATTATCCCATTGTAGTTCATACGGTTAATTCTGTCTAAACTGTGATGCTACATGGAGAGCTGAACTCTTAGAAAGGAGCTTTTCAGCAACTCAAACAACAGTAGTTTGATGTACAGTGTTGGAGCTTTGAATAAAAAATTGAGCTTATAATCTAACTGACATCTCGCAGTACTGCTGTGGAACTGATGAATCAATTTCCGAGGATGAAACTGAAAACACCAGCTCTTCATCATGAAAAAAGCACTTTAGTTCTACGCTTTAACAAACCTTAGAATATTATGAAAATGCTAAAAGAAGGGTTGTTTATGACTTGCCATATCCATGTAATAAATATAGTCACCTATACAATCAAACCTGTGTGAAATCATATTTCTGAGATTTGATTTAATCTGACAAGTTGACTGAATTCATTCTCTTTCACTGAAATTGTGTGGGAGAGCCAGCCCTTAGATACATTACCTCACTTTTACTCTTCAGACTGCTGTTTCTTATTACTCTACAACATACTGACACTCTCCTGCTGCTGCAGGACTCTGACATTGTTCAGCTGTGGCTAAATTTCCACATGTATAACACTGCCCTGACCCCGAATGTCTCAAGAAAACCAAATTTTTGCTGATTGTGGCAAAGCAACTCGTATTTTATTTGACCTTTCTTATATAGTTGGACATGACAGCAGAACTGACAGCTCTGAAGTCAAGACACATCCACTGGCTATAACATCGCAGCGAAGCAGCAGCCAGTCAGCGGCGATGATCCTGAGATGAACCTCGACCCTGGCCCAGAGAAAGGTCCTGTCTTTGAGTGCCGGAGCCAGTTGTGGATTTGAAGAAATAATAAACAAACACAAGCAGCGAGAAAGAGCGCGAGCGGTACAGTGACCCATTCATTAGTGAAGCTGACCCTGCAGGGACAAAGAAGCTGTTCATTAAATAGACACTCGAGGCCCAGTCAGAGATCAGACTCTCACCCCAACAGTGAGGATATTACACTTCACATATAGTGCTCGGAGGAAAGATCCCATTATGAGGCCCGAGGACTCCCCGGGGACCTGCTGGGGCCCTGAGTATTACAGGGAATAGATAATTTCATTATGATTGAAGCTAGGTAAAAGTGCCTGTAGATCATTTCCCTTCTTTTTGGTGACTTTCAGATTTTTTTTTTTCATCTTCAAAGTACCTGATTTCTCTGCATAATAATGTGCTCTTGGCTTCTGCGTTGCTCTGAAAAGAAGGAATTTAATTTCTATGGTCAATTCAGTCATGAATTATGAAAAAAAGAAGCAGAAGCGGAAACGAGAGTAATTCAACCTATGACGTGCTATAATGCAGTCAGTTAGATAACACCTGTGTCTTCTTATTACTTACAAGGTGTACCTTTACACGCCAGCTGTTACAATATTAATTGTCCCTGTTTAGAGTCCTACAGTGCCTGCAATAAATGGTTATAGCGGGGTTGCAGTGGATTAAATCACATGTGTGTTAAATTCTTAGGCTTATGGAATGATTGTGGTTTGGGGTAAAATACCCCCTTCACAACAGTAACTGCACACTGAAAAATGATGAGTAGCATGTGACAATGCAATAACCACAGGCATCAAAATCTGCTTACAAAGGACACCTTTTCCATAAAAGATCCATTCCAGCAGCTCTGATAAAACAACATTAAGTGATGTCCCAGGAATGAGAATGGGCTAAAATGTAATAACACATAAACAGGCATACCATAAAGACAATACCACAATAGAACAGACTCTGATTTGCCTTCCCACGTATTGAAGAATCATCAGTATTGGTTCATTCTGGAAGCTGATTCGGTTGGTGGCCTCCAGCTTGCACTAAAATGTTCACAGCCGAGTGTGAAGTGGTGGGAATGAGAATCAGCCCCTCCAAATCTGAGGCCATGGTTCACAACTAGAAAAGGGACAAGTTGCTGCCCCAAGTTGAGTTTAAGCATCTCGGCGTCCTGTTTATCAGTAAAGAAAAAGTGAAGTGGGAGATTGACAGATGTGCTACCACTATTGGTTGTTTTACTTCCCATCTTTGTCTTTTTGCGTACCCTGTCCATTAGTATCACCTGTATCCATTTGTTCCCTTCCAATATTTGTAAGTCTGTCTTTCCTGGCTGTGTCCACCTCAAGTTCATCTTCAGATTTATTAAAGGTAATCACACCCCTATTGTGTGTTTGTTTTGGACTTTTTAACCTCAATGCAAAAATTTGTGTTTCTGGGGTTCTTGTAAGTATTTATTAGCTTGAACTCATGCTTTGTTTTTGTTAGCTTCCACTTTTCCTGCTTAGTCTGCCTTTGGGTCCTTTTTAATGGGCTCGCAGCATCAGCACATTTACCTCATAGAGCATTCCTATGATGCTTAAATTAATTTTCCTGTGTTGTACTGTATTATGCTCTTACCGCACTTTCCCTCATACATTAATCATGCAGGCCATCTGAATAACCCTTCTGTCAACATTCCCTCATACCTTCTCAAAGTGCTGGTCATGTCTTACTATGGAGTGGTGACAGCCAATGTAGTTCAAACACTAGTGCTCTGACAGAGGTCACTACCCCAAACATGCATGAATTTTTAATTTGCTTTCCGAAGCAAATATTATAAATGAGGTGTGGGTGGTTGAGCCTATATAAATATCCAACAAAAAGTGTCAAAATTATGCATTAGTAGCTGTTCCAGTGCTTTATTCCATGTGGCAAATGTATCTCATAATTTTCAGTGGTAAAATTGTTTGAGGGGTGTGCTTGACAATCATCAGTCAAAATATGACATTGATGACATGAGCACTTAAAGTTTGAATAATTTTACATGATGAGGTTATCAGTAACATTACTATTAGCTATAATAATGTGCAACTAAAAGAATATTTGGCTAAAACTGGGACTTCTGTACATCGTCTGTTAAGTTTCATCAACATGTGGGCTTGTGTTTGTGTATTTGTCTTCTGATATCAAGTAAAATCCAGAAGAAAATTCATATTAATGGAACACAATTGAATGACTTGCCCAAATGTGGGTTGTCCCATATAAAAGATATATATAAATCTTACAAAGTTTGTATCTGTCTTGTGTGAAACTTGTATGAAAAGCATACAAGAGTGAAAACCGATATAAGATCCCTAGAAAAATTATATAAATGAAACTTGTATGTTTTGGATACTTACTAAAACAATATATGAAAGTGGCCACTTTCATGAGTAAATCATATAAGCCTTATATGATTCACTATATGAAGTAGGCCACATCTGATGCAAGTCTTTTATAAGTTTCTTCTATTTCTTTTCCATATGGGGTATTTTTTTGCATGACACCTGGTTTTCCGTGTCAAAAGATTACTAATCAGACATGTGTCAAACGTGTGATGTGCAGCCGAGTGACAGTAATGGATAATTCTTTGAATACTTTGTGATAAATGGAGGCGAGACACACTTTGTTTTCAGAATGTTAAATGAACCTGTCAGACTGCATGCAATATTGAAAAGTTAGCTGTAGGCTGCACAACTTTCACATTGATTTACATTTGGAGAAAAAAGGCCTTGTTCCAGCGTTGTGTCTGAACAGAGTGACATAACATGGAAGCAACTGTAAAGATCAGACATAGCAAACTTTCTCTTCTGAGAAGATTCATAAGACTACAGCATCAGGCAAGGCTGCCACTGTTCTACTTAGATCATGTTGAATATGGCCAAGCATTTTGACCTTTAACCACTCTTTAACTCCACATTACTAAGCCAGAGGAGTGTTGAAGGGCAGTGCCAGAGAGCAGTCTTAGAGGAGATAACTTCTGTCTGGGATAGATTAGATTTGAGTGGGATGTGTTTTATTTTAGTGCCGGAGACCCTGTCTGATTCTGCTGCATTTTTGGTTTTGGATACATTTTATTTCTTCTGCTTGGAACTGAATATCAGCTCTCAAGATAACTTAGTTTGTATTGTGAAGACAAAAACCTCTATTACACATTTTTCAATTATTGGATTCGATTAAAAACGTACATCACATCAAAACTCAACCACTCAAAAAGCTTATAATTAGGGCTGAATCCTCCCTCTTGTTTATGTAGGAATAGGCCTGGGCTGCTGGGGGATTCCCATAATGCACTGCTTCTTTTGTGTTTATGCACCACTCTGCATTTTATCATTAGTTATCATTGTTTTCTCGCTCTCCTCCCATCACCCCCAACCAGTCACACCAGCTGGCTGCTACCCCCTGGGCCTGATTCTGCCGGAGCTTTCTTCCTGTTAAAAGGGAGTTTTTCCTTCCCACTGTCGCCAAATGCTTGTCCATTTTTTTTCTGTATGTTGTAGGGTCTTTATCATGTATTACCGTGTAAAGTACCTTGATGCAACAGTTGTAATTTGGTGCTATATAAATTGAACTAAGAATTCATCACTGGGAATCCTAAATAAATTTCACTTCTTCTTCTCAAATCCACAAGTTCTACAAATGAGTCATGTGAGCTGAGTCTGTAGATGCCCAGTAGGCAGAGATCACTTGATCAGATGGCGTGTTGATACAGCGTGAGGTAAACCAGCCATTTCAAATCTGCTTAGAGGCTCTTGTGTATGCTTCATCACGATGACTCCTGTCTGGCACATTGGCTGCTGACACTGAAGACAAGACTACAAGGCAGCTTCATCATAGGCTTCCATTTTTGGAACTGTGCTCCGGATTGCCTGCTGGGCAGGATTTTTATCTGGATCTGGGTCAGCAAGAGGTGCCCTTACCTTTACAGTCCGTCTCCTGCAAAGAGTCCAGCTCCGGGCTCAGCTCCGGATAGTAATCAATTAGCTAGGAGGTTAATGTGGGGTTGAACTGAAGTTTCCCAATTAGTTTGATTTCTTTTTCTTTGTAGTATCAATAGCCTTTGGATAACACAGTCAGAGTGCAGCCACCCTGTGTTAATTAGTGTTCTGCAGCCTCCTTGGTGTACCAGCTGAGTTGGGCTGACAGGGTTAAGACGGTTTTAATAATGTCAGCCAAGTTTCTTTGTGGTGAAACATAAATTAGACCCTGTGTTCTTTATTCAGTTTTTTTTTCAAGTTGTAGTTAAATGTATACTTTCCCTTATTTTCTGTCATATTTATACTATCACAATAGTGCATGCTTGTATTTAAACATGGCAAAGGTTAAAATAATGAGGTTAGGTTGTGAGACAAAAGTTCAGCCTTCAAACGGTTTTAAATACTCAGTTTCAGGCATATTCAGAGGGCATATTCCTAATATGGTCATCTCAGACACAGATACCCACTCCCACATGCTGTTCTTAAACAGTTTAATTTAGTAGAGTCCAGGAAATCCATTTTATGAAGCCCCTTTAAGGTCTATATTGTTATACAAGACAAAGTAAGATCTTGGGTAAAGTCTTACTACAATAAATGGTGTGTCATCCACCATATCATTAATCCACTTACTGTAATTGCAGCTGGATTCTCTGAGCACGTCATTTCACTACTTTACCTAAGTCCCTATAAATTGTCCTTCAGTTGTCCTTTACCTTTCCATGTCATCATGATGTTTTCCAGTAAGGTCAAAAGTACTTAGGATCAGACAAAGGATGTGATTAAACTATTTGATTACATCTGTAGTTCCATAGGTAGAAAGGGGCTAATTGCTAAAACTTAAAATGCTCAAAAGTTTTAGCATCACCTTTGAAACAGAAATAAATAGTGCTTTTGTTGGTGACTGTTTTAAGCGGCACATTACTAGACTTTCAGTATGCTGACAGATACTTCTGCTCCTTGTGGATTTGAAGCATTACACTAACAGATGCTCTGCAAAGGAATCAGCAGTATCAATTTAACCTCTAAGCATGCAGATTAAAATGTTCTGAATCCAGATATGACAATTAAAATACCAAGGTGTTTGTAAAGATGAGTTTTAATCAGTTTGACTAAATTGTCAAACTTGTGTCGATTTATGGTTACCAACAATTTTTAAAATTGCAACATCTTAAAAATTGGGAAACAGTCTGTATAGAACAGACTTAATATGAAACATCACATTACAAAATAAAGTTAGCATTATTTTATATCAGTTCAAATAAATAACAGCGGCTCCGAATTTATTTAGAGCTGTCCAAGCCAGGTCAGAGTCTAGGTGGGATGTTGTGGCATTGCAAAATGTCAGTTTCATCAATTATCTAGAATCCAAAACATGTTGGTTTCATCACTAACAATCACAAGAGAACAGTACATTGTGATATAAAATGGAAAATTGGATGAATAGTGTAGGATGAATGGCCACCTGAAAATCAACACATATCCCTATTTGGGCCTTTTTTCCAACATTAAGGGGTCAAAATGTATTTAAGTCATTTTTGGTTTGATTGATAACTTTTGATCTTGAAACTAATAGAAAAGCATATTATGATTGAAATTTTTAAGCATCATTTCCAGTTGCAGTAACCCTAAATTAGTAATGTTTGACTACATTTATATCAAAAGCATTTTGACTGTAGGCCAGTGTTATTCACCACATGCCAACAAACCACTTAGGGATAAGGTCTGGTTGTATTGTAGCCACATGCTTAAAAAAATGCTTACTTTCAGAAAACTAGAAGAAGTTACTGTAGCTGTCAAATAGAGACTACATGTCTTACATGTTTTGTCATTATGGCTTTTCTTTGTAAAAGATACCTCTGAGTAGCCAAGCGGGCAATATGTTACCTTTAAACAGAGGTCTGATGGATGGTAGGAGGTTAATCTAAACAGGCTGCAACAAATCATTTAATAAGATCATGTCATGATATTTATATTGTATTGAACTTTCAGACAATAAGAAAAAGATAGAACAACTTCTATCTTTTTCTTTAAGATTACATGTTGGTATTCCTGAGTCAGTACAGGTTATATATTTAATTACTAAACCACATGTACAGCAACCTCTCCCCTCCTCTAGTCCTGTTATGTACTGTTTGTTCAATCTGTGCTGCCATTAAGTGAATGGGGACAAGAGAAGACTTTGCCAAACACTTGTGTACCAAGAAATAAGTTTATTGATGTTTGTGCAAATTTCTGCTGGTTGCCAATAGACTTTGATAAATGCCACAGATAACACATAGCCCCTGTAAATTACCTTTCAGACACTTGCGTTTGATCACCTATAATCTCTACTGTTGCACATTGTGTTTGCATTGCCTAATCATCCCTCCCCGCCCCAATGGCAGCCACCCAGTTTTTGCCATGCAGAAAGAATCGCTGTGTCTGACCGAAGTGTCGTGCAAAAACAAGGCAGCAGATTATTTTTATTTAATATGACACATTTTTGCACTCACACTTCAGCTGCTGACAGCTTTTCAACACATTTACATCAAGGGCCATATTAAAGGAGTCTGTGAATTTACTGTGTCATCCTTGAAGATGTATTATGTGCCTTTTTCTTAGCTGAGAAAAAGAAAATGAAGTAGTCTTGGTTTAGAATTAGGTTTCAAGCATTTGATTAACTGATGCTTCCATATGGATTTCTGTTCCAAAGGTACACATGAAGTGGCATTAGTGCCTTCCATTAATCATTATTCGGATAAATATGGCTTATTTGTTCATTCTACACTTTCAATCGAGTCCAGCCTGTGAAATTGTGCTGTTTTGTTTCACTTCCTCCAATCTGACTAGCATCTTGTATTCCTGCTAATATAATTTCCTGCTTCTTCAAAGCCGTATTGTGATGTGTTGTGTTTAGAATTTCCTTACAAGTTTTCTTACAATGCCCCTAAGTGCTTTTCTTGTCATTTAAAGCTGAAAGGATTATTGTTTTATGTTTCTTCATTGTGATTTGAGCTTGTTCATTTGTTTCCCAGGTCCATGGGGAAGATGTATGGGCAGCGACTGCGGCCTGGGTGGCAGCCAAAGCCGGGCAGTCTGGTGTGCCCATGTGGATGGCTGGACAACACTTCACACCAACTGCGACCAGGCCCAGCGTCCCTCAAACCAGAGAAACTGTTTCCGTGTGTGCGACTGGCACAAGGACCTTTATGACTGGAAACTGGGTGCCTGGAATGAGTGCGTGCCAGTATCAGCAAGGACCTTTGGGGCCCCACGGCAGTTCACGTGCAGTGGAGGCGAAGAGGGCATTCAGACCCGGGAGGTGGGCTGCATACTCAAGTCAGACGGATCTCCAGCAGAGGATGCCATCTGTGAGTACTTTGAACCCAAGCCTCGTCTAGAGCAGGCATGTTTGATCCCTTGCCCTCAGGATTGTGTGGTTTCTGAGTACTCGCCATGGACATCCTGCTCCAAAACGTGTGGAACAGGCCTCAGGAACAGAGTACGCAGTGTCCTAGTCCCTCCGCTTTTTGGAGGCGCTGCCTGTCCCAACCTAACTGAGTTCCAGTCTTGCAAACCAGGGCCTTGCACAGGTCCAGAGGGCATGTACAGTCTCAGGGTTGGACCGTGGAGCCCTTGTGCCCTCCCGCAGACTCGGACAGCTCGCCAAGTTAAACGCAGGAAAGGCAAAGGGCAGGGGCTCCGAGAGAGGGCAGGAGTAAAAGATCCCGAGACTAGGGAGCTTATCCAGAAGAAGCGTACCAGGAACCGCCTCAACCGGCAAGAGAGTCCCTTCTGGGACATTCAGGTGGGCTACCAGAATCGGGAGGTGACCTGCATCCATAGGAATGGGAGCACTGTGGGACGCAAGTGAGTGGCAATATTTTAATGGTAATGTGTTTGTTGTTGGGGGGGGGGTTGTTTTTTGTGGGTGTGTGTTTGTGTGTGTGCTTTTATTCTCCGTCAGCATAAGTTTAAGCTTCCTTTCTCAGGTATTACTGAAAATGCTTTTGCTGTATTTTTTAACTAAAGCGTGTTTCGCCTGCCTTTCAGGCTTTTTGCCTAATGTAATCAATATGTCTGTTTTCATATTTTCTTTGTGTTGCTGACTATTGATCCCTCTGTGTATTTGAATTTTTGTCCATTTATTTTTGTCAGAAGGTGAACCTAGACTTTCATGTATACTTGTCCTTCATCTGGTGAATTTCTTACAGCTGAACATGAAGCCAAATTTGTCCTCCTGAAAGTTTTTCTTCACCCTGTCATGAAATGACACGCAGGGGAGGATGTTTATCCGCTGTGTCTTTGTCACTGCTGTGCTGTCAGAGCAATGAGGCACAACTCCCCGTACATTGTATTTCATGTCAACTTCTGAGGATGGAAGTGGAAAAGAAAAACTCCTTTTGTGACATGAGATCAATCTGAACTATGAATCTGTGTGGTACTTTTCAAAATATGGCAATTTTCAGTGTTTTGTCCGGTGGTTTCGAATCAGATGTTTTATGAAAAACTGAACAAATCAAGCGTTGCTCAAAATGCCACCAAAAGGATGCTTTTCTTGCAAAACAACGAAGGAATAAGGTTATGGTAACCAAAGATATAGGTTAAAGGCACAGTTTACACAAACAATTCATTAATTGCAGTGCAGCCTCAGTCATCTATATCCTTACAGGTCCCTATGGGTGTGGATGAGCCTATACTGGACAAACAAAGAGAGCTCTCTGACAATGCCTTTCAGAGCATAAAGCAGGGAATGCGGTGTATATCATAGCCAAACACTATCATGAGGCCAAACATGGCTCCCCTGCCACTCTGCATTTCATTGGACTTTAATGTGTAGCTCTTCCTGCCAGAGGGTGCAATCTATCAAAGCTGGCTTCTCAGAGAGAGATGTATTGGATCTCTATATTCAATATATGACACATGGTGAACTGAAAGATGATTTTTAGTTTAAAATCTTCAATCTAAACAAGTTTATATGCAATACAAAAAACAGAATACTCAGTACAGAACTTGTTACCTCCGTTCGTTTTACTTTCCAGCTCAGGATTGTGCAGAGGCTAGAGCCTATTCCATAGTTATTGGGCGACCAGTGAGCCCACGCAGACGCAAGGAAAACATGCAAACTCCACACAGTAGGGCCCGGGCTGGCTGGTGGATTCAAACCTAGCACCTTCTTGCTGAGTCATCCTAATTACTACTACTTTTAATCCATGACATACTATCCATACATTTATATAGGATCAGGAATATAAATGACAAGACCTCCATTTTCTCCCACATTCTGATGAATGCTACAGATCCAAAGTGTTAGGAGGTCTGTTGACATGGCCAAAATAAATCAGGAAAATATAGATTTCTCAGCTTCTTCCTGATGTGTTGTGCCTCTTGTTTTCCAGTCAGCTCGGCCTCATTAGAAAACATGAAATAGTCACAAAAAGTAATCTAATTCATGTGTGTGTGTCCATGGACACAAATGATCAGTATGGATATATAGCTAAAGTATTTCAATGGGAAGTATATTTTGTGTAAGAAACACATATTTTGCCCAGAGATAGATGGGAGGCATAACCACGCCAATGAAGAAAACAAAGCTTTAAAAGTGGTGAAAGAGATTGCATTTTAACCCAAAACATCATTTTCTAGAAATAAAACCCTAATTGTTTTAAATTCCATTTTAATATATTTAGTTCAGACAATCCAGGCTCAGGTACAATTATTATAAATACACTCTATTTAAGCTGCTTTAGCCTGCTGCATACTCCAAGCTGCTTTACAACCCACCTTCATTCCAGGTCCTCCTTTTTGTGCTGTTTCATAACGTCATCAGTGTCAGATCTGTTGCCGTGCATGCTCCTGCTCTGTTCTTTTCTTGTCTCTTGCCGCTGCTCTTCTCCCCACGTCCAGGTTTCCAATTATGCACATAGTAGGGGTCGGGGCAATTACTGCAAATGGAAATCTTTTTATGCTTAAGAGTGAACTGCAGAACAACACGGCATGTTCACATAACAGACAAGTGGATAATCTAGTGTCATTATGTGTGATTTAAGAGTCAAGTTACTAAAAGAAACCTCTAAAGATATAGATAAAGAAATTGGTTTGAGAGACATCAATTGTGAATGGGAGATAAAAGAAGTCAGTAATTGTAAAGCAATATCATAAAGTGAAAAATTGGAACCACATCAAACAAATCACTATTCAAATAGGTCACTAAATTACACCTTCAGTGGGTACTTTTACCCAAAATACATGGTTTAACTGTACGAGTGCTTCCACTTATACTGCTTAGCCGATGGGGAATCTAATCTTTTGCCCTGACATTATAGCTGTGAGCTACACTGTCTGACTCAAAATAAGATAGATCAAATAGCTCTCAGCTCCATCTCACTCACTCTAGTTCCTGCCTGAAATGCCCATCAAACATTTACTCCCCTCTCTGCTAGAGATCACCGTATTTGATAGAAGGGCATTGCTAACAGAAACCTTTCACAGTACAGTATCTTTTTAAACATGATTAATTACCACAGAGATACTCTAGCAGTATGCTGTTCTCCAAACTTAAATTCATTAAGTACACATCAGACTTATTGTTCCCCAGTAAATTTTAGGCGGTGCTAAAGTCTAATGTCCCTCCCACAGACTCTGTTGGGGAGAAACTATTTTTCTGACTGGCTTATATGACTCATTATCTCTAATGAGCTCATTTACAGTTGCATACATTTTGTATCCTGGGAAGATCAGATATGATTGCATTGCTTTACCAAAATGAAAAAGCCAAGCTGGGCCACTGTGGCTAAAGTTTTAGTGTAGGTTACCGTAAGGTCCCCGGCTTATCTGCTTCACAAGTGTCCTTGGGCAAAATACTGAACCCCAAAATTAGTCAGATGCATCCATCAGTCTAGTTTTGTGTCCTGGATAAGACAAGTGTTGTATGCCAGGTGTGATTTGCTCTTTTTTCCCCATCTGGTCTACACATCTTTTCAAATGCTTACTTATTTTTATCCTAAGTTGGGACATAATTTACTTATACTTCAAAGTGCTTAACACTACTTTGACAGCTATATGATGGAGCTGCTTTTCCACTGCAAGTTGAAACAGTTTATACTGCAAGCCAAGATTAGCTTAGGCTTTCAGTGGCTAAGCTAATCTGGAAATATAATAATAAACTAAAAAAAGAGAGTACGTCTTCTGTCCGTTCTAATATTTACATGTCAGGACATGAATAAAAAATATTTAGTCTTTACCGGGATGTAAAATTAGGTAAATACAACCACAGATAAATAACATCACATGACATATTGCATGGTTTCAAAATGTATTTAACTGTTAAACCAAAATGCAGAAGCAGTGTGTGATTCAATAACTAGTACAACCACTTTTAGCAGCAGTAACTTAAAATACATAGCGTTGCTGCAGTTCATTGAGGTTTGCAGGCATTTATTTATGTACAACACAATTAAAGTTTCTCCAAACCATTTTAATCAGGTTACAGTCTGAACTTCGGGCCATTGCAACACCTTGATTCTATTCTTTGTTGTGATTTTGCTTGTGTGCTTGAGATCATTTTCCTGTTTCTGCCACACTTTAGCTGTCAGAGACATTTTACATAGAAGTATTCATAGTATACATAGGAGTATACAGAGTTCGCAGTTGACTCAATGACTGCAAAGTAATTGAAGTCACTGAGTTGGTGTGGGCCTCTTTTATAAGCTAAATCATTACCCCTCCACCACAGTGTTTGACAATTAGTGTGAGGTGGTTGTGCTAATATGCAGTGTTTAGTTTTCTTCACACATGGTACTCTGCATTATGGCCAAACATGTCCACATTGGTCTTATCAGTCCAAAGACATTGTTGGCAAATTCTTGTGGTTGGTTCAGATGCAATTTTATAAAACTAAGCCAGGCTGCCATGTTATTTTTAGAGAGAAGAGACTTTCTCCTGGCAACTCTTCCAAATAAGACACACGCCTATTTGTAGTTGCACTATCATGAATAACGTGCTAAGTGAGGCCTTTAGAGTCTGAGATGTGGCTCCTGGGTTTTCCGCTTTTTCTCTTAGCATTGCATGCTCTGACCTTGGGCTGAATTTTCCTAGGGCATCCAATCCTGCCAAAATTGGAAACAGCCTTTAATTTTTTGAATTTATGAATAATCTTTCTCATTGAAGAATGAGAAATGGTCTTATAATCCTTGCCAGATTGATGGGCAGCATCAAAATCATTGCTTAAGATCATTCACAATCATTGGCGATGTCTTTCCTTCGTGGCATGGTGTTAGGATTCAGACTGCCAAAACTTCTATTGTTATTATATTTCAATACTTTCAATATACTTTTACACTGCTTCTGACTGTTGGCTCAATTTTTGGTAAATAAATAATGCAATGGAGTAATATGTTGTTCATCTGTGGTTGAATTTGCTTAAGACCCGTTAAGAATCTGATTATTTCTATTATGTCCTGATATCTAAAACCTTACTGCTTTCTTTTTACCATGGCTATAGATCCACAATGATCCATGGATAGCTTTCAATATGCTACCAAGCAACAATGGGCTATTTTAGTGAGAACTGCAGCTAGCTAAGTAAGAGAAAAATGAAATGGATTCAGCAGATTATCATATTATGAAGCACCCTCACAAAAGAAAACAAATTCTGGAAATAGTGGTAAAAAGAAGGCTATCATCAAAGCAGACTGGAAAATACTATAATATATTTTTCAGTTAATTTAGTTGCATTTGGAGGTTATTTTATATTAGATATTGAAGCACTAAACTGTTGCTAGAGTATGTGAAAGTGTGAGTTATTTCTGGCATGTTATAATAGCATTTAACCTTTTGTGTTGTCGTTTTGTTGCATCCCATGTGGGATAGAATAATAGGAAATTATTATTAAATAATTAAATTACTTAGATTGTTACACAGATTTTTTTTTAATGATTTTTCCAATCTAACAGTTAAGTTCAAGTTCCAAACTTTAACTTCTAGTTTTAAACAATGTAATTACTCCGGAAACTTTAGATTGACAGCAGTAATGACTAACAACACACTAGTAGCCTCCATAGTCTACATGTTCTACTGAGGCTCCTGATCTTTTATTAGTTCTCCACTTTTTCACAGATTGCACACTGGTTGTTTGTATAGTATGAAAAGTGCTGCATAAATGTATGTGTGAATGGATGCAAAGTAAAGTACAGCCCATTCACTGAATGTAAACACCACCAAGAGGCTACTGAAAGCCTGCTGTCTGACTGTGGTTGTAATGCCTTCCTACCTGGTTTGAATACTTTCATCTTTCCACGACATTTTTTTTACATATAAGAACGCGTGGAAATAGTAACACACAGTTGTGCTTTTCTGCTGTCTTGATAATTCCAGCTAAAGTAATAGTAATATTGACTAAATAAATGAAGATCCATCTCAATATAGAAATGAAATAACATTTTTTTCTATACCTAAGCACTTTGAACCTAACATTTGCCGCTCACACTCCAATGGGGGCAGCTGTGGGTTTACTATCTTGCCCAAGGATAATTTGACATGCAGAGTAGAGGATCGAACCTCCTTCAAATTGGTACTCAACCAACGTCTACCTTCTTCATAGCCGCCCATGGTGAAAACATACAAGAAGAACAGAGTGCAAAAGGAACAACCCTTTGACCACAGCTGCCATTATTTGCGCAATTATTTCTTGTTGAAACAGCTGCTGACAATATTCAAGCGTTTCACCATCACTATTTGCATAGCCAAGACAGAAAACATACAGACTAACCTAATACAGATGACAAAATTCACGAAAACTTTACACCCAGTGTTCAAGATAACAAGGACACCCTACAAGTTTACTGTCATTATCGGCAACACAAAAATTACATATAGAAGTTGTTCAGCATAAGGTCAGCATGAAAGCAAAAAAAGAAGTTTCATTGCTCGTGTACTAACTTTGGCATTTTATAAACAGGGTATATTTTATTGACTCTTCAAAGGCTTTGCTCACTAAGATCTTACAGATCCAAAGATGTGGTGCATGCAGTCTGGACAGTTTAGTTTAAGTTGCAAATTACGCCTGTGAGACTTGTAAAAAGCCAAACAGGTGTCAATAAGTCTCTGTAACATGTATTGGTGTAAACCTTTGATGTCTTTATTAAGTGAATGTAAAGTAATCAATTATTCTTTTAAAGAGCTGCTTCTTTGGATCCATCCTCTCGCTTTCTGTTCCTTGACTGACATTAAGTTAAAATGTCATCTCTGCTCCCTTCAAACTTGTACTTGGGGCTTTTGCGACTGCTCTGATCTCTTAGAAGGATTTGGTGACAGTGCCAATAGAGCACGCCTCTATTCATATCACATTTCAGTCACACGCCACTTGTACTCTAAGATTTAATCAATTATGTACTAAATCTATTCATTAATGCTTTGTTTGCGCCAAGCTCTCAGCACTAACTGGGATCAAATATTTCAAAGCAGCCGTGAAAACAACTCACATGCCCTTAGGAACATAAATATTAATCCTTGACTTGTTTATTTCTTGTTCTAAAATATTCATAGTTGTTTTTGCCACTTGCGGAAAAAAAAAAAAAAAAAAGTGGAACAAACTTCCCAGTGCAGAAAAAAAAAAACAGTCATCTGCGGACCGGGTGCTCTCCAAACATCTTGCTCACTTCATTTCCAATTTCGTTTGATGAACATCTGTCAGTGAGTCGCTTCTTTCTCTGATGCCCACAACTCATCCTAAACAGACCAGTTTCTTTAAAACTTGTGCTGCTGTCCTGTTGATTGGGTTTGTTTCTTACTTAATTTGATGCAGAAGGTCGTACAGGGATGGACTAATTTTATTTTTTTATTTTTTGAGACCACATCTATCCCTCAGATATTTTTCTTTTATTAAAAAAAGGCTGCTTTAATCATTTTGACCCACATCAATTATGTTTTTTGGTCATTTGAGAGGAACTCTGTTTTAATCAATGACATTCAAGTAACAAGTGTGTACAGGTGTTGAATTACAGTATGCAGACTTTCTGGCTGCCTGCATCTTGTCTGGAAGCTGTTGGAGTCCATTACTGAAAGTAGATGTATTAAACCTACATGCTTAAGATTGAACATTTTTCAGACGTCGTCTTACTTATTTAAATAGAATCTGATTGTGTCCTCATTCTGTCTGAATGACTGAGATGAAGAAATAATGAATTCTTTTCGCAACTTTGAAATCTCCACAAAAATGCTCGGGCATGCACGCAACAAACGGCAACGACTCAAAGGATCCAGTTGCTGAGAAAATGGGTCACTGGCTGCATTAGGGGGCTTTTTAAAAACACAAGAAGTTCCATCTGAGACAGGAAATCGAGCCATCACCCTCTGTGCGCTACATTCACTGTTTAAATTCCTCATTGTTTTCCTCCCAAGCAAGATGAGCCGGCACACCAAGCGTGTTTGGCAGAAAAACAGAACTAAGATTTTTCACAGTGTCGCTCCAGTAGCACTTCAAAGACTGCAGAGGTGTTTTAATCTGTGAAGACACAGGAGTTAAAAGAAAAAAAAGACACAGCACAACTGAGCTCATACATTTCCTGATTTATACCAAAAGTCTGAGTTGCTGGAGGTGAAGTGTGGTGGCAACGTCTAAATGAGAGGTTTCTAAATGAAGCAGAGCTGTAATTAGCACTAATAGCTCGTCAGCTGCTTTGCCTCAAGGGGAGAGACATCGAGAACGAGTACCAGAAAGCAGTCGGCTTTAGTTAGAGCAAATTTCTAATGATTCGGAAGGGACCCAAAGAGGACGGGTTATTCATTACGTCTAAATACTGTTTAGATGATCAAAAGATGTTTCTGAGTGATTGATCAGAGGTTGTTTTGGCTGTCTTAACACTTAACACCGTGCCATACCATTCCTTTTTTACTCTTAACGTGAAACTGATTATGCAGTGTGTATGCTAATGAGAAGCTAATGACAGTTAAGGGCGTAGGGTTCAAAGCTTCATGTGTGGTGTCACACATGTCGATGCAAAGTCTTACGCCAATAGGCAACTTGGTACATTGACACTAAAATAGAATTGAGAGCTTGCTGAAAACTTTATTGCCATTGTAATGAGGCATCAGCAAGCTGTACACCACATGACTTGGATGAAGAAGTAGAATAGTGAAATGTTAAGTGAATTCATTAAGTCAGTGAATCTACAGGCAGTTTTCAACAATGCTGATATCTGGTATTTTTTATTAAGAAAAACATTTTAACACATTATATTCTGACTAATATATGTAGCGGCTTTCTTACCACGAATGCTGTATCTGTATGCTCAATGTGGGTCTATATCCAAAAACTGAATACCCTGCTCTTGACTTATAATATCCATTCACAATTCTTATAATTTTCCTTTTTCTTTCTTTTTCTGAAAAGAAAAAGCAATGAACAACTTAAGCTGGATCTTCCATACTCATTTTCAGTTCCATCTATTTTCCTTTGACTCTTCTAGCATAGCTTTGCACAATTCAAAGTAATCATTCTCTATCTTATACTTCCTACATCCTCTCAGTTCAACCTCTCTCTGAAACAAGCTGTTGCCCCTTGCAAACAAAAGGTTTGAATAGCAGGTGGGTGGGCTTCTTCACGCACAGCCAGAGATTAGGGTTATCATCTCTCATTAGCGTCACACAGAGCCAAAAGTAGGAAAAAAAAAACAGTCTCAAACTGAGCGTTTAGAGCAGTCTGTGGCCTGAGCTTTTGGTTGCATATACTCGTGTGTTCATGGCCATTTAAGCAGCAACCACTGCAAAATATGCAGATGTTCCAAATGTTTTCAGATTTAAACATTTGGATTACATGCTATATTATTTAAAGTATTACGTGAATTTGACTATTTTTCTTTTAATTAAAGTCTTGTATCTTGTCTGGAAGTCTCAGTTCTGAAAATTCAGTTATTATTTAATTTAACGGAATTTTTTTGTAATGCTACCACTTTAGACAGTTACAATTTTATAACCTCCGTCTGTGGTAACATTTAGGAGTAACAGTTATGGACACAGTAATCCTCTGCACTCATGGTGTCACAGCATCAACAAGCTAACAAAAAGATAAACAAAACACAACCTGAGCAACTGATCTAAACTAAACAACCCTATATGCCTGAAAACATTTGAGATGAGTTTATTTGCTATTTCAGTTCCATGATTTTTATGTCATAAGAGAAATTAATGGAATAATAGTGTAAACTCTACATAGAGAATGTATAATTTTTGGACCTTTGACTAGTTCAAGTTATTAAAACTACTGGGTTACAACTGTGACATAAAAAACATGAATTTATATTACTTAGATGAATAATTTTTGTAGTTATTTTGAACATATGGATTTAGAGTCTGGGTGATAGCCTAACCAGGGTTCACCCCATCATTCATCCTATGAAAGCGTAATTAGAGCTTAATCGGGGTCAGTTGGTTGGTTTGTTGATTGGTTAAAGGGCTCAGTTAAAAGTGTAGCATATTCTCTCTTTTATCTGTAGTTTTTTTGGAGCTATAAATAAAAATTATTTCTTTTCACCCAACAGTCAGACTTTATATTGCATTAACGTTCTTATGATAAGATTTAATGTCATTCCTCTTTATCTTTTCCCAGCATGTGCTTAACAAGGGACCTTCCATTGACCATCCAGTCATGCGTTCTCCCCAAGGACTGCAAGCTTACAGACTGGACCATTTGGAGCCCCTGCACCAAAACCTGCATGAACCCTGAATCTCCCAGAGGCAATCGGACTCGGACCAGACAGGTGCTCCAGTTCCCCGTGGGCGAGGGGGCGGAGTGCCCACCCCTGGAGGAGTTTGAGTCTTGTGAACCTCAGGGTGAATCCATACCACCCTGTGCCACGTGAGTCACTCCTGATGATAGGGAAGAGATGCAGGGAGCACAGGTGGGAGTGAGCAGGGACTTAAAAAAAAAAAATTTGAGTAAAGTGTAGATGTGGAATTCATAGCATGGTACACAACAGGAGCTCATGTTTCACAGGGATAGAACTGCATGTGATGTTGTGATGATACCCACCTCTTTAGTTATAGCATGGTTAAGAAAGACTGCAGGGATTCATATAAGGCTCAGGCACAAATACAGCGAACCCGAAGTGTTTGGTATTCAACCTGACTGAGACAACACACGCTTCCTGCTGAGTTCCCTTTACACACAACACCCAGCTAATTTGCTCTTCTGGGTGGCCTGTGTGTTTATTTGCGTATATGTGTGTAAGTGAGACAGCATATTGAGACAGATTAGTTTAAGTGCTTGGGCTGGTGCCAGACACAAAGTAAAGACAAATGGATGGAGACTGTAAGGATATTCTAATTCCAGAAAATTACACACAGCCATACATTAAAACATTAAAAGCATTCTCACAGATGGTTCAGCATATATCAATTTATAATTGTGTGTGATCCTAATCCCATCCCGGATGTTTCTGTTGGGGATATGTACAACTAGTGGACTAGACAATTAAATGGTGGCTTCATCTGCGAGTTGACACCAGAAACAGTGGTCAGCTAGACAAACGTTTAATCTTTTATTTATGTACACATGTACAGGCCTGTTAACTCTTGTTTCAAAGACGACTGCAGAGGACAGCACTCTTTTCTTTCTCTGACAAGTTGTAAACAAGCAGGCTTTATCAAACAGGCTGTATCAAAGTATAATCTCTTGACTTGATCAATACAGGACCACAAGAAAGAAAGCTGCTAGTGCAAGCAATGTTAGCGTTAACCACATTTAACACATTTATTTACATTATTTCAACAGTTTATTAAGCAACTTATTATTCTCCAACCTTGTCACTGATGTGTCTGAACATCTACTAGGTTTTCAGAGACACAGCTATAAAATGATGCTTCACATCCTTGTATAGGCTGCAGAGTAAACTGAGGAGTGTAGACTACATTGGTTATAAACATCGAGTGCATATTTATGTTGTAAAGTGATGTCTGCAAGATTGTAAATATGCTTATTTTGCATTACATTACAAGCATTACTCGCATGGTTGGTTCTCTCACTGTTGCCCATCGTTCCATGTTCTATGTTCACCTTGTAGTTACACCTGGAGAACCACAGAGTGGAGCGACTGTCGGGTTGACACGTTGCTGAGCCAACAAGACCGTCGACGTAGCAACCTGACAGGGCTTTGTGGAGGAGGCTTACAGACGAGAGAAGTGTACTGTGTTCAGGCCAACGCTGAGCTTTTAAAATACCTCAATGACCTTCGAGAAAAGGACAAAGGTAAAGTCAACAGTATTCCTAAAGACCCTGTTGTGTATGTATATTAACTTTTGACTTAGTACCTGATATCAAGATGTCATATACTGTATGATTTAGAAATTTTAAAATGTGTTATCTAATTTGATGGCTGATGGTTGCATCCTTCAGTACCTGATTTCGGGCATGATTTGTATATTCGCCAGCCTAGAGCTAATTGTAATTGATCAGGTACTGGCCATTTAGAAAATGATTGCTGGAAGTGAAATTCCTCATAATTTCAACTAGTTACTTGGCATGGTTGCTAGCAGATTACCATGTTTGCCCATAGTTTGCGTGAAAGATGCCAATTTTCAGTAAAATTATGAAGAATTTCTGCTCTTTGTTATGTTCATTCAGTCACAGTGGGCTACTGACAGTTTTTTGAGATGTTAATGTTCCCTTACCTCAGTGGCTCTCGAAATGTGGGGTATAAGAGATGGGCATGGTCACTGTGACCTTACACACTGGTCCAGTGTGTAAGGTCACAGCGTGAAGCCTTGAGCTGAGCCTTACCGTCCTTTGGGACCACGTCTTACGAAATTGTTCTCATAGTGCATTCAGAAAGACTCATCCTAGTGACTGAGACCATGATTGTTGCCATTAAAAGTTACAGTTACATTTAAAGTTAAAGTGTTACCACTTGTGCTTGTTGGTTATATTTTATAGAGTTTGTGTAGTCTGCTGTACATCCACTTCAGAATGTAGTGACTTTACCTCATTTCACAGCTTGTTAATACTGGCAGCCTTTTCTTCACATACAACCAGCAAGAAGCATTTTAGCATGTCTCTCAGCACAACTTTTTTTTTTTTAAGCTAAAATAACAGTTCGAGCTGTAGCACTTCTATGATTTTCCTCCTTAATGGGCCACCAGTGTTGTAGACCTTCTTACCTAGCAGGTGCTTCTTAAAATTTGAAGTAGATCTCTGTACAAGTGTCAGATACTTACTATCATCCAGCTACAACATGATTTGACTGTGATGTTGTTCATGTCCTCTTCACCCACAAATTCAAAGTAATGCGCACCTCCACAGACTAAAAGCTTTCTTCTCTGCAATCCTGCCAGCTGAGCTGTACTTGATGCTAGTATGTAGCGACTCATAAAGGACAGAAACCAAAACAAATATGGAGGAGAATTTTTTCACAGCAAATACAGTAAAATGTAACAGAAACTGAAAAAGAGTAAATAATGCAAATCCAAGTATACGAACCTGAATGCTCTAAGGAGTTACTCTGGAATGTGTTAACCTCAAGACTCTTACTGATTTACTGAATAATGTGGGATGTGGTGGATTGACTGTTTTGGCCTCTGAAGGGGGACGTGCCCCTGTATTACATAAAGACAGTCCCAGTGACTTTCAAAGAGTGAGCTTTAGGATTTAGAAAAAGAAGACATCACTAACATTGGATTAGGACTCTCGGAACTGCAGAGAAAAAGTCAAATTGTTAATAAAATATGCTCTTTATCATATTTTATGTTCTTGTCAAAGTCCAGTTTTTGTATTAATGTGTAAAGTTTCCTCTTTGAGGCCAGTGAGTCATTCAGTCTTCAACCTTTTTTTTTTTGTCTGTTGTCTGAATCAACTGTACAGACATATACTGGAATCAACAACCCATGACGGTGCACAGAGTTTGTCTGTGTCACAGCTCAGCCTCTGACTCATCTGACAGAGCAGCAACTCAATTTTTCTCCATTTTTCTCTGTCATTTTCACACAGAATGGGAGGCAAAAAATATATATCTTTTTTGCTGCATCTCTGTATGTTTATTAATAGAACCAGCTCCTTTTTTCTTCAAGATTCTGTAGGTTTTATCTTGTGAATATGGACCTTCACTTCATTTTCATGCTCTTCAAAGAATTTTTTTTAAAATCTACATTGACTTGATATGTAGTCATAGCCAGTAACATAGCTTTTCTCTGCATACTGTTTAAAACGTTGCAAACATAGCTTCAGAACTTTATTGTTATTCTACATTAATTATGGGAATACAAAATATATGACATCTTAAACAGTACTGTAGTTTATTGTTATTTGTGAATGCAGCAGAATGCTAAAAATACTGTATTTTTGTGTAGTGTTATGAGCTTATGCAAAGGTGTGGTGTCCTTCATCCTTCTTTCCCTCAACAAATCAAAATAATTGCTATTACTCAAACACAGTACTCTAGCACTGGTCAATTTTTTGTGAAATATGCATATAACGTTAACCTCATGGGTCTTCAGCAAACTGTCCTCAGGGTCAAGGTCATATTCGTCATTTTAATAGGGACTTTTCCTTCTAGAAGACTGGTCATATTTGAATGAAACAGGATTAATTCCCCAGGACAAAACGGAGCCTTCTCAGTGGATTTTAATTCTCATGAGTTTGTTCATTACAGCCAACAAATGACAGCAAAGCACAACTTACTTTCTGTGCTTCAAACATTACAAGAACCTGTGAATTGTGATGGACCATGAGGTGGGTGAGTTATTACATCACTGACGTTCTAATTTTCTTTTTCATTTCAGTTAAAGCTCCATTTCATTTTGTAGCTTGAGTCCTTCCATAACTCATCTTAGCAAAATCATGTTGCTTGAAGTCCTAACATTTAATTGAAGCTTGAAGAGGTTGTTTTTATAGATAAAGTCTACAGTACTTTAGTGTAATATGAGTATAGTGCATAGTACAATTTAAGTCTAAGGATACTACAAGAGGAATACTAAAATAGCAGCATAATGCCTTGCACCTCCATGCAGTGGTTGGCACTGTAAGCAAGAAGATTCAGAGTGGAATTTACATGTTTTCGGTGTGCCTGGTGAGATTTCATCCCACAGTTCAAGACCATCCTTTTTAATTAATGGCTGTTTTCAAATTGGCTGTAGTTGTGGGTGTTGGATCAATAAAGTGCTTAGAGTGCATAGCATAAAGCACTATGTGAAGGTAAATGTGTCCTGTTGTGTAAAGCACTTTGAGTGGTAAGTGGGATGAGAGAAGTGCTACTGTATGTAAATGACTCTCCATTTCCATGAAGAGTATGATGTTGTAAAGCTTGTACTCTATGCCACACAGTATCATGACAGTTCTGTTGTGGTATCTGATCACTGGATGAGAACATAAGTATGTTTTTATAATGACATTCTGGACATCCTGTGGCTGTCATGCAGAAACTTCCAACTTGTTACTCAGATTCAACATCCAGATTTTCTGCAGGTTTTTTAAGTTTATCTACTTGAAACCAGTTAGAAAAACTGATTATTAGACACATGCTCACTCTTTTATGCACCAAGCTGAGATTTAGACTTGGTGTACATTTGCAAGCTTTATTACACTGCATGTTTTCTGTGTGCAGTAAAGTTATTTAAATTAACTCTTTAGCAATAACCCACTACTCTGTCGCTCGCTACCTTTTCAAGTGTTTTTATTTTGTTGTGTTGTTTTTGTGGTCTGCTCTTCAATTATACAAACCTTATATAGATAATATGTCAAAGAAATCTAATTTTGTCAAGAGCACATATTGATCTCGGGAGGCTTTCGACCATCTTTCCTCTATAGCGTAGCCACAGCTGCATACATCAGATACTACACGATCACACAGCCTGAAACAAATCAGTCCAATTGTCAAGGGTAACTCAAATAGATTTGATCAAGCACTGTTACGTGACACTCTTGCATCCTCCAATCCCCACACACAGTGTATAAGAGCTGCAGGCCCTTGGTGGGTTGGTAGCAAATAATTGCATATCATATGCTTGCAGCAGCCAACATGTTGACTCGGTTCATGTCCAAATATATGCCACAATGTTTTATTTTTATTAATAGCGGTTGTAGTATTTTCTTTTCATCTCCTGTCTTCAGATATCACACGGCGGCTATATTGCCAGCGTAAACATTTTATACAGCCTTTTACTGGCTGCTATTTCCTTTAGATGAGGGATTTGTCTGGTCCTGTGACCTGCTTTGACTTGTCGGTGGACACAAGTGTAAAGGCCTCCATTTCTGACACTCGTCAAGCCAGCTTAGAGTCAAAGCTGCCCTCTTAAGGAAGGTGTTAAAGACATTAGTTGAAACTAAGCTTATGGAGCTCAACCATGCTGATCACATGAGAGCAAGTGACAAAGTTTAGGAGGAAGTGAGATGCTCACTTGCAACTGGTGTCAAAAAGGGAGAGATGATCTTCTCTTGCAACCAGCTGGAGGAAGTTAAAAAGAAATAATATGAGCATTACTCGTATCTCTCAAACTACTTGCTCACATGGAAGAGAAGCAGTGATGAAAAGAAAAATGGAAAGATTATGATTAAAAAAATGGGATGAAACAACCACGTCTAGTACTAGTACTGACCGCTTTTAATTGTGGTAGTATTTTGGTAGTTTCACAGGACTGCACAGCCCTGTGAAACAGCTGAGTATACCCCTACTAAGTACCACCCAGATGCTAGCCTAATACACTTGATTCACTAAGTTCCTGAGAAAGTGAGTAGGAGTGATTTATACATTTTCTATTAGATTTATACCCCAATAAACTAAAAAAAAGGCTGTACCACAAATACTATTTTTAAATAGACCTAGTTTGTTATTGGAGAACTCTATCATTAGCATGTTGTTACTAGCCCAATAGACAATGTTGTGAGCTAGGTTAGCAAGCCAACTAAAGTTAGATATATATAGTCAGTCCATTTTTATCCATCTGGTTGGAATATACAATAATAAATGAAATAAGCTGTATGAAAAACTCAAAGAAAAGCTGTTATGTTGAAATTTCAGAATAATTTATGACCCCATTCCTGTTTTTAGACCTGCAGCTGGAAAGCTTTAAAAAACGATTCTGAACCAAATCATTGTTCTGTTTCATTTGTCAGTGATAGATTGTGCTAACACTGATGTATGCTTTGCAATATTTCATTCTGGTTCCAATATTAGTCAAATTTATTTTAGGTAATGCTAAATTAAGTAAAGGGAAATTACTTGTAAAGGAAGAGATAGCAGCACAGCTGCTTTAGCACTTTTTATTTTTCAGTGGTCGAACTGATCGGTGGTCCTTTGGCTCTCTGTGTGTCAGCTGTAATTAAAGAATAATGAGTCAGGTAGCCAAAATTAAATCCATCGACAGAAACTGTTCAAAATATAATCTGTAATGACAGAAATAATGTATAACCTTCCAGATGAAGTTCTGTTAGGTCTATTGAGAGGCTATGAGGTACATGGTAATACATTTGAGGTGTTCATAAGCTCTGTTAAAGATTAAGCTACACAAGCGTGTTGAGAGAGAAACGTGCGTGACTTGTATGTGAGAAAATGTGAACACAGACAAACATGTACAAAGTTCTTATCTTCTTGGTGCAGGATTTCTTCTCCCTCTTTTTGGGGGTAATCTCACAGCACACCACTGAGACAGAGAGGCAGACAGCGGCTCAGCGATGTTTGCTACAACCAGAGCTCTCTTTCTCCCCCGTCTCATGCATAAATATCACTGTGCTAAAGGGCAGAAGATGCCCTCAAGCCAGGATCTGAAATGAGCCTACTACCTCCTAAATCTTAACAGTAATCTTTATGGGGGAGAAGCATCGATCTGACCCCAGATCAGTATCTGGGGTCAGAAGTAAGTAATATCAGCTGAGCATGAGTAACTCTGGGTGTTGGTATGCTGAAGCATATGGAGATAATTTGAAGGTGGTAATAAAATCACAACAGGTGATTAGATTGGCAGAAGATATAAAAGCAGTTTTTTCCTCGAAAGACTATGCTTCTCACTGTCTTTACAAGGGTACGAAGAAAAGACTGTTATTTTACAGTGTTAAGGTGTTACACCTTAGAATTATACAGTTATAATTCTAAGGTGTATAAATCACAAACATTACAGTGTTTCAACTTTAAGCTCCTTAAATCATTTACAACTGTAAATATAAATACATTGCATGTACTTGCACTCAATCACTCTAATCAGCCACTGAAATGGACAGAAAAGCAAATGTAATATTTAAGTGACTCTGAATATGGCATGGTTGTTGGCGCCAGACGGCCTGGTCCGAGTATTTCAGACACAGCTGATCTACTGGGATTTCCCCCTATAGCCATCTTTAGAGTTTAAAGACAATGGTCCAAAAAAGAGAAAATATCCAGGGAGCCACAGCTGTGTGGAAGAAAATGCCTTGTTGATGTCAGAGGCCAGGGAAGAATTCAAAAAAGGTCACAGTAACACTAACAATCATTACAAACGAGGTCTTCCAAAGCAACCTAAGCATCTCTAAATGCACAACACATTGAATCTTGAAGCAGCACAAGACCACACTGGATGCCACACCTGTCAACGAAGAACAAGAAAGGTCAGAATCTGGCACATTTTGGGCCCCTTACTATCAACTGAACATCTTTTAAACAGCTCGGTCTACCTGGGTATTGTTGCTGATCTTGTTCATCCTTTTATGATCACAATGTATCCATTTTGTGATGGCTGCTTCCACCAGGATAACACATCATGTCACAAAACTGAAATCATCTCAAACTGGTTTCTTAAATGTAAAGGTTAATTGTACTCAAATGTGCTTTACAGGAACCTGATCTCAGTCTAATAGAGCACCTTTGGGATGTTGTGGAATGGGAGTTTGACTGTAGATTTGTTGGCTGCATAACAAATCTATAGCAACTGCACGATGCCATCATGTCAAAATGGATTAAAATCTCTGAGAATGTTTCCAGCACCTTGTTGAATCTGTGCCAAAAAGACATTTTTCCAGAATCGTGCTGCAGTACACAAATGCCTTTTAAGTTTCTGAGACTTTTTTTTAATTCAGTGTATAAGAATGTAAAAACAGAATTTTTTAAATTTAGAGAGACTTGCATGTTAAATTGATTTGTTCTTCTTTTTACTGAACAAGTATGTGGGCCAAAACAAGTGACAGAAATGATCAATCTGAATCCCAAGAAAGTGATGAATATACACTACTTCTGCCACGCAATTTCTCATAAGAAGTGCAGAGAGGAGAAAAGGAAAGCTGCTGAAAGTATTTCTAGACAAACACCATTTTATGCATTCACAGAGCACTTCTGTGCAGCATTTCCAGTTATAGCGTGGGCTGGCAGATGCAGTCAGCAACCTGCGGCGATCGTATCAAACGACAGGTTTTGGGTTTGGTCTATATACAGACAGTGTAGCATCAGAAACTGGCAACCCTGCTGTGACGACAAGACTCTCGGAAGCTGGGCAGAGTCACTGCATCTGGCTGAGTTTCTCAAACGCATAACTGCTGTTCAGTTTGTGCTAAAGGGACTAATTTCTGTTTTTTGTACACAATAAACAATGTGTTTTTTATATTTATGTGTCAGCTTGAAATGCCTTAGCATCCATATATATAAGATCGTCATTAAGTGCCTGCTTGTAGGGAATTTAATCACTAAGCTCTTTCTAGAATGTTGTAGGATCTTTACCTTTCAATATAAAGCGCGTTGAAAGAACTATTGTTGTGATCTTTTGCTCATAAATTAAGCTTAAATGAACTTTTTCCCTGTCCACAGTGAGCAAACAGGCATCAATTAGCTCTGTAGCTCGTGAAATCGATCTGCTGCTGTTTTCAAATACAGCCAAGAGCATTTCAGCAATTGCTTAACTGCTCCTTTAAATACACAGACTAAAAAGTCGCGGTGCATAATCACAGCTGTTTATTTTCACTTTCATTACCTAGTCTGCTGCCGTTAAGTTTGAAAAAAAGAAAAGTGTTAAAAAAAGTAATTTCTTTTCATGTGTCAACTTTCTTATCTAAGCTGATAAAATGGCATGCTCCCAGGGTCCACGTGGCTCTCCCTCTGATTTGGCCTTGTCGGAAGAAATGAACCATACACAGCAATTATTTTATGCTTTCCACTCGAACCAAAGATTTGATCTGCATTTAATTGAACATGTTTGGGTTATGAGGCTCAGGTCTGCTGTTGTTGTTGCATTAGTCTCTGCCTGTCTCCGTTGTGCCGTTTCCCTCCCTCTGTGTTTCTTTGATAGTGCTTCTGTCTCCCCTGTGTGTGCGTAGCTAATAGTGCTATCTCCCTTGTAATTGCAGCGGGTCAGACCCAAAAACAGCAGAAGCCTAGTGTCCCCCCTCTTCTCTCCATCACCTTCCAGATTACAGGTAGGTGTTTTTAGTCATGCTGTCACAAAGCCCGTCTCCCCAGTTTATGCCTCCCAGGCCTGCCTCACCCCTCCCTCCCGTCTGTCTTCTCCCCTCCTCCAATTGCTTTCATCCTTTTCATCTTTCCTTTTGGTCGCTTTTTTCATTTCCATTTCCTCTTGCCATGTTTCCTTTGCTTTTCCTCTTGCATTTCCTGTCCTAACCTCTTTGTTACTTTGTAACTTCTCCCCCATTCCTCCCCCTTCTCATTGCACCAACTCTTCTTGTCTTCTTTCTTGTCAATCTTCATTTTCTTCTTTCTTCTTTCCTCTCCTCTTTACCCTTGTCTTCCTCTTTATTCTTCTTCACACTTCTCCACTTTCTTCTTTGTCCTATGTTTTTGTCATTTCTGGTTTCTGCTCTCTTTTTGTTTCTTCTCTTTTTGCACTTGTTTCCTTTCCCATCATCCTACCCTCATCTACTTTCACTCCTCACCTCCTTTATTTACCTTTTTTGTTGTTTCTTTTGGTTTTTATTCTTTTTTTCTGTTTCCTTTTCTGCTTTTCTTCTTCCTTGTTCTTTTTACAGTAATGACACCTTAGAGTTTGTCCCAGCTGCTGTAATGCTTTAGATAATTTAGATAATCATAATCACGGTCAGTGTACACAAGCCACTTGTGCAGTTACAATCCCAAACGTTTGCTCTCTAGCCAGTTCTTAGTGTTGTTTTCAAGTAAAACAAAGGATGACTAGTCTTACACCAAAGTTCTGTTTTCTACTGGATAGAAGATTTAAAGCTTTGAAGGAACTGTAAGACAAACTTTGTTCCACCACAAACGGAATACGGATAGCAAGACGTTTTCCACTGCTGCAGACAGTAAGCCACACTTGCAAGAGGGATTTTTTTTCTACCGTTGTCATTTTTGCACAATAGAGAAATGAACGCATTGGAGAGTACACCATAAAATGGACTAACAGAGAGTCAGGATATTCTCCAGGATATTTTCTCCCTTTTATAGAGAGGCTGATACACTGTCAGCCCTCAATTTAGTATTCACAAATGGATTGATGTTAAAAGATTGAAGAGAGTGTAGTTCTCCAATAAGATGTGGATTAACAGTGGCTCAGCAAACTCAGTATTTGACTTTCAGTGTATTTGTAAGAGGAATTAGACATTTTGCATTTCAAAAGGCCCTCTTGCCTCTCCCTGTACCGTTCTGAGGGATTTATGATTCGGCTCTCCTGCCTATGAGAGACTTTAAGCGTTAGATGTCTTGTAGGAACAGTTGGGATACAGGAAATAAAGTGCTTCAGGTTGAACATGTGAAGAGTTTTTTGGGTTTTTTTTTTTTGTATGAATCGTTAAATATCTTCTTTTAAAAAAACACACTCCAGTATTAATTACAATATTTCAAAAGTAGAGATCAATCCATACTCAGACTTTGTAGAGAAAAAGCTTCTGATATGTATTTTTCATCATCTTGTTTTTAACCAAGAATCAGTTTCACAGCGAGCGGATTTTCTTATAGGGGCAAAATCTACTATAGCAGTACTTCCTGTTACAACAGATGGTGCCAATTTATTCTCCTACAGCTTCACATTAAAACCAGACACAGTCCACCCACACTGTTACAGTTAATTTAAGTTAATGTACAATCATTTATATTTATGATATTGTATTGTGTATAACAACATGTAGTTAAACAGGTTTTTGTAGTTTTGTTTTACAGACCATCTTCCGTCTGTTATATCCCCACAGTTCTTCTCAAAACATTTAGTTGCTCATTTTCAATTTGAAGTAGGAAATGTTAAATTGGACCTGGTCAACTTTTAGCCCATATTTTCATAATTATGTTTCAACCATTCATAATGGCCGGCTCACTATTTTAAACAGTCATTCAATACCTTTAGCTACTATTTAAATATCTCCCCCTGTATAGGCCACATTTCAATTATTAAATTAACCTAAATTAACTGTAATAGTTAATCTTTCCAAGTAGTGAAGAAGTACCTTCTACAGTACTTGTCATTATTCCTGTAAATCAGTGTTTTATAGTTATCTTTATTAAAGCTATATAGCTCAAAAAATGTTGAAGTCAGAATTCTGCGCAGAATGAAATCTGATTTACAGGCTCAGCTTTGCAGGTTTTCTGAGTGTAGCTGCAGGAAGAGAGGTTCAGAAGTGTCCGTCAATGTGGAGAGCTTCAGGCAGAGGGTTGGACTTGTCTGCTCAGTGAGCCAGACTCCTTCTAATCAGGAAAACCTGGAAGCATGAAGCTGGTGTGCTGCTGGCTTCATGCTTTAAAGGGATGATTTAAAATTGTAGGCAACACACTTATTTTCTTTCTTTAAAAGTTACATGAAAAGATGAAGGCCAATCTCATATCTGTCTGGTAAATATGAAACTACAGGCAGCAGCTGGTTGGAGACGGGGAGAAACAGCTAGTCTGCTTCTCTCCATTACCTCCAAAGCTTATGTCTCATGTCATCAAGACAAATTGCCATTTTAACACTTGATTGGTTCAGCAAACCAACAATCAATCAGTCAACAAGGTGTAACGTGTTAATTAGCAAACTTAAAATGTTCTGTTATGGAGCCAAGCAGTTTGTTTACCTCTGGTTTCAGGCTTTATGCTAAGATAAGTTAACTGCAATGTGAGTCAGGGCTTTAGCGGGATCACCCTTGATCTCTATTTTCTGTTTTGATTACATAGTTATTCCATAAACAAAGTAGAAATCAGTCTAATGAATATCTGTCTTTCAAACATAGGTGTAACAACACCTGTATGCTTTGCCATCTGACATGTCAGGAGTAACTATTCTTTTGGTTGTGCAGTCAGCTGAAAGCTCTGTTGACAGCACATTTGCAGCTGGCATGCCACCTGCAAGCATCTTTTTTTATTTTCCACAGTCCAGTGAATGGTGTCATTGCCTCAACTTATATGCAACACTCTTTTAAAGTTTCTCTCAGAGAAGGAACTTTGGGTTCCCAAGTGCCACTTCAGCTTGTTTGGCACCACATAAGCATCAGTCAATTCTCCCAACACAGTGTGAGGGCTGTTGACACCCCTGTTCCGACTGAGGTCATTTGCAATAGTTTCTATTGACACAGAAAAAAGAGATCCATTTCTCGCACCATCTTCTCTGTTCTTCTTCATGTAATGCAGTGACTCCGGTTTGTGATTTTTTTTTCCCAGTTTTGCCAGTTTGCTTTTATTTTCTGAGGGAGCTGGAATTGGAAAGTAAAAGCAAACCTTAAAGGCAACCAATCTAAATGCTGATGGTGTCATTGTTTGGCAAATACAGTCAGCAGTCGGTTTTACTTTCCTGGAAAAGAAACCTCTCCATTGCCTTTTTGCATCAGATTAAATGTATTACTTTGATTCTGTTAAAACTGTGTAATCAATACAAATGGAAAATATGTAATTAAGCTGCAAAACCTTAAATACTGCGTGTGGTCAGGCTTGTATCGAAAGTCCCCTTTCTCCTAGTCTCCTTGTGCATTTCCTGTCAGCCTCTAGTCTTACGAGGCTCAAAAGGGTGATGGGAAAAAAAAGGAAAACGTCTCTGAAAGCAGAAACATCCACTTTGAAATGACACTTGCACGATTTTGTGCATGAATAAATGCATTAACTTTGTATCTTCAGGAACTCTGCACATCAGATTTATTTATCATGATGCAGATGTGTAGAAATGTATTCTGCACAGTTGTCACAGAGCTGTTCCTTGCACGGTGATAGCATCTCCTCTTTTCTTCCCCCCAGAGTTCAGACTGGCATGCATTTACCAGTGGTTTCGTGGAAAGAGCTTTTTTAGAATCCAACATGGCATGACTAGGAGAAGTAGATGCCAAATTACACCTCATGGAATAAACATGAGACAAGATATTGTCCTTGTTCTCTTACACCTTTAGTGTTGTATTGTTCCCTCCTCTTCCTATGTCTCCGTTGAGAGTCCGTGGGCAGGGCTCCACAATGTTTTATGCTGCTAGCAAGGCGTTGTACGAGATAATCATTGCTAATTTATCATTCTGACATGCTAACAGGGAGATGATAAACAAAACAAAGGGATAATAGTGTCTACTTCACAGGCATGTTTTGTTTTTTCACTGTGGCTCTCATCTTCCCTCTGCAGGGATTTTATGCCAGGAATAAAAGCAAATAAGCATTTTTGCGTCCCTTGTTCCTGCTCATTCCAATGCTGGTAAAGAAGAAAAATTCCTCAGAATTAGGCTCATTTTATCTGCTGCTTATTGTGTGTTTCCCTTTTGTTTATCTGCACAGCCTCCCGCCCAGTGGAAAACAAGCTGTGCGAAGGTCCAATCCCCAACAGATCCCAGCTGTGCCAAATCCCCTGTCCCATCGACTGTGAGGTATCACCATGGGGTGCCTGGGGGCCCTGCACCTTTGAAAACTGTGATGATCAGGCTGGAAAGAAAGGTACCTGAATGGTTGAAATATGTAATTCAGTCCAAACTATTATAGTCAAAAGGTGATTGCTATTTCTAACTGCACTCTATCACGTTTGGCACTGTGGCTCTGTTTTGCACCTCTCAAATGTTCTACATTTGTGGAACTGCATACATGTAATGCATAAGCTGGGGGAGTAGCAGCAAGACTCCAGGCGTGCACAGAACAGATCGGCCACTATGACATTCAGTTTAGTTCCATTCGGTTTTATTTATCGAGTGCCAGATCACAGCAACAGTTGCCTCAATGCCTTATATTGTAATGTAAAGACCCAACATTAATACAAGGAAAACAGAGAAGCCCCCAACAATCATATGACCATCTATGAGCAAGCGCTTTGATAGTGGGATGGAAAAAGCTCCTTTTTCAATCACCCTGCAGCCTAGACCCATTTCAGCGTAACTGAGTGAGGACTTAGGATCACCCAATCCAACCTTAACTATGTGCTTTATCAAAAAGCACAGTTTTAAGCCTAATCTTAAAAATAGAGATAGTCGCTGTCTCTCGATTCCAAACTGGAAGCTGGTTCCACAGAAGAGGGGCCTGAAAACTGAAGGCTTCTTCCCATTCTACTTTTAAATACTCTAGGAACAACAAGTAAGCCCACAGTCTGAGAGCGAAGTGCACTAATGGGGTACTATAAGGTCATTAAGATAAGATGGGGCCTGATTATTCAAGATTTTGTATGTGAGTAACTGGATTTTCTTCTCTTTTTTTCTCTTTCTAGTCCCTGTCAGTACTCTTGCTGCAGCATTTTGAATCAACTGAAGGTTTTTCAGGGAGTTTTTAGGACATCCTGATAATAATGAATTACTGTAGTCCAGCCTAGAAGTAATAAACACATGAAGTCGTTTTTCAGCGTCACTCCAAGACAGGATGTTTCTAATTTTAGAGATGTTGCGCGAATGGAAGAAAGTAGTCCTACATATTTGTTTAATATGTGCATTGAAGGACATAGCCTGGTCAAAAATGACTCCTCACAATGTTATTGGAGGGCAAGGTAATGCCTCCAGTCAGTTAATTTGGTCAGGAGTTGAGATGGAGGTGGGTTTCAAAGCGGTTTGCAGATTTGCCAGTCACATTTTTCCCTGGTGACCAACAGTTGCCAGGGAGTCTCCGAGCGGTCTCTAAGCCTACATGACTGAGGCTTCAAATAGGGTATCAGCTGAGCCTTCAGCTAATATGAGCTGCCATTATCAGCTGAACTGTCTCTGTCTGCTCTAAGTACTATACTCAGTGTGTCACGTTTTAAGCATTATTATGCTTTATCAAAGCTGTTGTGTTACACTGGTTTAAAATAATTACAGACACTATCTAAGACCAGCTGTTCAGTGTTTTTTCCTAAATACTCCCCCTTCTCGCCTCCATGTAGTCTTCATTATAGGAGATAAACAAGCCGAAAATAATTTGTCAGTCATCTGTCACCCTCTTGTGCTCCTGGCACCGAGATAAATTCTCACCCGATTCACTATTTTGTGCTGAAAATACAAGAACCTCTTAAATTATTCCTTGTTATTGTTTCTAATAATTATAGCTCAAAAACAATGAAAAAAGTGGCTGCTGTGTATTAAATGCTGCTTGTATGCCATCCATCACGTTTGTTATCTTTTTGTATGAGGCCGTTATAATTAGAATTCTGTAGAATAATATGATCGAGCCTGAATGCGCTTAATGAATATGCAGTGTTTATACAGTTTTACATTAAAAAATATTCTTATATTGGCTTTCACCTTACCACATAGCTTCAGAGAATATCGCTGAATTTTTAATGACTGATTGTCTCCAGTAGTAGCAGGTCATCTTGTTAAAAAATAGGTAAGAAGCATACAATTTGTAAGGAAACTACAGCAGCCTAATTACATTTTCAGTCTAAAATGTCCCTTTGTTGCATCAGAATATGGCAGTCTTTGTCTGCTGTTCATAGTGTGAGTGAACTAACAATGTTTATGCAAATATTGCACATAAGTATAAACTTAAGCAATGAAGTGAAATCATGAAGGTTTCTTATTGATGAGCCATATCAAGAGACCAACCATCAAACAAACATTTAAGTGCTCAGACTTTAGTAATGTAAAATGTAATGTAAGATCTCACTATTTGTAAAATCCTACATTAATAATATTAAATTAATCAATAGTATAAATAGTTTTATTTTTGCACTATTTTCAAGTGGATTAATGGTTCAAAAAGAACCTTACTTATGTTATACTGGAACTTGGTGCACACTCTCAGACTCCAGTGAACCGAAGGTTTTAACAGTATTTGGTTGGAGCTGGGAGTCAGAGATGACCATATAAGTAATATCTTGTCTCACTGATGTTGAACAGAACTAATAGTAGGAAGAAGACTGAGTGCAGTCTGAAACCTGACCTTTTGGCTCACAGGGATTACTTGCATATGCACAAATGTAATTTATTCAACTGTTCACCATGTTTTCTTAGAATATCCATCACTATAACAGTTTTTATATGACAGAAAGCAAGGAAAAACATGAAAGGTCCAGTTTAAACAGAGAAGTAGTTGGTCTACAGAGAAATACTTGCTGTATATACGATTGTTTTAGGGGTGTAGCTGGTCAGCGTGGAGCCCATTTAATTCATTTGTCTCCAACCTAAAAGGAGGCTTACTCCAAAGGATTTAAAGATAAATCTGAGCAGCTGTGAAATTATTTATGGTGTAGCTTAAAAAAAGATAGATCACAAAGATAGTGTATTGCATGTGCTACCAAACTGCTACCAAACGCACCCGTGACAGATGAAACTAGACAATTTTTTTTTTTTAATTTACAATGTGTATGATTAAAACATTTATCACGTGATTTAAATAAATACAATGCAATAAAATTGAACTTTTAACATGTAGTGGAGTAAGATGAGGACTATTTTCCCCTTATGTATGTGGTTGTGTGAAAAAACTAAAGCCTGCTATACACACAAAAGTTTGTCAGATGTGATAACTGTCTTTGCACTGCAGGTTTCAAGCTGAGGAAACGACAGATTACAAACGAGCCAACGGGAGGTCCTGGAAACTGTCCACACCTTGTGGAGGCGGTGCCATGTGACGAGCCCACTTGTTACGACTGGCAGCTGATCAGTCTGGATCCGTGTATTCCTGATGATGGGAAGCAGTGTGGCTCCGGCACCCAGATCGTGCAGGTCCAATGTGTCAACAGCAACGGTGAGCGAGGAATGTTTAATCCTAATGTGCTCCACATTTCCAAAATGAACAGAGTCATTTGTTAAAAACTAACCATACTCTTGCTTACAGACAGTGTTTCCTGGCTGACATTGATGCTTGCTCCCTGCTCATCCTTGCACTTTGCTGCGTTTTCGACCCACCTTGATTTGCAATAAAAAGAAATTGCTGGTCTGACCTTGCATGAAAAATCCTATATTTTCAAGGTCACCTGTCCACCGACCCTGCAACTCTTGCAGCACAGCGCTGTACGTGAGGAGATTTCCACAACATGACTCCCAGTTGCCATTCATCAACTTTGTGAGGAATGCTCTCCCTTGGCTCCCCTTCCCCCCTCTCCCTGTTAAAGCTCTTCTACTTTAACGCTTCCTCGGTTCAGTGTTGCTACCTCTCTCCTGCCGTCTCTCTCATTACAGTTTCCTCTCTGCACGCACAATTAAACCTTACTCGCTTTAAATCAAATCAATCCTCGAGCCCCGAGTCTTAGAGTATCTCGTGCCCTTTGCTACTCCTGATTTTTACTGCTTCTCTTTATTACTGTAAATCTTTAATATTAAGGGTGACAGAGCAGATATACTTTGTTGAGTTCCTCTTGCCTTCAGGTATCAGACATATGTATGACAAAATAAGTCACAACACATTATTGAGTGGGGAGGGGGGGGGGGTTGAGCTGCTGTGAGCTGTGCATCAAATGACATGGCACGTTTATTTATTCAGCATGTAAAGTTATACTGTGATGTTGTTCTGGGAATCTCATTCAGTTGCAAATCTACTCAGTAAATCTTGGATTTATGATGCAGTGCAGTGACTTTGTTCATGTTTTCCACACTAGAGAAGTTGATTTGTCCTTCTAACGTCTCCCACAAATCACACTTCATGCATCAGCTGCAGGTGCTCAGTGAAGCTGGTCTGCTGGAAACTCTCCCCTGTACGGCCGGAGTACAGCAGAAACTGTGCGCTGTTCTTTCGCACCATGACTTTGGTTGATTGATCCCCGCTCACATTCACTCCCTCATCTGATGAAAATTGATTTGTTCTGTTTGGATTTTTGCTCTGCTTTTCGCCTCAGAGATTTTTCACTGCAATGCTGGCTGTATTTTTTCTCGGAGTGTGTCCCAGCCATAAAAGAAAAGGCCACGCAGCCAGGCCCCAGACAACAGGCGAAGGTCGATACAAATGTTATTGAAACTGGCTATTGATATTCCCCATGCTGACTGCCTGCCCACTTAGACAGGGAGCTGTTTCTTCTCTGCATACTGAGCATGGAGGTGTTCCTCTCATAGTGGGTGTTCTGTTCATTCATGTTTCCTCTGTGCGAGTCTGAAAACTGCTGGGGTCCCTTGTCACTTCTTATTTTCATGCCTTCTTAGTTCAGTCATGATTGGTTCACTGCGTATCTGTCAAAGTGACATCTTAATGCAGAGTCAGGCCCAGTCTGACTTGTGAAGCCTATCTTTTGCTTGAATTTTCAATTCGCTCATTGAAAGGTTTACATTTGCTTGTGTGTGTGTGTGTGCGCTGCTGAAAGAGGAAAATATTCTCCGCCTGGTTCATGGCAACACATGAAGCAACCCAGACAAATGTGTGGGTTATTTTAATCCACTTAAGCGTGATACCAGCAGCTCATCAATAAACCATGAATAGTTGTGTAAAAATGTGGGAATCCCATGTGAATTTGCAGTTTCCATGTTCAGTGCCACTTTGTTTGGAGACGAGCCACAGTCAAGAGTGCATCAGTATGAATATTTTACAGCTAATCAATTTAAAAGAGTCATAATCATCTGTCATGTCAGTATAGGGAACATTAGTGTAGTTATAATCCACTGCCACATTAGGGAAATTCTCTGCAGAAAGAAGACATGCTGATGTGACACATCTACATTTAAAATATTATTGTTACTATTAGTGTCATTATTATAAGAATTGCCATAACAACCATTTTAGCACATTTCCCCCTCCCTCTCTTTGGGTCATCAGTCTTCTGATAAGCAGCCCCTCGTTAACAGAAGGTTTGAACAGCATACACCCCGATGACTCTCATGTTACACAGCATTTAAATTATTTTGCCATTGTCTTTAAATATTTTTAGGTTTTGGTGAGGGAAATTCTTGGACTTGTGGATTGCACCTGTACACTACAGATTCAAGCTTACTAAAATTTGCTTTTAACTTCACCCTCTTGTACGAACATGATCACTTCTGGCTCCATGTATACCGGTTACCAAAGTGCTAACATTACAGCTTCAAGCTTTGTGGCTTTGTCCATCTGTTATATGCAGTCTGTTTGGTGGTTTAGACTTCTGCAGTGTAACTTTATGCTATGCAATACCAGCCACAATAAAACTTTTCCCCCTCCTATATCCCCACTCAAGTCAACTATATTTATTGCTCAGCTTTTTCGAGGTCTTTATACATTTTCCATCATCCATGATGATAGCTTCAACAATCTCCTTACAGGAATTTGTTGGCATTTGTGAGTTTTTATGTTGATACTGTGATTATTATTCCCGATAATGAGTCGATGAGATGATGTGATGCTTCTCTCACTGAAAAATTCAAAAACTGAGTATAAACATTGGCCCTGAACAAGTCGATCACAGTAGTTGCAGATGCGTCCATTTATTATTTGACCTTTGGCCAAGTTTAATTCAAGAATCCGCATTAGTAATATTTTTTCCATTAGATGAAACAGGGAAAAGAATAATAGTCCCTCTTTAACTGTTGCAACCTGTGTGCTTTTTATCAGATATGACAGATTTATTGCCATTAGTTCACAGGAGTTTAGAAAAAAAAGTTTAATTTCAGTTCTCAAGCAGCACAGTCATATTAATAATTTGCGCACGCCCAACCATTATAAACTAATGTTTCATAACCATAATCATAACACCCAAAGCAAAGCTGTGGCTGCAGCCATAGTGATAGCTATGTCACCGCATGGCTGCAATCATAATCTCAGCTGCTGCCTGTCTCAATCAGCCTCAGCAGCATTCAGTGAGAGAGCTGGGAGAGCTCCTCTATTTATCTTTATAATTGCAGTAGTACAGAGTGTGTCCACAACCAGCAGCAGTCTAATACTTAACATAGTTTCACAATACAAAGTCGTCTTTTTGCATAGGTTAGATTGCAAGACAGCACAGATTATTGTGAGGTAAAACAAAAGTAAAATTTTACACCGTTATCCCTCTGAAGGCTGACATTGGGCCCCAGACAAGGCAGACCTTATATGTGGGACAAACCAACAAAAATGTGATTGTTAATAATACATTGTGTTTAATAAGCATATCTTATTTTGAGCTCAGTAGAATCTACTGTATGTATGAATAGACATACAGCAAAATAGATCACGCATAAGACTTGAATGTATGCGTAAAGTATGAAATTTTAAGCTACTTATGTACAGTATTTGATTCAATCTGCTTGGCTCTCCGGAGCTTTTCCTGTTTAAAATCTTTCAAGTCTTTTCTTATCTTCGCATTTCCTTTTGTATACACACAAAAACAATTAAACAAAACCAAGTTTATGCTGCCACTTGACTCAGAGAGCGAACAGCCTCTTAAGAGAACAAGCGTGACTCAAAAATTTAAAGTGGGTCGTGTTCTTGACATCGTGCCATCAATTAAGACACACAGCTGTTCATTTTCTCAGCTCTTCCCTCCGCCTCTGTGCTGAAATGTAACCGGTAACAATGAAATTCTTGCCATGAATGTTTTCCGATTTTTTTTTTCAACCATGACAAGCTGACTTTTAGAGCAAAATCAGAAAATTACTTGTTTTTGTGGTTGAGGCCACAAGCTGAACACATCCTCAAAAATACAATCAAGATTTTTTTCTGACAAAGTAAAATCTTTCAGGTCTTTATCTGGTTTATATTTCTCTATTTAAACTTTAATCAGTTTTCAATGTTCTTCTTTTGAGTCACATTATTTATTCACTTTTAAACATTTTCTTT
This sequence comes from Oreochromis niloticus, assembly GCF_001858045.2. NCBI lineage: Eukaryota > Metazoa > Chordata > Actinopteri > Cichliformes > Cichlidae > Oreochromis > Oreochromis niloticus. The sequence goes on from NC_031976.2 coordinate 33,053,298, forward strand.
GATGAAATGGCCAAAACAGGTTTTTAATTACTGTATATACTGTATAAGCACCAGGAATTAATTGGGGTGTTGATGGTAAGATAAACCGGGAATTATTAGGCAACTTAACAAAAAACAAATATATACCCATTTCAATTATTTATTTTTACCAGTGAAACCAATATAACATCTCCACATTCACAAATATACATTTCTGACATTCAAAAACAAAACAAAAACAAATCAGCGACCAATATAGCCACCTTTCTTTGCAAGGACACTCAAAAGCCTGCCATCCATGGATTCTGTCAGTGTTTTGATCTGTTCACCATCAACATTGCGTGCAGCAGCAACCACAGCCTCCCAGACACTGTTCAGAGAGGTGTACTGTTTTCCCTCCTTGTAAATCTCACATTTGATGATGGACCACAGGTTCTCAATGGGGTTCAGATCAGGTGAACAAGGAGGCCATGTCATTAGTTTTTCTTCTTTTATACCCTTTCTTGCCAGCCACGCTGTGGAGTACTTGGACGCGTGTGATGGAGCATTGTCCTGCATGAAAATCATGTTTTTCTTGAAGGATGCAGACTTCTTCCTGTACCACTGCTTGAAGAAGGTGTCTTCCAGAAACTGGCAGTAGGACTGGGAGTTGAGCTTGACTCCATCCTCAACCCGAAAAGGCCCCACAAGCTCATCTTTGATGATACCAGCCCAAACCAGTACTCCACCTCCACCTTGCTGGCGTCTGAGTCGGACTGGAGCTCTCTGCCCTTTACCAATCCAGCCACGGGCCCATCCATCTGGCCCATCAAGACTCACTCTCATTTCATCAGTCCATAAAACCTTAGAAAAATCAGTCTTGAGATATTTCTTGGCCCAGTCTTGACGTTTCAGCTTGTGTGTCTTGTTCAGTGGTGGTCGTCTTTCAGCCTTTCTTACCTTGGCCATGTCTCTGAGTATTGCACACCTTGTGCTTTTGGGCACTCCAGTGATGTTGCAGCTCTGAAATATGGCCAAACTGGTGGCAAGTGGCATCTTGGCAGCTGCACGCTTGACTTTTCTCAGTTCATGGGCAGTTATTTTGCGCCTTGGTTTTTCCACACGCTTCTTGCGACCCTGTTGACTATTTTGAATGAAACTCTTGATTGTTCGATGATCACGCTTCAGAAGCTTTGCAATTTTAAGACTGCTGCATCCCTCTGCAAGATATCTCACTATTTTTGACTTTTCTGAGCCTGTCAAGTCCTTCTTTTGACCCATTTTGCCAAAGGAAAGGAAGTTGCCTAATAATTATGCACACCTGATATAGGGTGTTGATGTCATTAGACCACACCCCTTCTCATTACAGAGATGCACATCACCTAATATGCTTAATTGGTACTAGGCTTTCGAGCCTATACAGCTTGGAGTAAGACAACATGCATGAAGAGGATGATGTGGACAAAATACTCATTTGCCTAATAATTCTGCACTCCCTGTAATGTTGTTTTTATTACAGAATACCCTTACTAGGTGCAATCAAGGTGACTCAGCCTGTGTGTATAGATAGATGGATACCCACTGCAGAAGTGCATATACTCTGAATTGACCTACCAAGGTATAAAAAGCTGTAATGCTGAAAGTGGTCCAGATGTGCACAAGCAAAAAGCCTTGAAGGGAAGATCAGCCAAGTATAACTTTATGATCAGTGATTATCATAAGCAGATTAAAACACTATTATACTATTTTTGGGGTTACCAGCCTCAGCCTCACGACAAGCTACCATTTATGGGCTTTTGACCCTGTTTTGTGTTTTGTTTTGCTTCAGGAGAGAAGGTGGATAGAAATCTCTGCACGTCTAACCCACCTCCAGAACCTGTGCCCTGTGAGGTGCCTTGCTCAAGAGACTGTGTGCTCAGTGACTGGACGTCCTGGTCCACTTGCTCTCAGACATGCTCGAGCAAGACCATTGAGGGCAAGCAGATGAGGACCCGCTCTATTCTGGCCTACAACGCTGGGGAAGGTGAGTCTGGACCCGCCAACAGTCGACTGTCCATTGTATATGGAAATATATGGAGATGAAGCCTGAATATTGGCTTAGTCACAGCCTTTCAAGTCGTCCTTTGCTGTCACTCTTCGAATGTCTGGATTTCACACTTGTCTGCATGTGCATTTGTCCTTATCTCAAACAGTCTGCTTATCTGTCCTGGTGATTATTTCTGTTGGTCTGTCTCCTCGCCTGACACTCACTTTTTTATCTCTTTCTAAGATCATTTCTCTGCATATGCTTATTCTCTCTCTGGTTTTAAATTTCTAAGAGTGTCCGCCGTGTTTGTGTGCCGTCCTTTTTGTCACGTCTCTGAATGTTTTATCTGGGTGTGTGTTTTCCTCACAGTCACTGCAATGGTTGTGGCGTGGATCACTGTGATGGAGGGTAACATTTGAAAACACATTTTGATGGTAGCTCTTGTATCCCTCTAGCTATGTGTCTACATGCAGAAAAATTAAAACTGTTAGTTTGTTTTGAGCTTTAAAAAATGTGTACATTACCATAACAGCTTTAGGGTAGCTTATAATTGATTTTGAATTTATTCAGCCAGTTGTAATTCAGTCAAGCCTTGTTAGCCATGTGTGAAATGGCTGAACTCTGTTAGCAGTTTTCAGTTGTTCTGCTGTAGTATTAGCTCATCTAGTGCATACCTCACCTGCCACATTAACATTTCTGACGTCTGTATTTATCAAAGGTCTTTCACAGGTGCCGAAGTTTCCAGAACTTTATGGTAAATATTTGACTCTAGGCAGACTGGATAAACTGTAGTTGTAGAGTTGTAGTTTAGATTAGCTTTAAACCCATACTGTACTGTGACACAGTTTTATGAACACACAACCATACCAGAAATCTGAAAGCTTTCTCTTCATTGCAAGTTTCCCCCTCAGAGCAGATTATCTGATTAGAATTTGCTCCTTGGCAGATTTTTTTTTTAACCCATGTGTTACATATTAATGAAAAATTGAGAAAAAATGGTTGGAACTAAAGAACCACTCAAACCTTAGGACACAGGCCTCTAATAATATGCATCCACCAATGTTTGCATAGAATTCTGTGCTAATTTTAATAAGCTTAATTAATGACCTATTTAGCATAACTGCTTACATTTAATTCTGTGGTGATTATGGTGGGACCGTGGAAAGCCCAAGTGGCTCTTACTGTTTGGTAGTCATCAGTTGAATCACATTCAAGGTGCATGCTAAGTGGCATTTTCTCCAGCAAATTATAGTTTGTCTTGCAAACATGAGTGCATTTAAATAACTGATGGAAAAGTGTCAGAAAACATGCAAAAAATGACAAAGAAACAACATTTGACTCTACCTGTCTAATAAATACTCAGTAACGACATGTCCCGCATTCAGTTAGGTACATAAATCTTTGGGAAAAGACATGGTTTTGCCTCTCTACACCACAACACTGGATTTTAAATTAATCAATATGTGATTAAATCACATATAAGTATTACAGGGATTACAGACATTTTTCTACATAGTCTGATTGTACATATGTGGTGATTCTGTAAACAATTAACAGCACTGTTTTTGTTAAATCCCTTGAATTAAAGCTAAAAGTCTGCACTTAAATCACATATTACTTGATTTTTTAAACCAGAGCCAAAACTTTGTCTTTGTCGAGCAATTTATGGACCAAACTGTATATGCACAGTTAAATAAGATGGCTTTATTTGTCACTGCATCATGTGGGATATGTTTCCTTTAAACTGCCTCACATTTCCCCCATTGTCCAGCAAAACAACATTTTCTAGGTCACTGTTCAGCCACAGCTGAGGCTCATTTGCGATACCATGTCAGGCCAGTGTTGAGACTAGGATTGCCCCATTGTTAGTCAGCTAAGGTGGCATGGCACAGTCAGCAGAAAGGAAGTCATGCTCAGTGGCTATTAGGCTGGGATTTGTCAGAGTTGGCAGTCTGTGATTCAGACCCGACTGTGTGTACACCGCCACTCATTTAGGAGCTGGCTTTCTTTCAACTCCGGCAGAGAAATACAGGTGTGAAGAACTCGCAGTGCTGCAATGCCCCTCAATCTTTCCTGAAAGCCCTAAGTGTCTGCAATTACTCTGAAACAGAGATGGCTCTCTCAGCCCATCGACCCAACAACTGACTGACTGAAAGAGGGGCCATAGCGATGGCAATAGTTAAAGGTATTAAACACTAAAGTAGTGCATTAAAGCCAGACCTATGTCTTGCAGTAGTATACACAAACATTTAAACTCCTCTTGGAGACATATCAAATTGCCAAAGGTTAAAACCTAAATCCTGAATAAACCCTGATAAAGCCAGACTAAAACAGCATTTATAACATTAATATTCAACAGGGTAGGAGCTGCAAGTATTTTTTGGTAAATAATGGTTGTTTTCAACATTGGCAACACAAAATACGTGGTAATTTAAAGACATGTTTGTTTGTTTTTAAATAAAATCACTATTTTTCCATGTCATGCCACCAAACATGGTAACTTTTCAGCCTTGTAGCTTTCACCAAAGCACGTTTTGTAAGATGTTGCTCACAACTAAACAGATGTTTTTAAGGACTATTATTCATTTCTGGTCATCTACATAAAAATCATACAAGTCTCATTCAAACATTAGAAATTTCCAGGGCTATCTTTGGAGGCTTTTTGGAAAAAGTAAAATCAAAATAAAAAGTTTAGGCTCCCTCTTTAAAGTAAACCCCTGATACCCAAAGGCAGCAAGAGAAGAGAACTGATCACGCTGTCAGTAAAAACACAATGCCAGATACATCTATATTATGCATTATTCTGTTTTAATGAAAATTGGGTGGAAAAGCAAGCAAAAAAAAGATAGTGCAGTGATATTTTGAGCCATAAGTGCAGTGCCTGAAATAAGGCAGATGCATATAAATCAACCAACATAAGCCTCAGCGTTTAGCTTCGGGGGAAACAAATTCTTGCACCTTTCTTGAAACTTGAAACTGGCTCATTTACAGTTTCTCTTCCAGCTTTTTATTCAACAATTCTCACCTCCGAGGTGCAAGAAAATGATTTTTGATTATTAGGTTGTCACAAGGCATTAGAGGCTGGTATTATATATATATATATATATATATATTATATTTATTAAACTGACATTGAATGAGAGACTGGGTTAGAAGTTTTATATTGTTTGGTCCCACAAGAATAAAACTCAGGCTTTCTGTCGCTAACAAAACCTTTTTCTTTCTTTCTTTTTTTTTTTACTGTCAGCGGTTACATGTGAGGTGTAAAGTGTTTTCCAACATGCTTAAAAAAAACTTTTCACCTTTCATTTTTTAACCAAACAGATTCTTTCTTTTTCTTTTTTTTTTACTCCATCATCACCCGACCAGATTTATCCTAGAAAATACCTACATAGAGGAAACAACTCCATGACTGTCTCATGCTTGAGAGTTTATGCAAATATCTCTCTGAGGCTGGTAATTCTAATTTTAAACGTTGTCAGTCTGCTATTTGGTGCTGTGCAGCCTAATCCATGTAAAGTAGTTTTACCTGAACTTTTACACTGAAAACAGTGAATATAATAGTGCTGGGTGATTCTCTTAATTAGCGTTACATGATGTGTTTTAATCAGCTGTGAAAACAGAGTACAGGAACGACTACTCCTGTTTTACCTCCTCACATGAGAACACATTTAGAATTGCTATCCTCATTGTGTTTTGGTATTCTCAGGTGGCGCCGTCTGCCCGAACAGCAGCGCCCTTCAGGAGGTTCGGAACTGTAATGAACACCCCTGCACAGTTTACCACTGGCAGACGGGGCCCTGGGGCCCTTGCACTGAAGACCCCTCGACCTCCTCCTTCAACGCTTCTGTGGGGGTCCGGCCCAATAGTGACGGCGAGGTTCCCTGCTCCATGGGAATGCAGACTCGCAAGGTCATCTGTGTCCGAGTGAATGTGGGCCAGGTGCCACCCAAGAAGTAAGCTATATTTCTGCTTTCTTTGAGCACTTGTTTATGTTGGCATTTAACCAGCGCATAGCCATTTAAATCCTGCTACAGAACACTGATTGCTTATTTCCTGCCTCTCTGATTTGTAGCTGTATATAACTGTGAAATCAACTCCTGGAGTGCTGTGTTGTGATGAAAATTGCTAAGTTCTCAGACCTAAAATCCACTTGCTTTGAACAGTATTTCATAATCATGTGCTATCGAAGATAGAAGAGGAGGTGTGTGTTTCCATTTCAAACGGATCTGTATGGCAGCTGATTTGACTGATTTGGACACTTTTCACATTCAAAAGGAAGAAACCAATCAGTGAAATCTGTAGCAGCTTTGAGGAAAAGACGACAGCGAGAGCTCTGGTTGTCTTTTGATGAGTGAAATGATGTGTTAAAGAACCCCTTGTGTTTTGGGTTGTTGCTTAATGAACACAGAAATACAGTGAAAATGAAATTTTAAAAAGCCCATCTTACATGCTTGGTCAAACAGTGATGTACGAGCATTTGTTTTGGTGTGTAATGGAGTATCCAGGACATTGAGTAAATTATTTGTATCTGTTCATTTTAAAGGATGCCATTGGTTAACTGTACATTGCAAAACTGAGACTGAAAGTCGATGAGATTAAAAACACAAAGGAGAAGTCAGAAAGCAAGAGATGAACGAGAGAGACAGCAGTGGGTGGGGAGCAAAGTGAAATAACGAGACGCTGAGCAGACTCTACGTGAAGTTAACTCCCAATTCCTATCTCCCCTTTGCAGGCATCCACAGATAAATAAATAATCTCTGTCCCTGAAAGTCTAATTAACCCTGCCGTTTTGGGCGCTGGTAATTTCTCATTGATGATAATGACAGTAATTAAATGGGATTGATACTTTAAGGCAATTTAATCATGGGGGAGATGAGAGACAAGATGTTTGTGGTTAGCTCTGAAGACCACACCGCATGAGGCGAATTCAAAACACAGAAGCATTTACTTTAACATCCGCCAAAAAGTTCATCTCTAGTCTGGTGTCAGTTATGCTTGGCTGATTCATTTGACAACAGAAGATAAAGGAGTTGATCTGCGTTTGTTGCGTTTCGCAGAAAATAAATCCAAGGCAAATTGAATTCGGCCCTGCAAAAATAAAAACAAAAGGTCTCCTAATGTGTGTTCTCTTATGTTAAATTAGTTCCTTTTGTTTCTCGCTATAATTCAGGACCAGAAAATCCCCAAGCGTAGTTATCACTGAGGATGGCAACATCAATTATTTAAAGGGTCGGCGCGTGTTGAGCATGTTACAAGGGAAATGTGATTCATGAAGAACAACACGGGATGAAATGAAGATTAATGTCCAGTTCAGCGGTGGCTGTTGGAGCAGGTGACCCAGTCAGTGAAGCTGCAGAACAGGGGTCAAAATCCTGGAAGTCTTTTATCGTGTGTGGTTTAAATCTACACTCCCAGCAAAGCTGGAGCAACAGATAAACACAGGCTCAGTAGCTCGGAGAGTGGGAGGTGCAAAGGTGTCAAGGGTAATGGCTCTGAGTCTCTGACAAAAAGAGGTTTCAGTCAATTTGTTTCCATTATCTTTGTTTTTACTGCTCAATAACTTTGTATAATCAACTGTAATTTGCAACAAGGGCAAAAGAGCAGCAAGTAATAGTGTCACTAGCAGAAACTGAAAAGAAGATATTGAAAGGGGACTCCTATTCACCTTCTCAGAGGGAGGTTATTGTTGCTAACCCTCAGCTGAGCCTGTTTGAGGTTTTGAATAATGAAAGTCACACAGGCACCTTAAAGAGGTCCAAAGAGTTGTTTGACATTTTCAACCTTCAGTGGAGATTGGTTTTTCTGTGACTTACTTAGTAAGTGAATTATTTTGGTGATGCTGAGTTCTGTGTGGTAACAAGCTTTAAAACAAGAGTCCATTAGAACAAACAACAGAAGGAAAATGAACGCCCTTCAGGTTGTAAAGCACATCCACACCCATGTAACAGGAGGTCTGTCATGCTCATAGTCTTTATATACTCAAAGGATTATTGTTGTTGTAATTCCTTACTATTTTTTATTTCATTTTATTTTATTATGGAAAACAATGACAAGACATTTCAGCTGTTTATGAAGCAGCTGGGATGAAAATGAGTACTTATCATGTTTGAGGCCATGATTCTCAGCTGGATCGGGGTGGAGTGCCCAATCTCAGCTGGAGAGGAGTTGGTACACCATGTGGTGGAACTCAAGTAGTCTATATCGGGGTCTTTTCTATTTTTGAGTGGGAGATTGAGAGACAGATTCAGGTAGCACCTGTCGAGAGGTGGAAGCTGTACCATCTGTTTTGGTGAGAACAGGTCTATAAAAATCAGAAATCTTTACTTGATTCAACCTTAGCTGATCTCAAGTTCAGTGTCGTCTTATGGGGCTTCTAGAATACTTGTTTTACTTGTTTTTTGACTTCCTGGAAGTCCATGTCAGACCATTTGCTCTTGACAGTGAGCAAAAATGAACGTTTCTTTCAAGCTGCCCTGAATTTTATGTGGAGGATCATCACTGGTAATGAATTGGAACTCGAGCTACAGCAGCATGCTTCTTTTCAACAGTTTGAAGTTGAAGAGTACATGTTTTTCAAGCCCTACAGCAGCATGGCAGGTGAGGAGTGAGGCTGGGAGAATTCTCACTGTTTCTTTGTTTTGCTTTGGGGGGGGGGGGTTCGGCTGTACCATCCTGAGGTTTCTGGAAATGCATTTAAAATGCAGGAAGATCTTTTTGTGTACTAAAGAACAGTCTTTGATACACTGGCGTTGTTCCACTAACTATTTCAGAGGCCAAAGTAAAAAGGAATACTGTAATGAGACCAGACTGAGAAATCTGAAAATATCAGCTGTGCCAAAAACAATGCAGAAGAAAAATACTTTGAATGTTAAATCAAGTAGGTAGTGGGCCTGAATGACAGGCGTCTCTTACAGAATAAGGGTGGTTAATGTTTGTCAGACATAAACCATTTATGTAAAAAGAAATTACAAAACCAGAATAAGAGAGTGGACAAAACAGAAATATTGTATTTTCCAAGGGTCTTTTTTTGTTTGTTTGTTTGTCTTTTCTTGAAGAGCCTTTTTATGATTAATTTGATGAAATACATTCAAAAGGAAAGGCAGAAACTGGATTATGTATAACAGCCAGCTGTCTTCATTCTTCTCAGACCAGCCAGTTAGGCAAAGAGAAAATATAGTGGGTATAAAAAAAATTTACTCTTTTACCCGACCTACTTCAGGCTAATGTCTGGTTGCGAGAAAATCAGATGAAATGAGTGTCAGGATTACTCAGCAGTGAGAATTCTCAGACTGTGCAGAACTTTTTGGAAATAATCATATTTTGACCATAGTGGATCTGATCAAAATGTATTTTCAGTTGACAAAACACAGCCCCTGTTGCAGAACAGAGGCTGTGTTTTGTCAACCATAACAAAGAGCACTAAAAAGGAGACCTGAATCCAGAATAAACATTTGTGTATGGGCATCTCATTTTGTTTCACCACAACTGTGTGGTGCATACTTAAAAGCGCATACTGACACATTTGTTGTTGTTTTGTTTTTTAATTTATCAGGAAGACCAGATTTTCCATTAGATAATGGGATTATTGGATGAAACATTTCTGGCATCCATCTCCAACTCGCAGCCTCTTAAAAGGGATGGGACTAGCAGTTGTGTTTAATGGGTTGTACCTCAGAAAAAGTGTGTGCATCATCACTGCTTGAGTTTCTGTATGCCTGGGGGCAAAAACAGAGTGACAGATACTGAGAGTGCTGTCAAACAGAAGTCTCTCCACAGATTGTGAGACGGCTTTTCACGGTTATGGAAGAAGTTAGCCTTCAGGGCTGGCAGAAAGCCTTTCCTGCTAGAAAGCATTCTTGGAGAAAGTCTTCATGGTTCGTACTAGAAACACGGGAAACACACATGCGTAAGCCTTGGTGACTTTTGTTAACATTACAAATATGTGGCAGGATATTTGGTGAAAAATAAGTGAAAATAATTCAATTAATAATACACATAACATGAACCCCAGTCCTGTGTGTGAATCTTTCCACATACTAGCTCTGACTTCCTAAAGTCGTTGTGCCTTTCCCATTTTTCCCACTAGCTGTTTTCACCTCTCATCATTGAAGTGTGATGCTGTCCATGGTGCTGAAGACATTTTCTGATCTCCTATATATATGTGTGATGCAAAGTAGCTCCCCTGAATTTGACCACATTTTTCTTTTATTTTCTCTTTTTTCTCCTGAAACACATTTCAGGTATGTGTCATTCCATATAAGATCAGCTGAATGCACGGAATTGGTGCATTTTTAATACTGAAAAAATAATATAAAGTATATCAAATGTTATTGATCCTCAAAGATAGGTATAGAAAAATGGTTCTGAGCCAAAATGCTTCTTTGATTTGAGCTTTTAAGAGTGTGTGTATATATGTTTTTCCAACCCTTAAAAATTCCATGTGGTTATTTCTTCAAGGACTTGCAACTCAGAGAGTTTTCATAGTGAAGGTAGAATTTTACATGAGTTCATTAAATACACTCAAGTTATTGTACAAAAAAATCAGCAAATTCTAAAAGATACTCATCGAATAACCTTCATGATTAGTTTTGACAGAAATACACTGATGGCAGAGTAAATGCATGGATTGGATTAAGTTTAGCAGACCTTAAGATGATCTCTGCCCTTGGTATTCTCAGGGCAGCCAGTCAGATCAGCCAAAGCAAAGATTACTGCAAGCAGTGCAATAAAAAGAGAAAAGATTGACCTAAGGCTATTCCTCTACCCAACTTCCTTCCAGCTTACATCTAGGAAAATAAAATGAAATAAGTCTCAGGTGTGCTTAGCAATAGGATACGAGAGATTGTTGCGCCCACATCTTCACAGTGACTGAGCTCCATCACAATAGCCTGGATCAAGCTTTTGTACTCGATGGGCGAGGAGGCAAAGCAGACACTGGAGAGAGATCTCAACACCAGCAACACCAAGGATACGTGGCAGGCGATTCAGAGCATCACAGGCTACAAAAGCAGGAGCGCCCCCACCATGTGTGAGCCCACGTTGCCAGATGGGTTGCATTTTACCCTCGCTTTGATCTCCTCAACAAAGAGTCAGCTGTAAAGTCGACTCTACCTCCAGAGGACCTGCCACTATCAGTATCCACAGAGGCTGTGAGAAGAATCCTCCTGAGGATGAATATGAGTAAAGCTGTTTGGCCTGATAACCTGGCCGTGCACTAAAACACGCTATTACTAACATTTTTAGCATATCATTTTGTCAGTGTTTCAAGACAGGCACAATTATCCAAAGGTGCGTAGTGTGTAGTCTGAATGCCCTCCAGCACTGATCCCCATTCTGAAGTAGTGCTTTGAGAGTGTGGTTCTTCTGTGCCAGCCTCGCCCCTCACTAGATTACATTCAGAACCAACAGAACCGCAGAAGGTGCTGTGTCCACTTGTCTTCAAAAACCTTGAAAATGAAAACACCTACATAACAATTCTGTTTGTCAATTTCAGCTCAGTATTCAATACTCCCCCATGAAGCTGACTGGCAAACTCTGCACTCCAGGATTTGATACCGTGCTTTGCAACTGGATATTGAACTTCCTCATAAACAGAGTCCAGACAGTTTGGATTGGCAGTCACACCTCCTCCACTCTATTCCTTAACAGTGTGCTCAGTTCCTTCCAGTTCATGCTGTACAGTCATGACTGCACTTGCAGGCATGAAGAGAACTTTAAGGTGAAGTTTGCAAATAATACCAGCATCATCCACCAGATTACAACCAATAATGTGAGTTAAAATCAGGAGGTTGAATCAAAACTAGTGCAGAGTCATGCACAGAGCAGAGTCATGTTAAAAAAACAAAACAGTTGTTTCATTTAGTAAAGAGGATGCAAAGACAACTAAACAGCCATAGTCCTCACAGATCTCCACTCTGGTGAAGAAAGCTTCAATGGAAGAGAACTACTTCAGGAAATTTAGGAAGTAGTTTTTGTCAACTTTTACAGAGGAACAGTAGAAAACATCCTAACTGGAGCCATCACAAACACAAATAATGGGATACGGATGGCCCAGGATATGAAGGCTTTGCAACGGGTGATTAAAATCATCCAGCCACATCAGTGATATTGGCGAGGTGCAGTTTCTCTGCAGAGCCCAAAGGATACTAGAAGACAATACCCACCACAGCCACGCAGTCTGTTCACTCAGCTGCCATCTGGCAAGCAACACAGATGTGTTCAGTGCTCTAGCACCAGACTTCAGAGCAGTTTCTTTTATTGGGCTATGAAATTATTAAATTCATCCTCCACACTCCCCCACAAAAATAGTTTTACGACTTGGTTATTTATTCATTCAATTATAATTTTTTTTTTTGTGAGTAAGATAATGAGATTTCATCTGTAATTTCATTGTACATTTTTTGTTACATTATAATAATTAAACCGGTATCTTGTTCAAAGTCTTGAGTTTGATTTATTTCATGCCACAGTCACTGGAAGAGGTCCAAGCTCTATTGCACTGCAGAAAAAGGCTCTCTGACTGCACAACTTTGCCCTTTTTCTTAGCCTTGAACACTTAAAAGTTTTGGATGCTGCCCTCAACTTTCACTCTTCATTCGGAAATTACTTTGACTTTTCACTTTACTGCGGCAAACACTGCCACCGAGATGGCTTCTTCTAATGCAATTGCCAATTAACATATACCAACCAGCACATTCTCTGCTATAAAGAAGACTGGCAATCAACACTTTAACTGAAGCAAGTTTCTAAAGAAACACGAGACAATTAACAGGGTGGAAAGGCATCAGGAGTTTTTGGTCAAAACAGAAAGAAGAGGCAAAGCTTATGAAAGTTATTCAATATTTCAGGAAGAGCACAGATATAATAGGAACATCCACTGATCACATATCACAGTTACAAAGGTGATCAGTGGCACAAATAAGGAAGTTAAGAAATTTGGTGACATTAGTGCCTGAATCCAGGTTGAACCAGGTTGAGCAGCAGCTTAATGCTAATGTAATGCATTAGACTTTCTTTCTTCCAACTCCATACATGTGATATACAGTAATGGATTGTCTTATTCTCTGGGTCATCACTAATTAGCTTGGCTAAGGACAGATTTAGGCAGGAGACGTGACGTTAAGATCTTATCAGAAATCATGTGTTTGGTAATCAACTTCTATGCCTTTCATGCTTCCTTATTGTATTGTTTTTCAGAGACTATCTCTTTATATGGGGTGTTGTTATCATCCAGTATAAACATAGAAACAATCAGATGCTTCTCCAAAAGTGTTACACAATGAGAAGACAAAGTAAAACTTGTGCACTGCAGATTTGAAGAGAAACTGTCTGAAAAGTGACAAGTACCTAACAAAGACAATCAGAGTCAGCTGGAACGAGCACTAGTCAGACGTCAGCAGTAATCAAAAAGGATCTGACACATACAGCATAGAGAGTTGACGAGAGATGAAGTTTACTTCACTGGTTTTCATTTATTTATTTGCAACGTATTTTACTGAAAACGACTTACAGTACACACAGAGAAATGCCCCCACCCTCCACCACCATCACCACCACCTTTTTTTCTGCTAATGTTCTGGAGACTGTTTTTTCTCAATCAAACCTTCTAGGACCCCCGCTCCTAATCCAAACATCAAATGTGCTCTGACAAACATGAAAAATGAAACAAAGATAAAATAACTTAATTGACTCTTGTATGCTTTTCATACAAGTTTCACACAAGACAGATACAAACTTTAGAAGATTTATATATACATCTTTTCCATATGGGGAAATTTCAAAGACCATAACATTTTTTTTATCCCTCATGCCTTTAGCTATTTGCATTCCTGTTTTTCCACCTATTTATCCAATTTTTCCTTTAACTTGTCACGTGGTTGTAGTCTGCCCTTGTTATTTTATTAAACCCCTCGAGATTTAATTTACTGTTTTATAAAAGCACGTTTTTTTACACCACTTTTTCCTTGTCCAGAGCGTTGTGACGGCTCTGGTTTCCAGGCCTTGTTTTCATCACTGGCAGTTTTTCCTAGGAGTGAGTAGACACGGATGGTTTTTTTGTTGTTGTTTGTTTTTTTCCTGCTCTACATGTCTTCATCTGGCACAATCCAACTGGCAGGTATTCTTGATCAGTGCACCCGTGGGATCCCAGCAAAACAAACAAACATGGCCGCCCGAACCCTCCATATGCAGATGTGCCCCGTCTCATTCACAGACGGATCTGTGCTGTCTTCCTCCCGCAGCCTCAGGCAGTGAACCTCACAGAGTGCATGTCACCCTCGTACACACAGTCGCACATGCGCAAGCAAGACATACACAAACACTGACTGTCAAAGCCCAAAGACACAACAGAGACAAATATGTCAGTGCCTCGGGCTTGGGCTGCGATCATCCCTATCGAGAAAGCTGTTGTGGTGTGAGGGAAAAAAACAATAACGTCTGCTTATTGATTCTGACAGTGTGTGCTGACACACACCGACTGTGTGTTTGTATAATCACATTGATGCTGTGGAATTTGTGAAAACGAATGATTCATGATTATGATGTTCGACAGTAGCTGTATTAAGCCCAGTCAATCATCTTCCTGCCATGTTTTCTAATGGAGGTTGTGTTTACTCTGGTTTTGACTATGACAGATAGCTAAAAGCCCTTGAGACGGAGGGCCATAAGATGCTAGTGAAAGGGTCCTTGAAGAACTGCAATACTTTTATGCTAAATTAAACTAATGATGTTCTTGTTTTGTTGTCCATAGTTTTGATAATGAAATTAATTAGGCCTTATCTTTTCCCACCAGACCATGTTTTTGTGTGCGTACACTTAAAACTACTGACATTTCTTTGCTTTGAATCTTCATCCTGTTCAACCATCTGCTCGTTTTTTGAAAACAGCCTCTCGCTGAACAGATTACTCATCGCGTTAATAGCGGCAAGCAAAACATGAGCATTAGCCTGGCTGCTCATCTTGATGTTGTGCTTTGGGACAAGCTCCCAGTGCCATGTCTTCGGCTCACTACAAATCATTACGTTTAAACATCATAATGAGTTTGTGACACTGACTGGAACCAGCAAGTCAGTTTAAACCAGATGCTATTATTGGATTCATTTCAGTGAAGAGCATTTCCCCAGTGATATACGCAAGTGAAGACACAGAAAGAGGAAAGACTAGAGTAGGAAATTGTGCGGTTGGGATATTATACCCCAAGCGCCTAGTAAATAAGAATTTTATTCCTCGAACAAACAATAAAATCAACGTGACAAGCAAGGATAAATAAATTGAATATTAAAGACAACAATGACACCAGGAGAAAAAAGAAAGAAAACACACTGGAATGATAAAATGTATACATGATAGAAAAATGCATAAATAACAATATTACAGCTTGATTTCACACCCACACAGAGTGAATCTCCCAGCCAGGCATAATGCTGTAAGTATTCTGGCTGGTGTTGTGCTTTGTCAACAAACATTGCCCGTTCTTTCTTTCCGGAAACTGGATTTTAATTGAATTTTAATTGTCTAAATTTGGATAATACCTGCCATTAGCGAGGCTACAATATAATTAGACATAAGTGAGGGGATTGGGAGTGGGTGGCACACAGGTTTGTTTTCTCTGCAGACAGAGACATGCTATGAGTCCACTCATTGGCCTATATGTAGAGCAAATGTGCATTTTTATTTTTTATTGTAAAAGATAAATGTGTTCTCTCAGTCATTCTAAGTTCACAAATTGAAATCTCAAACATGGAGGCTATCAGAAGTGACCTTTCACTGACATTTGTTTCCACCGATTCTTATGCAGATTCTCCAAACACCTAAACACAGTCCCACTTTTATACCAGTCTAGGAGTTCAACTTGCATCACAGTGAGGCCACTCGTGATTACTACGTTGATAAACTGAATTGAAAAATGATAGAGCTCAACATTTTATTCACAGATGGAAAGCAAACCAGTTCTGTTTTGCTGACAAGAGCTCACAAACATGCATGTAATGTAAACTAGAGAGTCAAGGAATCTACAATATTAGAGAGAAAACCACAACAATCACACAGTCCACTAGGATCAAGCGTTAGGTGATGGCGGAAAAACTTGCTTTCAACAGAAGGAAACATCTGGCAGAACCAGATGATGAGAAGAATCAGGAGTGGCAAATTCGAACTTAAGTCCCATTCCCTGAATTCATTTATATACATGCCCTTTCTATCTTAAGGATGAATCCTTATTCATGCAATCGACTGCCGAGTGGACCTACCCCACCTTAAGATTAAGACTTAAGACAAGATTGTGTAATACCTTGTAAGTAACTACAGTTCGAGCCTAAATCTCCTGAACTAACTTCAACCTGGAGTTGGGTACTATTGTAAAGGTTAATTCTCATGTAACTGCAGGAAAAAAGTCCATCCTATATGTTCCAATGTGCCTTTTGTAGCCACTTACATGGTCTAAAAATGTGTCCCAAAACCAGCAGCTTACAGTATTCATATATACGCCTTTATATGATTAAAGTAACTTTTACTGATTTGTCCTATAAATTGAGCTGGTACTCTATGCGAGTGTTGTGTTTGCAGTGCTGTCCAAGTTTTGACAAGAAGCAGTGATTGCTTGTTTAGGTTTTGTTTGCTGGGGGAGGCAGGACATCTTTGTTATAGTTTAGAAAAGATCATAGTTTTGGTTGGAAAAAACCTTCAGCGTTGACTCAACATGTGCTGTGAACGCACGTTTTTTTAATCACAAACTCCACCTGCTTCTCAGAAACAACAGTCATAGTTCATTCTTACAGGGAAATGTAAACACGAGTTGTTTGAGGCATTTGAAACACCAATCAAGATTGTTGTTCCGGTAAAGGCCGCCTTCACCAGAACATACGCTTGCTTGTTTGTGTGTTCAGACCCAAAGGGAACACTGAAAAGGTGAAATCGAAAAGGCAGGCAGTCTGCAATTCAGAAAGGAGTTGTTTCGTCCTCTAAGCTTTCTCTTAGTATTCACAGTGTGTTCCTCCTCAATCGAAGGCTAAACTGAAGTTGTATTTAAGTTGTAGTATTTAACCTAAACAGAACTATCATGGCTTTTTCAGATTTCACAATCTTAAAAGGGAACTTAAACTATAGTTCATGCTCAGACTTTTACCATTTTTGAGTATGAGAAGAATTTAACAAGGTCAGAGGTTTAATCTTATCTGTTTAAGACTTGTTTGTGTCACAGTATTAAAGAAATCCCAAATGAGATAGAGAGAGGGTTTTCTTTGACACATATTCAAGGAATCAATAAGTAAACAGAAGAAGTCCAATAATTCATGCATACTGTTGAGCTGCATACACACTGGAAGTGGTACACTCATCACCCATTGCTTAGAAAAAGACGGGTGGTTGCTTGCAAACATTCCTGGCCCCAGTTGCCTAGGTGACCCTGTAATGTAGTTACTCCCAGGTCACATATCAATCAACAGTATTCTTCTCTCTAATTGGTAATCACTTTAGCCACTCGCCTGGAAATTGAGAAAAATATTTTCTTGCCCCCCCTTCCCATTGCCAGCAGTTATTTTTCCCATAGTCGCTTGAAGTCATAAAATGTCATTGCTATTCTATGGTCTCTGGTCACTATGTTTCTGCAAATTGCATTTAGTTTGTACATAGCTTGAATTCAGGTAGGCCACAAAAGTCAAGCTAACCAATAGCTGAGCAACTGATCAGTTCCATAACCTTTCTATTGGCAAATTTCATAATGAGTAATGCTATTTAAGACTGCAGTCATACAAGCCCAAATAACGACCCTCTAGCTCTGGTAAGGAACAATGTTTCCCTAGCAGTTAGTTGGGAAATGGTTGCAGGAAGTTGTTGGTTACAGTGCTGCCCTGAAACCTCCTTGAAATTGCTTTGGTAATTAGCAAAAACTTGCCACAGCTTCTCACACTTTGAGTGGAAGACATCCACTTATCTGTCAGTACTCAGCATGCAGTACAGAAACTGTAAAAAGTACAGGGTGGGCCATTTATATGGATACACCGTAATAAAATGGGAATGGTTGGTGATATTAAAGTCCTGTTTGTGGCACATTAGTATATGTGAGGGGGCAAACTCCTCAAGATGGGTGGTGACCATGGTGGCCATTTAGAAGTCGGCCATCTTGGATACAACTTTTGTTTTTTCAATAGGAAGAGGGCCATGTGACACATCAAACTTATTGGTAATGTCACAAGAAAAACAATAGTGTGCTTGGTTTCAACGTAACTTTATTCTTTCATGAGTTATTTACAAGTTTCTGACCACTTGTAAAATGTGTTCAATGTGCTGCCCATTGTGTTGGATTGTCAGTGCAACCCTCTTCTCCCACTCTTCACACACTAATAGCAACACCGCAGGAGAAATGCCAGCACAGGCATCCAGTATCCGTAGTTTCAGGTGCTGCACATCTCGTATCTTCACACCATAGACAATTGCCTTCAGATGACCCCAAAGATAAAAGTCTAAGGGGGTCAGATCGGGAGACCTTGGGGGCCATTCAACTGGCCCACGACGACCAATCCACTTTCCAGGAAACTGTTCATCTAGGAATGCTCGGACCTGGCACCCATAATGTGGTGGTGCATCATCTTGCTGGAAAAACTCAGGGAACGTGCCAGCTTCAGTGCATAAAGAGGGAAACACATCATCATGTAGCAATTTCAAATATCCAGTGGCCTTGAGGTTTCCATTGATGAAGAATGGACCCACTATCGTTGTACCCCATATACCACACCAAACCATCACTTTTGTTGTGCCAACAGTCTTGGAGGGATCCATCCACTGTGGGTTAGTGTCAGACCAATAGCGGTGGTTTTGTTTGTTAACTTCACCATTCACATAAACGTTTGCCTCATCACTGAACAAAATCTTCTGCGTGAACTGAGGGTCCTGTTCATATTTTTGTTTTGCCCATTCTGCAAATTCTGTGCGCCGATCTGGGTCATCCTCGTTGAGATGCTGCAGTAGCTGGAGTTTGTAAGGGTGCCATTTGTGAGTAGCTAATATCCGCCGAAGGGATGTTCGACTAATGCCACTCTCCAGTGACATGCGGTGAGTGCTATGCTGTGGGCTCTTGCTGAATGAAGCTAGGACAGCCACTGATGTTTCTTCATTAGTGACAGTTTTCTTGCGTCCACATTTTGGCAAATCCAACATTGAACCAGTTTCACGAAACTTAGCAAGCAGTTTGCTAACTGTAGCATGGGAGATGGGTGGTCTCGTAGGGTGTCTTGCATTGAAATCTGCTGCAATGACCCGGTTACTGCGTTCACCAGATATCAAAATCAGCACTTTGTTTTGGTGAGTTCCTCCTAACCAAATAAGAAGTACTTATTTTATTGATTGAATTTGAGTTGGTACATGTTTGAGATCTAGTACTTGATTGTTAAGCTGGCGTTGGTTTCTATATACACTTTGATTCTATTTAGATCTTGAAGATTTCTTTATGCTGTTTGTGTCTTCTCTGTGCCAGGTCTCCCTTGATGGAGAACGTGTTGATCCCTACAGGCTCTTGAGAAAATGATAAAACCCTTGTTCATGCTGGGGTCGAGTGTGGAGATTGTTTTGCGGTAGCAGGTTCACTAGTTCTTAACAGCTTCCCATCGTGTTGAAGTGTTCTCGAGAGAGATACCTGTTTATTCCCTTCTTTATGGACCCGGCCATCAGTTAAAAGCAGAAGACATAAATGTATCCTCCCCACAGCTGTTTTTTTCCTGGGGACCATTCATTTTTATGAAGACAACCAAGGATTTGTTCCGCTCGAGAGGGATTTAGCTCTGTCTATTGGTATTAAAAATAAATCTCTCCTTGTGTTGCTGTTGCAATATTACATTTTGCCAGGGAGGCTCCCTATCATTTCTCTGATAACACCATGCTAACGAGTATGAAACACCCAGTGGAGAACACTCATTCAAAAGAGCATTAAACCTGACCCAGATGATCAGAAGTCAGCAGTGGGATGAGGAAACATAGTCGTAACGTCCAACTGCAAGAGCAGCAAGAGATCAGATAAGATGTCTTCCAGCAGGTTTGTCGTGACCTATTTATCTTTGTCTCGTTTATGCACAGGGGACCTGAAGATTAAACATAACCTCTGTTTTGAAAAACCTTGGCTTGACCACGAGGATTATTACTCACTGATAGCTGAATCCATTTAAACTGGAAGTTTTTATCCTCAGGCCTGTTGGCTGACTTTAGCTCAGTGAGTTACAGTTTCCTCACAGAGCTATATTACTGTAAAACAAACATAGTGCTTTTAAACATTTCCTGTGATGCTAACAATGCTCTGGTGGGTTACACAACCATCCCTTTCCTGTGTGTCATCCAGATGGCATACATCAGTCATAAAGTGAAAGTAATTACAGAGGTTTTTATTGCCCTAGATTGAGGCGAGAATAATTACATTGTGTATTCAAGCACTACCCAGATGGTTGCTGCATCAAGCCTCTCAGTTGATATTTATTAAAGCGTGAGTGCATGGTTTATATTTTTAGCTGTCATGGTTAAGTGTCAGCTTGGCCTTTTTAGGTACAAATACCCAAATCTATAGGGGATGAGTTTAATTTGGGGAAAAAATACAGCTAAATCTACACACTATATTTGTTGGTTATAGGCCTGCAGATATGTTCAATTCAATGCCAGAAATCACAAAAACACATGTTTGGCAACTCCTTTGATATCTGTAAAACAGTTTGCCAAAAGATCAAAAGAGACAAAAGGATCTAAATGTTACCCGGTTCAATTTTTCCCTCATTACAAGTTCTGATATCTAAAATAAACCATCATGTTTTGCAGCAGTGATCATGCACACAGTCCATAAAAATATATTTTAAAGATCTTTATTTTGAAAAGAAACCTTATTAGAAAGCCAAATGAAACACTGGACAAAAGCATGCTGTTTATATTAGTGCTAATAAAAGATTCTTGTTATATTTTTATGGGATCATCATGTGATGACTTCATGAACATTTGTATATTGTTTTATCTTCATCCTGCGATTCTCTTTATGTCTACAGTACCAGGCATACTCAATTATCTGTGGCCAATGACTTTTTGCAGGGGATCCAATTTTCCAGAGATCCCTCAAAATTATAAATATTATTTCTGATACCATTTTTACAGCAAGATACCATTAAAATTAATGCTATTCTGAAGTTTTTCATTCTAAATACAATGAGACACATTAATGTGATTTGTGTAAGCAGAGTTTCTGTTGGCTCAAAGATAACGTGGGAGGGAGTAAAGGACACAGTATGCTTGTTTTGGTATAAATTGTTCCCATCTGTAGATTTGCACCTGTCATCTGTCTTGTGTTTTTTCTCCACTATGATCAAAGAGCAAACTAAAAATACAATTCCACTTGAAAACAGAGTGCCTTAGTTGTTTTTCTTGGGTTATGCTGACGCCCAAGACATTTAGCAATCTTTCCTGGATTTTGCTTTTTGAACACTAAAACGTGCCTCACTGAAGAGTGCTTCCTTTATTCTTTGTGACCCTTTTTAAATAATAGAGTACAATTTTATAATTTATAGCTAAATGATTTTTATGGACCTTGTGGCTGTTGTCTCCTGGTAGCTTCCAGACCCTACTTTGAGAACCACCGCTCTGTTGCTTACTACAAATGAATTCTTTTCTTTTATTCACAGGGATTTACATTAACTGAATTTAAAGGATTCCCCTGCTATAAAATGTTGTGATTTTTGATAATAATTAAAAACAATGGTTTAAAATGATAAAAAATTCTAACCCACACGCCACAGAGTCTGCCCTTGAATATACTCTTGGTGTCTGTGAGTCTGCTTAGGTTTGAGTGATATAAATTTCATTGGATGGTGAGCGTGAGGGTCCACATGAACATCCTCTTCTCTGCCCGTTTGGTACAGAGCTGTGGCAACGTAACACAACCAGTGCAGAGAAAGAGTCCACAACAAGTGTTCTTGCTCAGCACCCACAGATTAAAGAAAAGACCTTTAGTCAGATACATTGGTTTTATCAAAATTACTGTTTTCTTAGGAGTAAATCTTTTTAGATTTAGACTTCATGCTTTTGTGTTTTGATGAATGTATAAAGAGATTTTGTTTTTGCTTAGGTGTCCAGACGGTCCTCGCCCAAGCACGATGAGACCCTGCCAGCTGCCCTGCAAGAAGGACTGTATCATGACTCCATTCAGCGACTGGGCAACGTGTCCAATTACATGTGATGCAGGTATGATGGAAAAAACAAAGATCCATGCTCAGAGATAACTGTTGTTGCTTCTGTTAAAAAATTCAAGGGTACTGAAGAAACAAAGTTTCCGGCACAACTTCCCCTGCTTCTTTGCACACACAGAAGAACATAAAGTCTAAAGAAGTTAAGTCCTCTCCAACAACTTTGACATTAAACCATTTTTAAATTATTTATGGTATTGTATTTTCATGATGTATCCCAAATTTCATTCTCACGTTTTTTCTCTTATTTTTTTTAAATTTTCTTAGCTTGTACTTTTAAATAATAAGCATCTACATACATGTTACTTTTATTCATTCTATTTTGTGTCACTTGTACTGGATGTATAAGACATTGATGGGGAAAATGTAAAACACCGCCCTTCATTTAGATTTGTCCTGTTTAAATGCTAAACACGTTGTGACCCAGGTTCTATGTTTTATAGTGGACACTCTCCAAGACTGGCTTTATGACCAAATGCCTAGCCTCCTTGCTGGTGTCTGGTTGGTGGATGTGCACGTTGAACATATGTGATTGGTTGTTTAATTTTTTTGCTTTTTAAAATGTGGTCTGTAATATGTTTTGTCCTGATGAAGGCTGCAAGCTGAAATAAACTGGTCAAATCATTAAATTGGTCTTTATACTGAAAATGTTGCTGGACCTCTTTAGACTTTCTTCGAAGTGGATGAAGTTGTGCCAAACTCCTCTATGTTGTAAAAAGTACTTTATTCAGTCAGTCAGGCCTTGGTGGTTTCAGGATAGTCACAATATTTACAATCATAGTTGACAGAGGTGACAATAATACGCCGGTAATAACATAATAAGAAAAGATAACAAAATGGAAAACAGAAGCTAATTTTAATTGACTAAGTGCAACAACTCTAGAGTTGGGTTGGCCTACACTGAGCTGAAGACAATGACTGCCACATAAACACATGCACTCACGCCTTGTTACAGATCATTAATTTGATAGATTGGCATGTAGGACAACATTTGGGCTGACCTCCGTTAGTGGGCCTGGCAAGTCCACTTGCTCCGGCCAGCAAGTGGTCGGTGTTGTTGTTTTCAAGCGGTGAAAGGAAGACGTTTTCAGATGAGGTCACCTTTGTCAGGCGGCCATTGCCCAAGCTGTTGAGTGGTGGCAAAAACATTAAGTTGATTTATGACTGAAAATCATTATCATCCATATTTTGATGACCTCCTCCTGTGACACGGTGGCATAAATCTCTTTGGTCTAAGCATGCTTTACTGGTGGCAGTGCATTTTAATTTGATGCTGTTGATATCTTAACCTTGTGCAGAGAATTACACACCACCCACGTAGAAAGGTTTGAAGCAGGGTATAGGGCTATCCAGAGGCTTGTTTCAACTTAATGAACTACTCGAGGGCATCGCCACACATGTAAATACCATAAATTTAATCTGAGTCAATTCCAAGGTCTAATGGGATTTTTCCACATCATCGTTGTTGGCTTGATATCCCCAGTAATCACAAGTGTGCGCTTTTGACACTAGCTGTCCAATTAGAATTGGCAGTTGCAGTCTCCAAGTCCATTCTTCAAGGATTATTAACAGAGCAGTCAGCTTATCATTTTGACATTTTTCTCATCACTTTTCCATACATATTTCTTAATTTAATTCATTAATTGTCTGCGTCCCTTCAGCTGGTATTGCTGTGAAGAAAAAGCAATCAAGGAAACGTCTTATCATCCAGATGCCATCCAACGGAGGACAGGAATGTCCAGAGGTTCTCGAAGAAGAGAGGGACTGCGAGGTCCCCAAAATCTGTCCCGGTTTCAGGTAAACGCACGACAGCCGTCCCATATTTCAGGTGTCGAGAAACACTGTTCTTGCTGTTTGAAGGTTTTGTTACATGGACAATGTACCAGTGGGTTTTAAAATGTTTAAAACCTTGAGGCTCATTGCACAGATTTTTGTTGTTGTTGTTTTTTGTTCTATGCTCTATTTTTGTGTTTAAATGGCTTCCAGTTGCAGCCCTAAAAAGCCGAAATACAAACCAACAACGTACCCTGAGCAGCCAAGTTTTTATTTAATAATTTATTATAATATTTAACAAACATCAAAAGATTCAACTACGATATAAAGACACAGATTTTCTCTACACCTGCAAACTCTGTCAGTCTGACTTTCTGCTCCCACCTCTCAAAATACCAGCTGCATGTGTTTATTTATAGGTGCACACTTTCTTGTTAACTCCTTGTTTGCCACCATGAGAGACAAAATAGAATTAGAAATAGAATTAGAATTAGAATAATCCTTTAATTGTCCCACAAGGGGAAATTTGGTTGTAACAGCAGCCAAAAAGACACATATACAAACAAACAGTACACAGGACACAGAACAGAAACATATACAATTTTTCTTACATATTTACATTAAGGACAAATGGTTACTATATACAGAGAGTACTGTACAGTTATTAAATTAAATAAAAATAACTACAGATAAGAGGCAAACCAGGTTGTAGTGCGAATCGGTTGATTAACTTATTGCAGTTACAGTGCAGATGTAAACATCTGTGATTGTTGGGAGCAGTTCTGATTGTACAGTCTGACAGCTGCAGGGAGGAAGGACCTGCGGAAACGCTCCTTCATGCATCTAGGATGCAGCAGTCTGTCACTGAAGCAGCTCTGCAGTTCAGCAACATTTCCATGCATGGGGTGGGAGACTCTGTCCATCAGAGATGTTATTTTGGCCAGAGTCCTTCTGTCTCCCACCACCTGCACTGGGTCCAGGGTGCATCCCAGAACAGAGCTGGCCTTCCTGATGAGGTTATCCAACCTCTTCCTCTCAGCTGCCGATAAACCGCTGCTCCAACATACAACACTGTAAAAAATGACAGATGCCACCACAGAGTCATAGAAGGTCTTTAAAAGCGCTCCCTGTACTCCAAATGACCTCAGCCGCCTCAGCAGGTAGAGTCTGCTCTGACCCTTCCTGTAAAGAGCATCAGTGTTGTGGCTCCAGTCCAGTTTATTATTCAGGTGAACACCCAGGTACCTATAAGAGTCCACTATCTCAATGTCCACTCCCTGGATGTTCACCGGTGTCAGTGTGGTGGGTCTGCGTCTCCGGAAGTCCACCACCAACTCCTTGGTTTTCCCGGCGTTGATCAGCAGGTGGTTCTGCTGACACCAGTCAACAAAGTCCAGAGTCCACTGTCTGTACTCTGAGTCGTCCTCACCTGTGATGAGGCCGACTATGGCAGAGTCGTCAGAGAACTTCTGTAGGTGGCAGCGTGGGGAGTTGATGGAGAAGTCTGCAGTGTAGAGGGTGAAGAGGAACGGTGCCAGCACAGTTCCCTGTGGGGCCCCTGTACTGCAGACCAGCGTGTCAGACACACAGCCCTGTGACCTCACATGCTGTGGACGTTCTCTGAGGTAGTCCAGTATCCACTGGGACATGTGGTGGTCCACTCCCGATAGCTCCAGCTTGTCTCTCAGAAGTCGTGGTTGGATGGTGTTGAAAGCACTGGAGAAATCAAAGAACATGATCCTCACAGTGCTTCCAGGCTTCTCCAGGTGAGTCAGAGCTCGGTGCAGGAGGTAGATGATGGCGTCCTCCACCCCAATGCCAGGCTGGTAAGCAAACTGCAGCGGATCCGATGAAGACCTCACCAGGGGGCGCAGATGGTTTAGAACCAACCTCTCGAGGGTCTTCATCAGATGCGATGTCAGGGCCACCGGCCTGTAGCTGCTGAGGTCCTTGGGATGGGAGGTCTTTGGTACCGGTACCACACAGGAGGTCTTCCACAGCTGTGGTACTTTCCTCAGTTTCCCCCAAAATAAATGTAAGTTATGGACTAACTAATGAGATAAAGTAAAATAATGTCAGCGTTTTGTCTTATTGGATATCTATGCCAGTCTGATCAGTCTGTTTGTGTTCAAATCAAAGCCTTTGGTCAGAAATGAATAGTTGTTTTATCAGGAAACATAAGGGGGGAAAAAATCCAATAATCCAGTTTATTAATTTCAGACTGTGACATTTCTGTTGTGCCGAGAGTTTATCTTAGAATATAAATGGAAATCTTTTTTTCAACACAATTTAACCTTTTTCTGTTTGTTTTTCTAATAAATGTTATTCAAAAAAGTGTGAAAATGAAGGTGCAAGTCTACAAGCAGGGTTTGGTTTTTTGGGGTTTTTTTTGCAGTTTTAGAGGTTTTTAGCAGCTTATTAGGGCCATTCAAGGTAAATCAATAAGTGGTAGTTGGGGTTTTACTCTGTGATAAAGAAACCTGGATATGCTGACCACCTTGATGCTATCTCTGTGGTCAGCAGGTGTCTTCCTGGTGACTCGTCGGTTAAACAACAGAAAAAAAAGTTTCTAAACTGAGCACACTATAATGGATGACCGTAAATACTGGCCAAACAAATAGTTTGTGTGTATTTTAAGATCTTTAAAGAAGCTACAATAAACTACAACACATGTTCCGTGTTTAATAAGTAATCAGTCAAATCATGTTTAAAATGCCACTGAAATATGCAGCACTTTGCGTCATGTGACCGCATCAAGGTTTTTGGATAACTAAATCCAAAATCCAAATCCAATTTATTTATATAGCACATTTAAAAACAAAAGGTTTGCCCAAAGTGCTGTACAAAAACAAAGTGTAAAACACAAGATAAAACCACTGACACTTACATAAAACATAATAAAACACATAAACTATCAATATAAACACAACACATATACAAATATCAACTCACGCCAGTCTGAACGCTATCGAAAAAAGGTGTGTTTTCAAAAGCGTTTTAAAAACAGGAAACGAAGATGCCCGTCTAATATTTAAAGGCAGCGTATTCCAAAGTTTTGGGCCATAATTGAAAAGGCTCGCTCTCCTCTGTATTTGAGCCTTGATTTTGGGACAACCAACAGCAGCTGGTCAGCTGGTCTGAGGGTCCGTGAAGGAATATAAGGGTGAAGTAACTCGGAAAGGTATGGGGGAGCGAGACCATTAAGGCATTTATAAACCAGTGTTAGGACTTTGAAATTAATTCTGTGATGAACAGGAAGCCAATGAAGAGAGGACAGGATAGGTGTTACATGTTCATGCCTGTGGGTACCAGTCAAGAGGCGGGCAGCAGCATTTTGAACGAGCTGAAGACGAGCAAGAGGTCCTTGGCTGACTCCAACATAAAGTGCATTGCAATAGTCAAGCTATTGCAATGCACTTTAGTCAAACTAGTTAGAAAGGGGTTGGTAAAGTCATTAAATAAACTTCATTCCCACTTCATTTTAATGTTTTAAGCTCATTACCCTAAAAACAAACCGTTCTTCAGATTTTTATGTCTTTCAAGTTGTTCATCTTTTTAGCTTGTAAAAGTTGGACAATATAGCAACAATATAGCAACTTTTAGTTAGCAAATAGCACTTTTAGTCAACATCATTAACATAGTTTATAACATCATATCTGACTTCAAGATGTTTCTTTGTCTTGATAAAAAAAAGATATATTGTTATAAAGATTTTTATGGGTATATCTATAAAAAACATGGGCTGCCATGAGCAACAGTGTGCTTACTCAGGATGTGAGTGTGACATAACAAATGGCTTAGATGCACTTGACAGCTCATGCTGAACATTTTTGTGGAATGGTGCTGGAAATAGAAGTCAAAAAAAACAAATAGTATGTTTTAGATTCTAAAAAATAAATAGTTGGAGAGAAGCGAGTACATTGTAATATTGGTTCAATGGAGCTGTCATATACTGATTAGAAGTAAAAATATTTTGTCTTAAGGCTGGATGAGCACATGACATTTAAAGAAACTGTCAGTTTTCTAGTCCAATCACTGGTTAGAGCATCGGGCTCTGCAGTGAGTAAAGGCAAGTGTGTGCAAAGGGAAGCGTCGAATGCTTCAGAGCACAATTATCGAGATCAGAGATTTACTTAAAAGATACTGGGACATTGCACATTGACATCTCTGGGGTCATGAGTTAAAATTGGTATTTCATTCAAGCAGCTTGTCAGTCATTCTCCAGAACAGATTACTTTGTGATACTGAGGAGATTAGAAGCAATTTATCACCTGTATATAGTGTAAAATGTTAGGTTCACGTATGATATAAAGAAAAATTGTGAAAGCAAAAAGAGTTTCATTATAGAACCTCATCCATTTGTTTTCTTCTGGTTATCCACGTCAAGGTCACGGGGGGGAGGAGCCTATCTCAGCTGTCACAGATTGAAAATGTCATGTCAAGTGCAATTTTAACAAAAGACAAAGATCCCTGTATGCAAACTTATGTTCAGGAACCATTAGCCCAAAAGACACACAATATCAGCGGAGGAGAGGGTTTTTATAATTTGTTGCGTGTACTAAGTAAAATTGAAACGGACAGTAATTTTTGGATTGCTGTGTCTGAGGACAAAAGGGGTGGACTTTTTAGAAGAATGTCCTCCATCATTGCTGCCAAAAAATGTCTAATTTTGCAAAATAAATGTTTGATCACTACCATACTTTTAAAGTCTTACAAATGAAGTAGGTTTGGGCACTCCTGTGTATTGGCCTGCACAATATGCAGAAAAGCTGACACTTGTGATAACATAGTCGACTATAACAGGGCCTGTACAGAGCCCAAACACTGAAAAATGCAAAGGAGGTTGTTATACAAAATACAATAACATATTTTAAGCTTGTCCATATTTAATAGCAATGTGCTTTTTTGTTTTGCATGTTTATATTACGGTGATGATAAAAGCATGATTTCACGGTCAGCACGAGAATGCATTACACAAAAAAGACAAAAAACAAAGGCAGGATTAAAAGTAGTTCAAAAGTGCTGCTGCAAGTAGCTGTTATTGATGAATAAACATCATATAAAGACAAAAAAGACCCCAAAAGATCAGCATCTATCCTTTTTCCTTTGAAGCAGCACCACAGGTCTTCTGTGGGTTTAGACTGTCTTTGTCTTCTGTCTCTTCGTGTAATTCCAGATTAACTCTGTGATGGTGACATCATGGTTAGGTGGTGGCAGCAGACATACCTGTTGCAAGACTCTGGATGTATGTGCATGGTTGTTTAATGAGACCCTTCCCTGATACTGTGTGAAGAATACAAATTCAAACAATAGCACAGACCCCTTTATACTTTACTCTTTATTTAGACTTTCTTTTTTCATACAGCACAGTCGGTACACCAACGTTTATTTTACTGCCAATTGCTATCCAGCCATCCTATGTTATTCTAAGTTGGTTATTCTGCATCCGTCTATGAATTTCACTTTTATTTGTGCAGGCACACTGTGTGTAAGGCTTTCAGTTCAGATTCATTTATATAGTGCATCATTTTGGCACTTATATTGATAAGTGCCAAAATGATGCCTCAAGGCCCACATTCGGATGTAATGGTTATTTTCGACCAAAACGGATTATTTTCAATACATTTAAATGTTCAGATTTTAAAAGTAAATAAATAAAAATAGTTTATATATATTTTCCTTATTTGAAATAGTGACCAGATAACATTTAATGATGTGTGCCTTATGTCTGAAAAGCTGGAATTGGCATATATTTTGTTTTTCAAATAACTCAGCCTCATTGTGCTCAGACTTGATTAGATTTGTACCTGTAAAACAGCTGCTGTGGCTGTGTGAGTCATAATCGTGCCCTTTCATTAGTATAATCGTTTTATCAGCACAAATCACTGTTACCTGTCTGGTCAGGCAGATCTTTTCTCTTATTTTCACAACACAATGCATTTTTCCAAAATTTCCTAGATGTGCAATTTGTTCTTTTCAGTGCCGAGACACACGACACGTGATGTTTCCAGATCAGTCCTGTTTGCTTTCACAGTGTCCTAATCATTAAGAAGTAGGTGATAATTAACGACTTCCAGGAAAATAATGTAAACCAACCATAGCAACCAAAGCAGTGTGTATCATAAAGGCTGTTTTGCTTTTCACAGTTCTGCCTAGCTACACTGCATCACTTCAGTTGTATTTCATCATGTTTACGCCTGTACAACGAGACAGCTGGTGCAGCACTTATTGCTCCTTTTGGTCAACCTCAAAGAAACGATAGAACGTCTGTGGAAGACTTAAAAATCTTCTAGCATGCTTGTCTTTCTGTTGGAAAGTCATGAGGTTTTCCAGATGTAGAGTTGGTTTTCATTCATGATGACATGTCATGCAAGACAAAACGGTCAGCTGTCAAGTGTGACATGCTTTTTATTTCCAATGCAACACCTCATCCAGATGTGGCCATAACTGGGCTGATACTGTGTGGGCAGAACACAGCATTACTGCGCTGTAAAGATGAGTTTATTATATTCCAACTCTGACCTGGTGCTTTGTAAGATGTTGCTGTGTTAATGAATGTTATTGTAGCATTAATATGTCTGTACTTATTTTATTTATTCTAGGTGGAAAACCCACAAATGGAGGAAGTGCCAGCTGGTCCCCTGGTTTCTTAGACAGGACACTCCGGGTGCACAAGAGACCTGTGGACCAGGGCTTCAAACACGAGGTATAGAAACAAATCTCTCCGTCCCCTGTTTCCCTCTGCATCGTCCCTGAGCCATTCCTAATCACCCTAAATTTAATTTTTGCTCATTGCGGAGCATCTGGAGCCCAGCCATGAAGCAGCAGATGGATGTGCCAAGGTTTGGAGAATAGGCCAATTTAGTTAGAGTACACATCAAATCCTCCCACTCACACAACGTGGCCCAAACTGAAGATGACACTCCTATAAACATCAGCAGTAAAAGATATTTTTCTTCTTTTTACTTTTTTCCTCCAGTTGTTTTTATTTTATTTTTTTATTTATTTGTAATCCTCTGGAGTTTGGGAAGGAAATGTGCTCACACCTTATCATCCTCCTCTTGAGACTTGTTTGACAGCTTGGCTTGTTTCACTGCTGGCTTTTTTTCCACCTCGGGCTCTTGTCATGCAATTTTAATCGAATATCTCTTGCTCAAATTTAGAAGAAGATGCTGCACCGTGCCTATAGCACACAACAGCCCGGACCCCTGTTCATATCGACTTCACGCACAAGTGACAAGTACTTTAAAGGAGTTGTGGCTCTCTCTCTTTAAAAACATATTTCCTCTCGCCATTTTATAGTGAATGGGTACACTATAGAGTCCTAGGAGGCTTTCATAAAAATCCAATTTCAGGGGGGTCACGCAGAATGATCAATTTCATTATGTTCCAGCTCCTATGGAAAGCCATTATTAGCGCTTATTTTTCTGTCTCGGCTTTGCTAGCTTGCATTAATGGACAGAAGAATCGGTTTATGAAAATGCTTTAAGGTCCATTATAGACCTTATTTTTCCAGATTCTGTGCAGCTTCTCTGTGACTTGATGCCATGTGACACTTGAAGTTCAGACTCTCCTGCACTGGTTTTCACACTTCTGTCACTTTCAAATGGCAGAAATCATTTTGTCATCGACTCAGACCAAATGAGACACGCTGTCCTTTCTGGTCCGTGTTTCCTGACAGCGGATTGTGTTGTTTACCTGGAAAGAGGCTTTCCTTAGAGGGTGGAAAAACCCTATAGTGGCATTATTAAACACACAGAACGGAGGGCTTGTGCTGTTCTCCTTCTCTTTCTTGAACACAGCCACTCTGTCACACACATACACACGCACACACAACACTATAAGACCTGACCTAACACACCAGCCGACGGAGGCTTTCCAAACCAATAGCGGTGCCCACGGGGGTTCAGCAAAATGTGCTTAGAGATTGATTTCTCTATGAAGGTACAGCCCTGCAGAATGTCTGCCTCACAAGAAAATGAAATATTGCAGCAACACAAGTACTACCCTTTATTGAAAGAACAAAGGAAAGGATGATGCAGTCAAAGACAAATTGACTTCTGGGCTTTAAACCAATTGAGGGAGAGATGCTTTTGTGTCTGCTCTTTTCTTAATTGTTATTAAACCCCCCTTGAGAGCTAATCTGAATCATAAAGTTCTGATCTATTTTTCATCCACTCCCTTTAAATCTATATTTCAAGTCATCGTGCTCACGAGTGGGTTAAGAACTCCTAATTAAAGGGGCACTTCAGTGATTTTACATATCAAAGTCATTTCACTTGTCACAAGAACTACTTGGCCTGTCAGAGGTTGTAAGATGTGTTGTGTAGTTCTGAAAGAGCTTTATCTATAGCAATAGACATTTTGGCTGCTATATGTTATATTTATGCTTGTATTCATATTCTTTTTTTTCCCTTATTTTTTATTACTAAGAAAATTTTTGTCTGTATTCTGCTACTGGAAACTAAATTTCCCGGAGGAACCTACCCGTGGGATTAATAAAGATCGATAGATCGATAGATCTATCGATCTAGCCAATTGACAATGTTAGCGCACTAGCAATAATATCTGATTTAATTAGGTGATTATTTTTACAGATTTTATATTGACATGATGAAAAAAAAATTATAATGCACTGGGTGTAGCTCTATAGTAGCTCTGACAGCACATGTAGCAGAGTAGCATCATAGCTGAACAGAAGGTAATTATTGGTCTTCCTGGCCCTTATTAAGGGGACTGAGCAAAGGATTGGGACTGAGGAGTGAACAGCTCTCCAGTGCCCTCAGTTCCTTTCTTCTTTGTGTGTGTGTGTGTGTGTGTGTGTGTGTGTGTGTGTTTATTTAGCTTATTTCATTTACTATTAAATTAGTTTAGAGGGGAAAGTCCTGGCTCCTATAGCCTATTGTGTACCGGGCCAAGACCCAAATGGTTTATTTATCTTTGTTTATAAGTAACACCATTTGTTGGTTAAGCGAATCTTCAATGTGACATCTTCTTTATGAATTGTAGCCTTAGAGTAATGTTAAGTTTCATTTTGTTTTCTGGTTGTGGCCATAAATAGAAACCAAGCAGTGCCAGTGTTACTAACATGCTCTTGTGACTTACATAACTGGAAGGTTATTCAGGTGATTTAATGAACCCAATAGTTTTCCTTTTACATATATATAGAGAGTTTATAAATACAAAGAAATATATGTATTTATAAATCTATACAAATCCTATTAGCATAGTTACTGATATCTGAAGTTTTCACTCCCTTAAATTGTTCTTGGCCGACAAAAATCCTTTATTAGTCAAGCTTTACCTCTATTAAATGATTTCTGCAAGTTCTAAATATATAATATACTATATTGCCTTTTTGAAACGCAGCAATATCATAAGGTAAAAATATCACTTTTGCTGTCTAGTTTTTTTAAAGAAATATTTGAGTTTTTTAGTTTAAATCTATCAATTTATCCATACAGTAGATATATAACATCAAACTACAGACAGCAGATATTTCTTTCCATAGGAAACCAAATGTGCCTATAAGCCCTTCTGCAACTCAAGTCAACTCACCTTAAATTTATATATTGTTTGGATAATGCACAAATAACTGGAACACTGGTTGTTAAATTATTGAACTATTAGAGTCAAGCTTTCTGACCTAAATACTGAGCAGGTTTGAGACTGGGAGGAGATACAAACTCAGCCTCAGGAGGTCACAAGCTAGTGTACTCGAAGTGTCGGTCCCAAGCCTCGATAAATGGGAGGAATATGTCAGGAAAGCCGTAAAATCTGTACCAAATCAAAGATGTAGAGCTAAATACTCTCATTGCTTTATATTTTACTACTTTTTAGGACATTTTGTTTTGTCTACAAAATCTAAATATGCTGTGGTGAAGTAAGATTCAGAGGAAGTCCTCCAAACAGTCCTCTTAACTTTACTGGAGTAGAAGTACAAAAATGGAAAATGTATCAAAAAAGTAAAGTAAACTGTAACAGTGACAGTCATGAAAAATGGTATTTAGTCGTCTCAACTTGAATGTTTTGTTTATTTTACACTAGTGTTCCTACACACATTCAACGTTTTATTACCTTTCAACAATGTCCTTAACTTTCCATTCATGTTACGACTTCCAATCAATCTGTTGAAACAATCAGTCATTAAATCACAATGTTTAATGTTCTAATGGGGTCTTGTGACCCGACTTCCTCTCATTCTTCCAGCCGTGTCCTGCCGCCAGCTGGACGGGACACAGGCCGATATCAGTGAGTGTCTGAAATTTGCCAAGGCCATGCCTGCCATCACTCAGCGCTGTCAGCTCCCCTGCCAGGATGACTGCCAGCTGACCAACTGGTCCAAGTTCTCGTCTTGCACAGCTGACTGTGTGGGGGTCCGCACCAGAAAGAGGTCATTGATAGGTGAGGACAGAGCGGCATAGCACAAACAATGCACTGCTGTGAACCGTTTTCAGGCAGACTTATTTGCATTGGAGTTTAACATTTGAGGAGTGCAAGAAGATTTGAGCAGTGCTTCAACAGAGGAGTTTTAAAATGAAACACAAGGTAAAAAATCTAGGCTTTAGTTTTTGACATCTAAATGTTCTGGTGGAATTAAAGCAACAAGTCTAGGAGAAGACATCTGCCTTTGTGATCAGTGTCGGTGTCACCAGGGGGTACGTCGTGCATCGCAGTCATGTGTAACAGTGTAAAGAATTAAGGTACCTCCACAAGTGCACACAGAGGTTACAAAGTCAACTCAAAACTGTGAGAAAGTGGATTTGAGAAGCTTTTGTTATTCAGTGATGTGAATTTTAAGTACCTTTTGACCCATTCACCTATGTGTAAGAGAGCAGATGGATAATTACTAAGTGATAAGTCAGGTAATTACTCTTTTAGAGACATGCTTTAATTGTTTTTAGTTTTAAATCAGGAAGGAGAAACTGTGGATTTTGTGGTTTATCCACTATCCTGTGGTTCAAAAGCATTTTTATTAATACTATGACTGCCCAGTACCTCCCAGTTCATTTCTTTTTAGTCTTAGTCATTTCTTTTAACCAAATCTAAAATAATTGTGGTTGGTGTAATATTTGGATCCCTGGGTGGAAGAAGCATTAATTTCTTCTGCCTGTTGGTCACTGTGATGTTTGTGGACAGTATCAACAACACAAAGCCGTGCGCCTGTCACAAGACAAATTTGAAAATCCACAGCTTGAAAATTTGATGCCAAAAAACTGCAGGTAAAGCCTCGTATCATCAGAGGGAAAGTCATCCACACATTATCTCCTTATTTACATTGGAAACAGCTACTAATGAGAGCTGCTGTAAGGAAAAGAGTATTTCTTTGCACAGTGATCTGTGATTAACGATGCTTGGCATGTGTGAGGATAAAAAATATCAAGCTGTTTCAGTAAGAGCCCACTCTGCTGGAAACTATTTGGCAAGCCTAATCTATCATCATGTATCCCACATGCATAGGGGCACAGCAGCTCCTGTGTTGTCTAGTCTTTTTTTTTTAGCGGGTAAACAAGACCTTGAAAGCAGCCTCAGTATCACGCTGAAATCCGTCAATGCCAGCAGACACGTAGGTCTCTGGATTCTCTTAGTCTCTATCCTGCTCCACTCCGCAGGGAGAAGCAAGAAGAAAGACAAGTGCAAGAACACACAAATGTACCCTCTGAGTGAGACGCAGTACTGCCCCTGTGATAAGTACAACGCACAGCCAGTGGGGAACTGGTCAGACTGCATCCTGCCTGAGGGAGGCAGAGTGGAGAGCATCCTAGGAATGAAGGTGCAAGGAGACATCAAGGAATGTGGACAGGGCTACCGCTACCAGGCCATGGTGTGCTACGATCAGGACAACAGGCTGGTGGAGACGTCACGCTGCAACAGTCATGGTGGGTACGCTTGCATGTGCGTTTGTCAGTGTAGGAGTGTAGTCCCAGAGCTTGTTCCTTTTGTAAAGGAAAGCCTCGGAAAATGTGCGGTACAGATAGATAGTAGTATGTTGGCATATCTCCTCATTAGCTGCTGGACAGTGTACTACACACTCACCAGGCAGACCTAAGAATTGGGGGATGTTCATTTTACATGTATTTCAGTATGTTTTTAGACATAAGCTACAACCCTTTCAAAATATATGTTTGCATGTTAGCTGTTTGGATGAGTGCCTAATTTCACTTGGATCACATATTTTGAGTATATGAATATCAGCTGAACTACTGAGGATAAAACTGTCTCTATAGTTGAACTGACATTTTTTAGGACGTCTTTATATATTTAAAAGTGGTTAGCAGTAGCAGTAGGCTGATTAGATAAACTGCTTTTTTATGGTTGTAGCACCTTTGGGCAATGTTCATAAACTCAACCATATACTGTCATTTTATCACGCTGTTCATTTTCAGGTGTTTATTTTGTGAGTGTGGTCCTAAATCTCATTTAAATGGGTATTTTTAAAAAGTCTGAACATTTGTATACTATACCTGTAGCAGCGATGTGTGGCTGCACTGAAGACCTTTCTGTTTATTCCACAGAGTGTGCATTATAGTGGGTGGAAGTGCAGCATTAAATGGTTGTGTTTTACATGGCTTTAGTTATTTAATTTGCTTTAAAACCAGGGTAGAACTCATAAATTGGGATTTTGGCTCAATGTATCTCTAACAGTGATGGTGACAAGCTGTGGGTGCTGCTGTGCCAGACGGAGCCACGCTATCAACTCCCCCATCTATGGTTAATTTCAGATGTGTGCACACAGGCCATGTCTCATAATTCCTGAAGATTTCCTCTGGCTAGTTTTATTGAAACTCATTTATAACAAAGAAACTGTTTTCTGTGGGTTATCCAGCCATGCAGAGATGCTGTTTGTCAAAAGTGGTGCTGCTGTAGAATTAAACAACTTGACCAGTTTAAGTTCAGTTTATTACCATTTAAAATTTGGTAGCAGCTCTCAGAAATCTGCATTTCAGTCTTGAGTTGGAGCACAATGTGTAGAAAATCAGATTTTTTTCCCTTTTCTTGTACTTTACTTCTTGGTTTCAGGTGAGAAGTTTACTGTAGTGCACTGGAATGTAGCAGATGCAGGAATAACTTTGTTCTGTTAAATATTCATCTGAAGCAAAAGATTTTGTTTGTGCACATATGAAAGCCCCTCCCATGGCTGCTAAAGACTCATTCCGAATACTGAATTTCACAGAAGGAGGCCTTTTTCTGGCACACTCGTGTCAGAATCAGTTGTCCCCTCATTGTAAGGTCTTATCTTAGATCCAAAATACTTCAAGCAAAGAATCCCAGCTCAGAAACTCGTTGTGAAATTGCTGTGGAATCGAATGCGGGAGATGTTCAAATGAATACATCAGTGTTGTGCATATATAAACATGGTTTTAGTCTCCTTGTGTGAGTCACAGATTCAGATATGCGTCAGTTAATCTGAGTGTGGGTGTGACAAGAGCGCATCGTAAGGCTGGGGTTCTGTGTGTTTGTGTGCTTTTGTCAGATTCTGTGTATTTTTACACCTATGTGAATGTTTGTGAGTGCATACGTGTGCACCCATGCATTCATCTTTAAGCGTCGTTGAGCTAAGAAAAAAGGAATATTCCTTGAGGTGCACAGAAAAACAAAAACACATTCATGAAGCTTGGCATTAGTGCATGTGAAGCTCAAAGAGATCATTAAATCTCTTTTATTCCCCTCATTCAGCCATCTTCCACTGTTCTCCTTGCAACTCCCTCTCCCAATTTCTGAGCCATTCTCTCCATCTTTACCATCATCACTTTTAATCTTGATGGAGGAGGAGACGTGGTCCTTCCACGACTCCGCAGCTGACACGATGCCCCCGGCTATGATGTCGATCAGGCAAACTGTGCTCCTTTTATCTCTTTATTACACAGACATCACCCGAAAAAAGGGGGTTATCATTAAATGTGGACGTTATTTCAAGCTTTGTGGTTCTGCACACTTTTCAGATTGTCTTATTCCTCTGTGAAAATAATTTTGCATAAGAGAAGATAACACTCACTCTGCTTTAGCACCACTTGTTTTCAATAAGCTGTTATTCTGAGGTTTTGACACAGACACAGCAAGCAACCCTGTAAGGATTATATATATATTATATCTTATTATGTAGGTTTATTTTTTTAGCCAATTAAAAAGTCAACCTTGACAGCAGGGATTGAACAATCAGCAGCAAAAGAAACATCCAAATGAAAGATTCATGATTCTCGTAGTGTTCAGCAATAATCCAGTCAACCACAAATGGAGTTCTCTAATAAACAGAGGACACAATTGGCAGGTGAATTGTTAGGAATCTTGGATGAGCAGTTCTCATCCTTTGGCTTGTTTCATTGCATCAGTGTTTCCCTTCGGCTGACTCCTTTGATCCTCTCTTTGGAGGTCGGAGATTCTTCTTTTATTTGAGGAGGTCAAAAGTTAAACCACTCACTGTTGGAAACTTTTCATCTTTTCAATCGCTGTAGGCATTTGTGTTTTCTTGCATTTTTTTCAACAACCGTTCATCTGATCTTCGCCATACCTGGCAGGTATATTGTTGATGACCTGAATAAATGCAGCGTCAAGTCATTTAAATGACCAATTCTCACACTTGAAGCACACACGTGATGAAAGAGGGAGAAAAGGAATAACACAGCCATAAATAACAGCAAAAGTCAGTGAGAGTGAACACTATATTAAGGCTTCAGTCATGCAGACTTAGAGACCAGTTGGCACCACCTGGAAACCACAGGTTGCTAGGGTAAAATGTTGACAAGTGTTTGCTTAATGTTGCTAGGTGAAATATATCACAAAGAGGATGCTGCACCAAAAACCTGATCGCTTTGGTTGCTATGAGATTGTGATATTTCAGGTGACTCTTGTGCCTTACCACCTCAACCAACAAAGAAAAGACACACTTTTCACTGCAGCTCACCAAGCAGTTGGTGAATATTGGCAGACAAGTTGACATCTTCCAGGCAAACTACACGCGACCACAGCAATCTGCTAGGAAAGAGTAATTGCATGGAGCATTCTGGTGCAGCTCCGTACGCTTCTTTGCAAGCAACTGCCGGCAACATCTAGCAGCCACTCACCAACCAGTTGGGGAATGCAGACCTGTGATTTGTAAGGGGCTCGCTGACTGATCTTTAGGCCTGTGTGACAAGGCCCCAAAATGGCTTTCTCAGGCACCGACATAACTTACTGGTTTTGGCGAGTCTACCCCAGGCCATTTCCTGCATGTCCTTTCCTCATCTTTCCTGTCCACTCTTATGTCCTGTCAAGAAATTGACCATTCCTGTTTTAGAATTTCAGCTACCACTCATATCTTTAAACTTTTCACTTTGATGGAAAATTATTGCAAACAGTGTTTGTGTGTATGAATTTCTCATTTTATTAACAGCAGATCATCTGTTTGGTGTAACTTAAACAAAACAAAAACGCAACAGCCTTCTCAAACCATACACATTAAGCTGTGTGGGTAAGTAACATTAAACTATGCCAAAGATGATGATGCAAAAGGGGAAAATCTCTCATTTCTGATGTGCTCAGCGTTACTCATATTTCTTATCTCTGCTGCTATCAACAACTCATGATGCTTTGACCTTCACTGTGACTTAATATTACAGGGTGGCTCAGGGAGCCTTAACCTCATAACATTACGGGATGGCTCATGGGGCCTTGGCCTCATCATATTACAGGATGGCTCAGCACTGTAGCACTATGTGGTAAAGGGGGAGGGGATGCAATCATTGGACGAAGTCATAAAGGCAAAACCTTCTCCTGAAGGTTTGAGGACAAAGGTCATTGTTTGATCATTTTAGTAAAGAACATCAGCGAGTCCTTCTGGCCTAATGGCCACTGCTGTTGTTCCCCTCTGTGCCCCAACCTGAAACTAAAGCGTATACAGTTGTTTTTCAGAGCATGTAGGGATTAGGCTATCTCTATTACCTTGAGGAGGATTGTGGAGCAGAGGGGCATAACAGGCAGTAATGTTGGGTGGTCCCTAGAGCCAAAATGTGCATGTAAAGTCTTGCAGGACAGCCATCAGGCAGATGAAATTTGGTTTCAAATGCCTAGCTGATGAATAACCTGGACTTTATTCCAGACCAGATGGACAAAATAAGTGTTGCAAACAGAAAATCAGCTTTTGATAAAGTCTCGTTATTATTCGTTGTGTTCACTTTAGCCCAGCAGCATTTAACTTTATGTGTCTTCCTATCTGTGCTATATTTACAATAGAACAGTTTCCTCTTTTTGTTGTTTTCATTGTAATTGATTATTATAGTATTTGTCAAAACAACTACAAAATTGCTAAATTTACAGAAAAGTTTCATTAACTTTGCAGTTGTTAACACACCCTGGGAGGGTGTGCACTGGTGCAAAAACTACTGCTGTGACTCATTAAAAAGGCACAGTAAAAATTTAGCAAAGGAAACATGTGGACTCAGTTACTCTTGTGGCTGCCCTCGTTGCATATGTATGTGCCACAGTTTTCCTTTCACACTGCAGAATTTGGAGAAGAGAATGTTTAAATGTTTTAATGAATCTTTTACTTACACAATGAGGAAAAAAAACTATATCCTACCTCGTCCACACTTACCACGAATGTGATAGCTGTTATTAGAATGAGCTTCTAATGACCGCAGAGGGACAGTTCACAGCTGTGAGCTGGGTGCTAAAGCATTCCCATCCCAAATCATAACACAACAGGGGTGGATTTTAACCTAGAACAATGGAGGTGGGGTTTATAAAATGCATGACAACTATGGATGTATGTGTCACCTGTCACTTATTCAGGATTTTGCAGAAGCTTTAAATTTATTGACTGTCCTTTTTGTTGTCACAGCTGGCTGTTTGTAAGATTCTTCCCTTTGACTGTAGTAAATGCTTTCAGCATCACACAACATGCAGGAAAAGTAAGATCAATGTGCATATTTGCCCACATGGCACAGCTGCGTTAACTTTATTAACATATAAAAGCTATGCTTATACGATATTATCTTTTTTAGGTTAAATGTAACACACTGTGCATGTGTGAAGTATTCCCACCCACGTCACTTCTGCTCATTTGTGCTGTTCTTGGTTGATTGTGTTGGCAATTATCGAAACAAAGACTGCACCTGTTTAAAAGAACAGGTGTGTTGCTGTTAAACCACTTTCCACTCACATCTGCACCTTTTTATAATTGTCAACGCTCTAATTGGCCCTTTCAGTAAATCTAGACATATATGGTTGTCTTCTAATTCAGCCTCTACATATATTTTTTAATTTAGCATTTGTCATTTGAGACCAGACCAATGTGAAGAAAATACAAACTTTAGTGGGACTCTGAAGCTTTAAGAATACAATAGAATAGAATAGAATAGAATAGAATAGAATAGAACACCTTTATTGTCACTATATACATGTACAATGAGATACAGAGCATCTCCTAATCAGTGCAGACATGTGGGAAGAGAAAGGGGGGTGAGGTGCACAGTTCTGCAGCACTATATACATATGAACAGTATTCAAAAATATAAAATGTACAAATAGACAAATCGGAAAAAATAAATAAATAGTGTTATATATTTACAGTGTGGGTTATTCCATGTAAATTAAGTATTGCACAGTGGTGATAGTAGCTGTGTATAGAGGGAAGTTCTTGGATTGGGGGTGGGACGGTGTTGTCAGTTCCATTCTGTGCATCTGTAATTTGCCAACATCCACCTACCTATTCAGATAAGTAAAAAACAGTCAGCTGGTTATATATGCAAAATGCCACTAGACTCAGGAGCAGATGAAGACACTAATCTCAGAAGGCATTGTGAAATTTGAGACCTTACAAAATAACGAGACATGCTCTCAGCAAAATAATCTCTTGAACTGGCAAAGTACAGTTTAATGTCATTTTAATTTAATTGTTACATTCTTGCAGGCTACAAAATAATTTTTATCTTCCCACAAAGCTTGACTAATTTTTTAGATAGTTTGGTGCATATACAAATTATTATAAGGAGATTTAAGCATATGATTAGTAAGACGGTATCATTTGGTTTTTACCAGCTAAGGAAGCTTTCTACAGCACTGACTGCTTTGGAGACTGCAGTGAGAGCATGTGTCTGGCTGTACCTAAGTTGACTTGCAAAGGCAGCAGGAGTGATCTCCTTCCTGGCCTCAGCCCAAAGGCTTCGCAGAGGAGACAAGACACCTAACAAGTTTATATCAGTTGAATTACAAGTGAACTGCAGGCACAGGTGGTGTGGCTTTTATACAGGGTGAACCTCAAGTGATAGTGTGAGTGATTTTAGAATGACCTGACTAGACTGAAGTGGAGGTTGAAGGTAATGGAGCTGTTTTAGAGGCCAGGCTTTACTCAGCAAGGTGTGGATGTAGAGATGCTGATCTGGGCTCAGAGGCACCAAAGGGAAAGGAGGTCAGGGTGTGTGTGTGTGTGTGTGGGTGTGTGTGTGTGTGTGTGTGTGTGGGTGTGTGTGTGTGGTGTACAGGTATTACTCATGTTGTGGGGACCTAAATCTGTTTGCACAGTCACATATGGAGACTAAAAGCAAGTTGCTGTTACATAAATCGTTTAATTTTTAGGAAAGATGTGCGTTAGTGTTTGGGTAAGGCTAAGTGCGGATTATGCAAGTGATAGTTATGGTTAAGGTTAGAGATGGGCTTTATTAAACAAATGCAGCTCCATGGAGACACGACTGTGTGTATGTGTATGGACGAGATCACTGTGTATTTACCGTAGTTGTTGCCAAAGTGCTGCCAGAACTCTAGCTCTGACTGGATTAAAAAGACTTTTATTTTCTAATCTTATTAGCTTTAAGAAAACGTACTGCTCTGTTCTGGTCCAGCAGACTGGGTGGCACAATCACCCTTCAACTGTCCTCTCCAGTTGAGCCAAGTTTAAAACCCCATGATTAAAGTCTAACAATCCATTTGGCTACTGCCTGTGGCGGCACTGGTCTGGATGTTCCTTAGCTGTTTTAAGCAATACTAAGTCTGTATTCATGCCAGCATTTGCATCGCATGAAAAAACCAAATAATGCCATACCCAGATTTCTCCCGTCCACACAAGCTTTGTTTCAGGTCCATTTTTAGCACTTAAAATTTGTAGTTTTGCAGCTAATTATTTAATAATATTTTTCTAGCATGCACCACTGGAAATATAACCTCATAAATCCTACAATATTTATCAATCAACACATCACTTTGTGGCAAAAAAAATCATATTAATTCAACTTAATTTTATTCCAGATTGTTCTCCTGGTGCTACTAGTGAGACCCACCAGACCATTCGAGAGCTTTCAATACTTTCAATAATTATAGATATTGTTATACTATAATCAATATCATATATTTATAACGATGCATTGAAGAGGACAAAACTGTTTCCCCTGAAAAAAGGGCATCCGTTCCCTTTTGTTCCCTCTGTAATTTCTGCCCATGGTTGCACTGATATCACAGCAGTCTGTGAGGGTGTAGGCCAGTCAAATTTCAGAGGTGATGGTTGTGATTGTCGTTCTAACCATGGCTCTGCCCATCAGATATAAACTTAAATATAAACCTCTGCAGTGTTTTGGTGCCCTAAAAATATAAATGTATTACTCAGACTAGGCTCAGTCTTCTTACCAGCACATGGTCACACCACCAGACCTCTCTGCCTGAGCTGAGCTGTGTTAGCCTAAACTTTAGCTTGGGCTTTGAGACTGAGACATTGTTTGCTCAG
Source organism: Oreochromis niloticus (assembly GCF_001858045.2). NCBI lineage: Eukaryota > Metazoa > Chordata > Actinopteri > Cichliformes > Cichlidae > Oreochromis > Oreochromis niloticus. The sequence goes on from NC_031976.2 coordinate 33,096,949, forward strand.
TTGTTGGACCAATACAGAAAATCTGACAGAATGGAGAATTACTAACAGCACAGAGATCCCACAGAGCTCAGTGGTCAGGTGTTGTTGTACCCGGCAGCTCAGTATGTCAGTGTGAAGCGTGAAGGGAACAGCAAGACTTTTCCCAGGTTAGAAAAAGTGAGAAAACGACTCCACTTGACAACATTGATTTGTGAGGAGTGACTGGCCTGTGTGGGATTCCTCTTGAATCGTGGGAAGTGTGTTCTCAGCAAGCCCATCATCAGTGTAGCACCACATGTCTCGCTGAAAATAAAAGCAGCCTGGAGAAGCTCACATTAGAAACAGGAAGCGCTTAAGCAGCCGGTGAGACACTCCACTTTACCAGCTCATTCACCTCATTGATTTTCTTAATCAAAGGCTAAACTGATTTGCAGACCAGTGCTGTTGCATAAGCCTACAAAATGTACTTGATGCACTAAACAGACTGTTTCTGAGCAAGGAAAAGAAATCTGTAGAGAAAGTTTCAATACACAAAGCCAGGAGTGTAGAAATATTTCATCATATTTGACTGAAGCTTGACCTCTGTGTAGAGGTGAAAACAGAGGAGATCACAACTGAGATGTAGAAAGATCCAAAAAAGCACCACCCTGCTGATGGTGTCAAGACTCTGTGAGCTGTGGGAAGATGGACTGAAATAATGAAGCTTCCTGCCAGGCCCTACTGTACCTCTGCTTTGGGAGATTTTTTTTCACTTGTAATAATCACTTGCAATAGAGCAAAAAATGAGGCCTTTGAATATGGACCCTGTTTTTATTCCACTTAGCTGAAAATCAATAAATGCATTTAGATTAGTTTGTAAAGTATTGGTTAATAGTTTACAGGGCTTTCACACCTTTTAAATAAAATTGAAATGTTAGACAGAAAATAAAATGGAACAAATGTAGCTTTGCACTAGATGAAGAAAACAACGGGTTCAACAACCAGGACGCTGGGTATTTTTCTCTAAAGCAGTCATTTCCAACCTGTGAGGCTTAGATCCTGCTGGTGGGAGGCAGAAAGAACAAAGGTTTTTATTTCAAAGCAAATTTCTTGTGAATCAATTTTCTGGTGAATGCTTTTTCCTCATGAAATAATTAGTAAGAGACGATACTGTGCGCTCCAATAATTTATTGAAAATGCATGAAAAAGCAGCACAGCAGTGTTTTGGATTTTCTTCTGATGTCTGTAGCTAACTCTCAGGTCACAGTGTTCATCCATTTAAGTTTACAGGTCACAAACGTTAGAGCAGAATCTGCGCTATAAAAAAAACAACAAAACGCCTGTTTTTCACCTCCTTTCAGGTTATATTGAAGAGGCATGCATCATCCCCTGCCCTTCAGACTGTAAACTCAGTGAATGGTCCAACTGGTCACGCTGCAGCAAGTCCTGTGGGAGCGGAGTCAAAGTTCGCTCCAAATGGCTTCGGGAGAAGCCTTACAACGGAGGTCGGCCGTGTCCTAAACTGGACCACATCAACCAGGTACTGACAGCGAAACTAATCTGCGCGCTAAGACTTGCGAGCTAGTGGCTGAGCAGGAGATTAAAGTCAAAACTGAAGCTCTTTTCAGCTCACCATTGTTTAATATTTATGAGCTGTGCTACAATATATCTGTAGTTATTACAAGTATGCTGCACATTATACATATCCAGCACTAGAGAGAAAGAAATAAATTAATTATTTATGACAATAACTTGAGTCTGCAGAGCTTTCTCTTACCTTCCGCTCATTATTGCTGCAGTCATTTTTTTTCTGAGCAGCGACACCGCAAAAAGCAACGGGTGCTATAAATGGATCCCATCCACTGAATTAATGCCCCCACATGTGCCAGTTGATTCCTTAAGGTTCTATGATTTGCTCAAATGAAATGCTTTCCAGGCCTTAGAGTATCAGCAGATGCAGATTAAGGTTGTGTCGAAGTACGCCTGGCAGTGTGTGTGAGTCTGCTAAGTTCACACAGGTATTTATGCCACAGGCTTTTCTGATTATGAACTCTTGAATGTTGCATTAATCATAGGTTTTGCACTGTATGAACAGTTGGCATGTGCTCATTAATCCATCTGTCTCCTTTTAATCCAACCCGATGCTCGCTGGATGTGACTCATTGCTACAGGCCCAGGTGAGAGCTGCTTTCCTCAGCTATTTGTAATGTACTCACAGATGTTAAGTGTCACCAGTGTCAGTGGGTCACTGACAGATAAATGTACACAGTCACAATGTCATGAATGTAGCTAAACAAGGTCCTATAGGAGACTTGAGTTTTATTTATGCAGACATTTCTCAGTGGCAAAGCTTTTCTGGGGGCAGAAATAATCTCGTTGGCTGAGTTAAACCTCAGAGAGCTGAGCTAAAGAATCACAGTGTATTAGGCAAACCTTAACTGACAAACTTGCATGGCTAAGATGAAATATTAAAAAATAAATATATTTGTAGAGGCGACTTTTTTCTTTTCGACCACGAGGATCATATTTGTTAGCTAAGCAAGCCTCTGAGACTTTCCCTGCAGCAAAAAAGTTTAGAAAAGAAACTGCAATCTGCTACATTTGATTTGCTGCTCTATCAACTTCAGAGTGTTTGTTATTTTTCTCAGGTGTATGAGGTGGTGCCATGTCAGAGTGACTGCAAACAGTACGTGTGGGTGGCCGAGCCGTGGAGTGTGTGGAAAGTCAGCAACGTGGATTTGAAAGAAAACTGTGGAGAAGGTGTCCAGACCAGAAGAGTCAGGTATTTGTCTGTTTGCTTGCCATTATGGCTTTGCTTATTTGTTTGCAGTGTTTACCAAAAAAGCATTATTGTAACTGAGCATGGCATTTATTCAGGCAGACCAGAAAGTTAAGCTCAGCCGATCAGCAGATATCAGCTGCAGCCAGCATTAACTGATGACTCAGCTGTTTGTGCTTCACAGCAAATCTCATATAGGGTTTTTTATTTAAGCCGCACTGGGGTGGCTACAGTTGCTATGCAAGCCACTTTGCAGCCCACAAACTTCCCAGCTCCTCCTTTCATTCTATGCCTGACTTATTCAGTGTGTTATATGTTGTCACTGATGCTCTGTTCTATATGATGCTCTCACTACTTATGCAAAGCTTAATGCAGGGGTGTCCAACTCCAGTCCCCAAGACCTACTGTCCTGCAGCTTTTAGATGCATCCCTACTCCAATACAGCTGAATCAAATGGTTGGATTACCTCTTCAGCATGCCATCAAGTTTGACAAAGGCCTGATAATAAGCCATTCATTTGATTCAAGTGTGTCGGAACAAAGATGCGTCTGAAAGCTGCAGGATGGTAGCTCTCAAGGACTGGAGTTGGACACCCCTGGCCTAATGCATAGAAAGCCTTCTTCTTTCATTGTATGCAAGTATAATGATAGCATAGAGGCCCCACACAAACATAACACCTGTTAAAATCATTGCAGATTTAAATAATCTTATTTTTACTGACTGGATTTTATTTTGTGTCTTTTAGAGTTGAAATAATTACAACTCCACTACAGTTTTAAAATGTGACAAATTGATGCTGCTCTTCTTAATTCAGTTATTCAATAATTGGTGTTCCTATGGCACACCATTAAAGTACACAAACGTATGCACATTTTCTATTTTTGGAAAATCATTATCTGGTACTGATCAGCTGGTGAAGTAGATTGAATTACTCAAAACAAAAACATCTTAAAAACAGTGGATTGAAACACACAAACATGGGAGCAGCTCTGCATATACAGTCCTGATAATAACCAACCTGGCATCTTAGCATGATTGTTGGTGGTCCATTAAGCTGCTAGAGTGGCTAATGTACAGTCAGAGTGAGTAAAAATGCTAATGACTTCAGCTGAGTTGTTCCTCCTTAGAGCAGATGAAATTAATACTGTAAATGGCCTACTGGGGTGTAACGAGCTGCAATTTAAATAAAAGATTCTGACCGAGGCAGTTGAGGAAATCCAGGTTCTGGTTTAATTGAAAAAAACAATTTACTTACCTTATTGTAAAAAATGTTTTTGTTAAAACTTAAAATAAAAGTTAAAATAAAGGTGAAACTAGACGTTTTTTTATAGACCTGACCTCACCTACTCTGGGGGATTCACCCTGCCGTGTGAGGAGCACATAGGTTGTCAGGTACTTCATGTACCTGCCAGCTCCCTGTCCAGTTAAAACACACTGTCTGACTATTTCTTTCTTTGCACCACAACAGCAGAATTGCTAAAATAAGGTCAAACTCTGGGTATTTCTTGCCCGATCCCACAGGTGCATGCTCAACACGATTGACGGCCCGTCTGAGCCCGTCGAGGACTACCTGTGCGACCCAGAGGAGATGCCCTTGGGGGCCAGGGAGAGCCGGCTGCCCTGCCCTGAGGACTGTGTCCTCAGCGACTGGGGCCCCTGGAGTCGCTGCACCCTGGTGAGAGTTGAACCCACATCAGAAAGCAGCAGCTCAGCTGTCTGGCACAGAGCAGATATGGCAGCGTCAGATTTCTGTGAAGTCCACTGATATGTTTTTCTTGTTGGGAAAAATTTTCTGAGGTTCAGGAATTCAAAGCGTGGCTGCACTGTATCATTGTGAGCAGTGTGTGAATCTTTGTCAACAGGTTATTTCTCGTCCACCAAGGAGGAATAAAAGAGATATATGAACTGGGAAGAAGGAGAAAAATGGCTTATATATCACCTATATTACACTGTACTCACTGTGCATTCAGCAGGGAGGGAACATGATTTATGATAAAGATTCAGGAGCATGTAGAGCCACACACACACACACACACACACCTGGATATATTTCAGCAGTAATGTAGCAGCAAACATAAAAACTGAGGCTAAAAATATTGCAGCTAATTTGTGAACATGATTTGGCAGACAACCAAAAATAGTCTTACACAAGACCACGAATTCAGTTTGTAAAAAATTACTTCACTGTAAAAAAGTTATGGTAAATTAAATATAACTGATATTGGTCTACAGCTGAGACAGTTTCCTGTTCCATGGTGACTTCAGATTTGTAAAAAGACAGCGGCCCCTGCAATCAGCACACACCTACAGGCTGCAGCACACACGCAATGTTCGTTCTTTTTGCAAAAACTTCCAAAGGTGTCAGAACATCCTGTTCAACTCCTCCACCCAACACCTCCGTTTGATGGTAAAAAGCCGCTTTAACTGCTCTGGTTTCACCCGCTGTTCTCACAGCAGCACCCTGCCCATTGTTAATCACACCCCATTCTCTCCCAAAGTGCTTGACGCACCATCTTCCCACAATTCCAGTCTCGACGTGGAGTCTGCAGTGGCACCAGCAGGGCCTCTCACATGTTTTATTCATCATGCCAGCAATGGAGTTATTCAAAAGGCTGTCATTTTCTCCCCCAACTCTCTTCTCTGCGAGCAATGACCGTGTAGAGTCTGGTGATTTACCATTCCAGCAGAATATCTGTTTCAGCCCTCCTGTCAATTCCTGCTGGAACAAAAACATCGAATTCCACATTTTGGGAAAGAAAAAGTCTTATTTAAAGGCATTCCTCCAGGCATAGGCAAGCCATCGGAGAACATCTTGACATTAACACTTTAAATGAATCACGGCCCAATAACTTCATAAATAATTCTAACAGCTAAATTTGCACATTTAGTGCCTTCAATCATCAAAACACATGAACACCATGGCTGCAGGAACACTATGACTTTGTTCCGGGTCAAGGATATGCCTCAATTCACTTCTTATCACTCGCTACAATATGGCCTGTTTAATCATTTATGCATTCTAATAGCTCAGGTTTTTAATGGGAAGTCTCTGTTCCAGCCCTGTACCAGAAGTAACTATCGAGTGCGCACAGCATACACCATTCGACCCCCCAGCGTGGGAAGAGAGTGTCCAGACACGACCGAAAAGGAACCCTGCAGCCTTAACCTCAACTGTTTCAACTACTTCTACAACATCACAGGTAAAAGGAAAAGTTGAAGAAGCCCAGGTTTATAGCCTAACCCACACTCATTGGTTGGTTTAAAATGGCACACTGAATCTCCCCAAAAAGGATGTGGTGATATAAAAGTCAAAGGGCTTCATGGCAGGGAAGGCACAGACTCTTGGGACTGTTAATGTTCTGTTGTAGTTACTGCAGTCATGCTGTGTTTGAGTATTGTGATTGTACAATATGTTTTTATGGCTCAGAACAGCATGACGCTCCACACATTGTCTTGGAGAAGGTCCTGGCTCACTTGAGCCTTCCAGACTATAAAAGCTAGCCCAGACGAACTGCTAATAGCTGTTTTTTCCTTATCTTTTATTTAGACTCCTTCCAAGCCGCGTACAAAGAGCAGGTTTGTGACTTCCTGTGTCTTCCTCCCCTCACGCAGATGGCTGCCCCTCACTGAGCCTGGAGTTCTTCTTTCCCACTGTTGCCAAAACACTTGCTTATAGGGGATCATCTGATTGTTGGAGTTTTCTCAGTTTTCTTAGTATTATTGTAGGGTCTTTACCTTACAATATAAAGCGCCGAGGGGCAACTGTTGTTGTCATTTGGCGCTGTATAAATAAAATTCATGTTCATGCATGTTCAAGATTTGGACCCGGGTGTCTCACACCAGAAGCTGCTGTGACGATGATACATCTAACCAGTGTTCATGTTCAGTTAATATGTGAATGTTTAACAACGCCATGGTGATGTAACTGCGTGGTGGCATGGTGACGCAGGAGTTCCTTAAAATAGTACAGATGTCTCAAAGTGCTATTAATCATCAAGTCCTTATTCTGAGAAGTAAAAAAAAGTATTCTGGCCATTTTAGGTTTGTCTGTGTTATTTCACTACATTTCCGAGTGGATGATTAACACGGGGATTGTGGCCTCCTGGCAGTCTGTATCATCACGTACTTCCCGAAAATGGCAGCACTGCTGCAGCTTTTGTGATTTTTTTTTTTGAGCTGCTGTCAGTGATGTGAACCAAATCTCAACCAAATCAGTGACATGAAAATCAGGCCCTTAAATATAAGCCTTAAAATGCAGCATCAGATTGAGCCCCTCACGGGATGAGCGATCACTAAACGGCTCATCTATTTTCTTTTTTTCATTATCTTTATCGCTTTTGTTTCATTCTAGTAGGATAATTGCAGACCATGCGGGGTCTTATCACAACCTTGTATAATGGCAATGTAACGTTAATAGGTCTGTTTTGAGTCCAGCTCACAGCTGGTCTTCGCAACGCTCGTCTCTAAAAGCCAGCTATTTGTTTGTTGGTTGGTTGTTTATCTCTTTAGCGCCGGTTTTCACAGGGAGGTTGAATAGGCACACATTATGTTTGTCTTCTCTGCAGCTACAACCATTAAAGCCCGGAAGAGTACAAGTAAACCAGTTGGCTGCGGGCCACTGTGGTTAAATGCCTTGCTCAGTGGCACCTCTGTGTGTGACTGCTTGGAACAGAAAACATTTCTGATTAACTGTAAATAGAAAGATTTTCAAAATAGATTGGAGCTGGCAGCCTACCCGAGCCTCCCCCTCTAATCCTCGGGACATCACAGCTCCACCTCGCATGTCACTGAGGTTATGCTTTAATGTTTCATTTTGGAAACTGTAAAAAACAATTTCAATAGAAGTGAATAAAAGCAGAGTTTGGCACTCACTTAGTTTGGCAGCCCACCCTCCTGCTCCCTCTGCTCTTTGGAAAAGGTGACATATTATCCCAACTGCTGAGTTCACAGTGGCATGCAGGTATCCTGGGGTATATGTACTTAATATATGAGCAGAAATTATTATTGGGTATTCTTTTTCCATTGTTGATGCAGAGATCATCCAAGCTGCTCCTTCCTGCAACGTTTCTCTCCTTTGCTTGCTGCCTTTCTCTCTGTCTCTTACTGTCAGTCTTTCTTGTTGCGATCTCCCTATTTCCAGTCCCCAGAGTGCCACAAAGCTCCTCAGCAGAAGGAGACACAATTTCCCGAGTTGAGCTTGCAAACGAGCTCACTGCAGCTAAAAACAGCCGCTCATCGCACGGCGCTCTTCGTGAGTGATACCTCAGCCTCCCTGTTGTTGCAAGTTTTTTCTTTTTCTTCTTTTTTTTAAGCAGCACTGTGGTTGTTTAAAGGCAGTGGCACCCCAAGTCTGGAATAAAATGCTGCTTTTTCCCTTCACAGAAATAATTTTCTCAGGGTGCCAAGTTCTGCTTCCTAAGTCTTTGGATTTTTCTGTTCATGTTTATTGGACTGAATTTGTATTGAAGCAGCTTTTAAATTCTGCTTATTTTTCAAAGGAGGCAACTCAGATCAGACCAAATGGCCACACAACGCAATGCCGCCATAAAAAGATACTGATGGCAACCAGATTTATTGGATATAAGTGAGATGTCAGAAACCTTAAATGACCTCTCTGCAGGCATCTGTTATTAAAAGTCATCTTCAACAGCCAGAAGCTATAAAGAGTCTGACTCCAGAAATACAACAAAACCACACTGATTATTTGTAAAGAGGTGGCAGAAGGAGAGAAAGAATGTAATGCCACAAAGGTAATGAGCTGAAGTCAAACTTACAGTGTGGCAAGTACAAGGCATGCGCACTGCTCTGCTGAGTCATCTGGCAGCCTAAAATGGTTCATTTATATGCTTGGCATGTGTATCCTAAAAGGTCTATCTAGTTTCTGCTCTCTGATGGCTGGGAAATTTTAGTGTGTCAGCAGTGGAGCTAGTGATTAACTTGATCATGTCGCACTGTGTCAATACGTCATATCAAAAAATCGACCAATTAATTGATGTTTTATATAAAAATCCTTGTTCTTGTCCTTGCTGGGAGACACTGTGTATGAGCGTACTGTATAAAAGCTTAAGGTAAGCAACTTTCAGAGTGGAATGAGACAACATAAAGCGACAATGCATTTTTGTGTGCTCCCCCATAAAAAGCCGAAGATACACTACGGTTGTTTCTCACTGTTTGGGATTTATTCTCTCTGAAGTGTAAAGACTTTGTGACAGCTGTGGCATTTGAACACTTCTGAACAGCGTCTCCTTGTGTTTTGTCCCCTCCACATCATCCCGCTTGAACTGAAAATACATCCAAGTACAGAGGCAGAACACTTGTGAAAGGCTGGTTTCTTGTGACTTCAATGCTTCCTCCTCTTCTTTTCGCTTCCTGCTCTCATCTAAATCATGACACCCTCTCACCTGCCTTCCAGCTCTGCTCGCACTCAGGGTGGTAAAATCAACAGCTGCAACCTGCTGAACGCTGGTAAATATTTGATATGTGGTAAAGTTATGTGCTCTCAAAGCAGGCAGATAACAGTCGTATTGTAAGGGTCATATAATGCTGTAAAACACAGTGCACTTGATGCAAGGATTACCTTTTACGTGATAGCTTATTAGTGAACGCTGCTATTTAATAACTATATTAACATTAATGAAGTAAGTGCTATTTCCTGTCACAAACCCGCAGATCCTTATCACCCAACTTAGCAGTTCCTCTCAGTTATTCGGAGCATTTAGCATCTTTCAGCTCATTATTTTGGTTTCCAGCCTCCAACTGTGCTTGTGCACTCAGAGAGCTCACATCAAGGTTTTATTTGCAGACTGAGCAGCTGTTTTTGGTGCCAAAAAAAACCTTTGAAAAGCTGCAGAGCCACAAAGCTAGCAGGCAAATGTACCAAAGCCATTTAGTAACTAAACAGCCAGAATTTTCTTTAAGTCATTTTTAAAAAGTAAACTGAGCTGAAATGATTTGTAAAAATTTTGGTTTTGTCAACAAATATAACTCCAAATAAATGCTCCTGTTAATTCGCAGCATCTGTGATCGTTTCCTGCTATCTCCAAGTGGCAAAAATTACAAATTGAGGTCTTGTCTTAAATCAAGAATTTCTCGAGAATTCACTTGAGAATCAAAAGCAGAACTATTCAAGTTGATGTGGTACGCTATAATAAAAGAAATCAACTTTAGAAAGAATTTGCATAATGGAATAATCCAACTTTGACACATTTGGGAGAACACAGTCTCAGTTCAATTAAATAGCACGTTTAACGCTTTCAGTGCAAATCATATCTATTCAGATCATATTTCAGAACTTATTTACAGTTTCCTTAAAGATTTGGGTGCCATACATGATTTGTTTGTTGATGCTTTAGAACAGCTCTTTGTTTTACTGCCAGTGCTGTTGGTGAGCCTTTTCTAGAGTTGCACTCATAAAGTTCAGGGCAGCTTTGCTGTGCTGTCTTTGTGCTGGATTATTCAACAGTGTTTATTTTCAGTTATTTGCAGAAAACAAACTGAAATTAGTTATTTAAACCACAGCAGATGCCAAGTCTTTGCATATTTATTCAACTTATTATCTGGTGTTATTTATAATTTTCTCTGAGAGAGCCATTGTTGCTCAGAAAGCTTGACAGTGGTAAAGAAAAAGGAACAAAGTGAGATTGTTTCTCTATACGACTTTTCCGATTATGTCCCAGGCTACATGTACTGTGTAAAAATAAATCCTGCTAGTATTAAAAAAAACATTATGCTGGGCATCACTACAAAGTACAAGAAGTTCCCAGGCTGTTGCTGCTGAATGTGCCCGGAGTCAGCATTGAAAATGAAGTTGTACAAACAAACTGTGTTAGAATCACTTCTGTGATCACATGTAGATGTATACTTGCAATTTCACTATCATCCTTAGAATCTGCATTGTGTCGAATACTGCAAGCGTCCTATTCAGCAGGCCCAAATGTAACCGTTCACCATGAACAAACCATCAACGGCCATCAGATCAAGAGTATCCTGTAGCACTTTTCTTCTGCATTCTCACTGTTGCACATACAAATTTCTCTTCCAGGACTAGACTGTCATTTTCGAGCTTCATTCCTAACACCCTGAACTGTCTAAAGGAGACCCTTTGGAGCCAACTTCTTGACATGAACCAACATGGCAGCTCACAGCTTGTCTTTACAAGCAAGTTTTTTGGCTTTTGGCTTCTGCTCGCCTGCCTTTCTTGGCAGATTTAACTTCTGAATTTCAAGTTGAAGATCCTCATTTTGACAATGCAAGAAAATCCAGCTTACGTTGCAGGTGGTATTTATATAACAGGACTGCCACTGGGCATTCCAAATACAGGCTAGGAAGAGGTATGCCACTGGGTATAAGGTGACTTCTTCAAAGGGGGTCATGGCAAATTGCTGTTCATAGGCACAAACAGCAGTGCCGTCTTCAGCAGTGATTCTAAATATTTGTGTAAGTAATTTTAGTGCTAAAACTAGTAAAATTGTGAATATGTTTTGTTTCTTTTCAGACTGGAGTACGTGTCAGCTCAGTCCAAACGCTGTCTGTGGCAGCGGCATCAAAACCCGGATGCTCGACTGCGTTCGCAGCGATGGCAAATCGGTGGATATAAAATTCTGTGAAGAGGTGAGACTGGAAAATCCTTCAGGTGTCTGCTTTTGGACTTTCCCTTTTTGTTTCTTGGACAAATCCAATTTTACTTTCTTTGTTTGACACACTAATTTTTTTTCTTAATGACGTGATCACATAACTCATTAAAATATATTATCGCACCGTTCCAGTACTATTCAGCCCACAGCAACATGAAATATTCAGGAATATTCCTATGCAGAGATTGTTGTCGTTGCTTCTGGCTGAGCGTTTTATTCATTCATAATGTGTCGACTCCATGTAATTGTAGCCGGCGGGCTGTGGCAGAGCCTTCCCCACAGCTATTTAACCCTTGGCCCACTTCATCATCTGGCTCATTCACAAAAACGCACTGTGTCGGGATGGTTTTCACAGCAGCCTTTATAATCCAATTCGGCTGGCCGGAAGCTGCCCAGCAGCTTGCCCTTTGCCAGAACAGAGACTTCTGGGAGTTGCAGTACTGAGAGGTCAAGTCAGTGTCTGGCCATAGCAGATTGAGTTTGCAGCGTAATGATTGGTTGCCTGTTATGCGAATGATCTGATGATGTGTTGTTTGAAACATGTGCTGCAGATGAATTTGGAGAAGAAGTGGCAGATGAACATCTCCTGTGTGGTCGAGTGTCCTGTCAACTGTCAGCTGTCGGAGTGGTCAGCCTGGTCAGAGTGTTCACAGACCTGCGGTCTAGAAGGTGAGAATTTGAGATGCACGTTTTTGTCCTGAGCAGTTTCCACTGCCATCAAAATCCAAGAGTATGAAATCGGTAACCTTTCACGAACAAGACAACTTTTCTAAACACTGCGTCTCCTTTTCATCATTAATTGCACATTAATCTTACTGATTTACTTCCATTGCTCTTTTCAAGTGCAATAATGAGATTACACTGGAGTAAAGGCAAAAGCCAACATAAACAAGTAAACGAGATAAATAAGTTCAGGCAAAATAATGAAGCACATATACGTTTAAGATGGTCTATAAATGTTTTAAGATGTGTTATAAAAGAGGATGCCAGATTGTAAAGTTGCATTTCAGTCTTAATGGCAAATGGCCAAACATAGATTCTTGAATTTGCAACAGACGACTAAAGCTAAAGCAGCTGAAACAAGGGCCCTGACACACCCTTGTACCCTCACCTGGTAGAGCAGGCGGCCCAGGTACCATGCAACCCATTTGCTGTGTGTCACTCATGATCTCTCCCCTCACTTCTCTGTCTGCGCTACACTGTCCTATCAAAGAAAAAACAATGGCCATTTCCAACCACCTCACATTCCTGTTGCTTTATCTATATTTACCATTTATCTGTTGAAAAAAGAAGATCCAGCTGTGATAACATAGCTATTATTGTTTTTACCTCCTTAGTCTGTCTTTACTGTAGCAAGAACTGCCAAACAGGCAGTTTTTAGTACTTTGGTAGGTTTACTGTAGTATGTCTGTCCATCCATCTGTTTGACTGTGTATGCAAGATGCAGCTTTACCAAACTTTACAGGTGTACATTTCAAATCAAAACGAGGGCCAAGTTTATTGGTAGGTGTAGTCTAAAAACTCATTGTTCCCACAGCTGGTGTGACCACATATTGGAGTGTGGTCAGTTGTGTGCATCTGTGTGGTGCGTTTTAAACAAATTTAACTGTAGGAGAGGATTTTTTTTTCTTGGAGAGTTTGAGATATTCCTTATTTATCTCATACTAGGCCTTCACACGTCATCTGAAACAAGCCGCTTAAGCTTCTCCTCCTCCCTTTAGTGCTTTCTTCTGATTGACTGGCTCCCACAAACAGAAGAGAAGAAGTGTTTATGAGACAACTATATGAAGGAAATTTATGCTCACTGATGTACAGAGTCAGGAGGAATAAACTGTCTAAAACAGGGGATTACTTGTAGAAAACTGACCTTTGAAACTGGCCGTGTTTAATATCCCCCATTGTAACTACATGTAACCAGTGTGTAACAAAAATACTAGAGGATGGCAAATTGCAAAAGGAGGATGGGTAACCACAATGAAGACACAGCTGCAGAAATGATGAAACAGTGTTCTGGTTGTATTAAAATTTTGTGCTCTGTATCACAACCAACAACAATAATCAAAATGCATGCACAGAGACCAAGAAAGTAAAATAAAGTCAGACCCCGATCTTTTAAATGTCTGTGCTATCCAGTTCAGGCCTGTTGGGTGATCTGGGCAGTTTATTGGTGTGAAGTTAGTCAAACAATGGATGGATGTTTTGCACAGTTTGTCCTACCACAATTTAGGGAATTTGATTCAGCTCCATATGAGCTGTGGCTCGACACCCATTGCAATAAAGGATCAGCGTACTTCTATGGATTTCCAGAAGGTCTGTGGACTCAGTTTTGTTTTTGTTAAATCTCCAACTAAAAAAGAAACCTGACCTAAGAGCAAGGTCAGAGTTATTTCACATGCATGCTGGTGTGGGACTAAGCAGCCTTACAACCGTCACCAAAATGGGAACAGTTAAAGGCGGGACAAAAAATCCTATTGATTAAAAATGAAATTATCCACCCAGGTCAGAAACTAACAATAAATAAATAACAAAAACCACATTAGTACTAATTCCAACAAAAGATTTCTACTTCTATCCGTTTGTTACTGTGGGCTACATACATGTTATGTACACATGGTACCAAAGCATTGTATTTGGAAGAAACACATCTCAGACATTTCGTGCTCCCGCTGGAGACATTTAGCTAGAAAAACTCCCACAAACAAAGCAGAGGGAGTCTTTATTTAAGCCAAAGTTACTGCGTTATAGTCTTTCCAAATGACCATAGAAAATTTGTCGTCCTGTTGGCTGGTTGTTGTTCCAGCAGTTCACAGAATTGATTCTGTTCCATTATATCTTCCTGCTCCCCAGGGCCGAGGGAGCCCTTTGAAGAAAGGGCTCTACAGCGATAGTTGGTAAATCAAAAGGAATAAGATAAAGTTTTTTTTGTTAAAAAAAAAAGGGCAAAGGCGGGGACCTTATTTGATGTGGGTTTTTTCTGTGTATGTGTGGGGGGAAGTTTTTTTTTATTTATTGGAGTGGGATATGAAATTGTACAATTTGCGTGTGAATATGTGGGAACGCTGGTTGTTTTATGTGTTGAAAGCCAATGTAGGTTGGTAAAGGTGGATTTTGAGGTGAGCACTTTCCTGGATTGTCAGTGTGAAAATGTAAGTGGAATATGCAACAAATGGAGGGCTGTGAGAGTTGAGAGTGGGCAGTTTAAAGCAGGTAGACAGGAAGGTTGCTTTTAGAAACGTGTGTGAAGGGCTTCTATGTCGAGTCTTTCAGTTAATTCATAGCATCAATTCTGCACTTAAATCAAATGGTCTCTGGGGTTCTGCGATGAATTGGATTTATTTAAAGAGGTTTTTCTGAGTGATGTGGAATAAAAGCCTTTTTACTCAAGTTGACCAAGAACCAATCAAGATGGCAAAGGGAAAAAAGGTGCAGTATTTCATGCCATTTAGAAACTCCTGCTCTGTTAAGTGAAGTGCTATTGTGCGCAGTAGGATTAATTTAATACATTCAAAACAAACACATGCACATGAATTTAAATGAGCTGTTTATAGAAGGAATAGATGACTGCTGTGTGGTACACCACAATGGTCACTGCATGTGTTTCTGTGTTTAGCTTATTGTTCAGGAAAAAAGGTCTCTTTGAACTTTGCATTAATTGTACTGTTTTATCAAGAAACCAAAAGCTCCAGAGGCTTTAAAGAAAAGAAAAACCCTCCTGACATTAATCTTCTCTCATGCTGGTAAAACAAAATGCTCAGATTTCAGTGCTGTGGTGGAGAGTTTCCAACACAGGAACCTGTTGTTAGCTAACTTCAGTTCTACTTAAACAAGTAAAAGTGACTTTTTTGCTTCAACTTCTTATATGAAGTAAATCTTTAGTTCACAATGTAGCATCTTTATACTATTGACATTATTAAACTTTGGATTGGTTCCCTATAAGCCTCGTTTTCACTATACTGTCTGCTGCTGAAAACATTTCAAGGGGGAAACAATGGCAAGCAAAACAGTAAAGGGACAGGAATTTTGTTTTTCCCAGAAGGAAAGGGTCCAGTGGATTTCCTGCCCCAATCAGGCTGACCGCCATCCCAACCCCAGTTAGCCCACCGCTGCCTTCAGGCTGCAGCATGTGTAGTAGGCCCTGGGCTGCTCAGAGAAACAGGAGAATGTGACAGCAGTTTATACACTTCTACCAGGTTATACAGTTACTAAAAAAAAGATTTAGAAAGTATGAAATTGTGTCAGAGTTCAAATGTTTTTGGTCTCTTTGAGAAGATTATGCTAATGCACTGACTTTGTCAAGTCTTCCAAAAATCAAGAGTGGATATTTTTCACACAAGCAAGAGTAACCCACATTAAAGGTGGTTCCATATAATTTTGACACCGCCCCCTGGTGACAGTACACAGCTGCAACATTTAGACGATGGTCTGCAAAACTCTGCATAACATCAGCGCACAACATTAACGCCAAATGGCTGGAACAATATCATTACTCCTGGTGATTTAAGCTCATTACTTGGACATCTTTAGAAGGAAAAACTGCGCTGTATGCCATAGGGGTTTCATTTTCCATTCAGGATAACAATGATAATCTTGTTTTGTTTCACAGTAGGGAACACATTTTGAAGTGGAGAAAGTCTAAAAAAAATCATGAATTGAACGTGCTTATGGGTGTGGAGATGCTCTCGGAAAAAATGAAAGAAACGAAAAGACAGACATTCACTCAATAAAGACCGTTCTGGGATTTATAAAGGTTCAAGAGCGACACTAACCTATTTGCACTAGACAAACAAGTAACAAAATCCTGCTTATATAAAAGCCTAATGAGAGATCCACAGAAAACCAGAGATAAATATAACCTTTTTTTTTTTTTACACTCCAGGTAAGATGTGGCGACAGCGGTCGGTGGTTCAGGCATCTCAGGGCGACGGCCGACCGTGCCCTTCTCAGATGGAGCAGTGGAAACCCTGTCCTGTCCGACCCTGCTACCGCTGGCAGTACAGCCCCTGGTCTGAGTGTCGGGTAGAGGTATGTCAATACATATAAAAGTTATACCATAATCCAGGTACATTAAACATTAATAATTGTATCGACCTCTGTCAGCTACAAGAAATGGAGCTCGGGCTCAGCTGAGATCAATACTCTAAAACAGTTGGAGCCAGAAGGTGGATTTTAGGAGGGTGAAGTCTAAGAACCTGATAAAAAATAATGGAGTCTTTAGTATTGATGAACAAGCTCATCATTTCCCCACTCATAGGGTTATTTTGAGAGATGGACAGTATAAAAAATCAATCTAATGCATCTTTAATGCTGATGCATTACTGTAAACCAATACCTTTGCCAAGAAATTTGGCAGCCTGTACACTGAAATTTGCATCGTGTGGCACCAGGTCAGATTATTAAAAGCATCCAGTGCAATACTTTATGACATAAAGCAAAACTTTTCAAGAGTAAATGTGGTTTTATGGGGACACACGGAGACAGGTAATGTCATCTGTTACTAACATCCTTTGCTGCCCCTCACTTAACTTGATCAAAAAGGAAGTGTTTATAACCTCTGCCATCCTCGGCTGCGTCAGAGTGAGAGGCAGAGACAGTCGCCATTTTATTAAATGCACTCTGCATTCACTTCAAAAAAAGGCAAACCATCCTGTGGGTGGTAACCTCTTATCAAACTCCAATCAGGACCCAGCCTGTGGTAGACTCCCAAATGATATTACCTGACTAAGCAAATGCAAATATTAGCAGAAAATGTATCAGATAAGATGATCCTGTGAGATATTTTGTTCTTTCATGAAAAAAATATAAAGGACAATTTAACTCCCACACAGGAAAGAGACTGAAAATATATGGGTCAGCTTATCTTCCTTATAGTTTTGAAATACATTTTAATAGATCCATATCTCTACTCATAAAACAAAAGACAATAACAATTCTTCATTTAATCCACCAGGATATTCTGTTTGCAAATGATATATCTTCAAGGCCTCCCTTTAGAGAAGTTTCTTTTCTCCATCCCTTCCACTCTAGGGTGTCCCAATAACTTCAAAACAAGGAGCAGACACTCTGTACTGCCTGCCTGCCAATAGAAGGTTATTTCCAATACTGCTTTTGTGTTTTCAACTCCCTACCAGTCTTACCCACATAATAAAATCCACAAGGGCACTTTAACAAGTGGTCTACATGTGCAGTCCTGCATGAGATGCTAACCCTGACCTTAATTTTCTGCCTGTATCCGAGTGTGGAAAATGGTCCCCTTTAATCATTTGTTACAGTTCACACAATTTCCGGACGAATGACAGCTTAAAAAGTAGAGGTTTAACTAATCCATGTTTGTATTTGTGCTCTCTTTTGTTTCTGTAAAAATACAAACCGCTGTACACAGTGCAAATATATAGAACATATTCTGTTCTAAGCAACAATACGTTTCCAGGTCAGGTATGCTGCCTTGCTGAGAAGCTGGAAGTGTGCAGCTTAATGCCTGCAGCTTTTCATCCTACAGCTCAGCTCAGTGATGCTTTTTTCTCTTGTCTTAAAATGTCTGAGATGCATAAACACTTTTGGTACATTTGTTTGACTTTAGTTTGTCAATTCAAATGGCAGAAGTTTAATCTACTAGGATTTTTAAACTGCTATCAGATTGCTGCAGGTTTGTGTGACACCCCCTTCCCTCACTGTGTTAACTCATCACCGTCTGTCTTCTTCTATGGTGTTTATGTCCTGTCAGAATGTGGTTTGTGGACACGGCATGCGCTTCAGGAACCTGTCCTGCTTCGTGTCGGATGGCGATGATGAGGGCAGCCTGGTGGACGAGGAGCTGTGCAGCAGCCTGGAGGTGGCTGTCGACGGAGACAAGCAGATCAGACTGAAAGAGAGCTGTATCCTCCCATGTCCAGGTAATAATGCTGACTTCAAGGTTTCAGTGGTAATTATTTGTTGTTTGGGCTGCATGAGCAACCTTGGAAAGTCGTGTCCAAACACTGAATAGAAGCAATTAGATGCCCAGTCCACTGTTATTAAAAAAAAAAGTTCTCTAGTGAAAAAAACAAACGGTTAAAATGAATCAATTATGACTTTACTCTTACTTTACTTTTAATTTAATTTTCTTTAATATTCTGCGAATGAAATAGTTCCTCCAAATCAGCTTTTTGCCACACAAGTAATAGGAAGCTATGGCAGCAATATGCTGGATACTGTTAACCTCAGTCTCTGTCAGTAAAACTGATCAGGCATGAAGTACCCACGAGGAGTCTATAGACTTTATGTAAAAGAGCCCCTTGATTTTTGGATTTGTTTTTTATTAGCATTTAGATTGTTGCTAGGTTGTTCTTTTGGATCCAGGAGTAATCAACTTTAAACCAGAGGGTTATCAGTGCTAATTAGTGATAACCGAGTAATAAAACTGCAATTTCACTAACCAGAAATGGAGCACAAATTCTTGGAAGGGCTATACTACACAGCAATCTGCAATATTTTTCAGATAGTTTCATTAAAATAACTCCCAAAAGTACTAACACCGCAAACAGGAGGTCCAGTTCAATGACTGGAATTAGTCAGCTGTGAGACCGAGCAGACAGCAATAAAACATCTGTCAGTTAGAGACCAAACTGTAACTGTACAGTTGTTATGAAGGGGTGTGCAATGCTGTGAACATGTTAATTTCATATCTGTGAAATTGGGCATTTTGACATAGGAGCCTATGGGGACTGACACTTTTCGCGTCAGCCTCAAGTGGCCACCAGAGGAGCTGCAGTTTTCAGTTCTTCAACCCCAGATGCTGCTTGCAGGAGACAGAGTTAGAAATAGCATTAGCTGTTAACATCAACATCACTTGAGTACTTGGATCAGTTGTCATTCGCTGAAGATGCTGATACAGATGTGTCAGTTAATCTAGCGTTCAGGTAAATACATGCTCATACATCATCATATCTGTAGAAGGTGTTTGAGACTAGTGTTTACTAATTATCTGTCTTCATTATCTGTCTATTAAAGCAGTGATTTAAGGCTTTAATCCACAGAGCAGTTTTCTATGCAAATTCTATGAAGCTCAATGTGATCAATGCTCATAGCTCTGAGTGTAAAAACACCCTCAGCGTTCAACTTTTAGAATTTACGTAATGTCACTTCTTCCTCACAAACCAATCAGAGTCAAGAAGGGGCGGGAATTTTGACATCAGCATTTTAAATAATGGTAGAGGAGCTGTTTTTGTAAGATGGCAGTGCACAGAGTGTTTAAAAGCGGCACATGTGGACACAGACCCCGAAACTGTTTTGTGTCACTGCTCTCAGCTTCAACAAGTCACTCTCCATGCGCAGCACAGTCGACACTTCTCAGCAGTCTGATGTATACTACAGGGAAGCCATTATGAGTACTTAAATACACATTAAAAACAGGCTTTGTTGTAACATTTAAAAGCCAAGTGAATTGAGATGCCTAAATGGGTTTGGCAGTTGTTATTTGAGGTGCTGAAAGTTGGTCTTTTGTGTGTGGGTTTGGTCTCAGCATTACCTCGAAACTCTAACAGAGCTCACTATCTATCATGACCTCTAAAATGAGAAGCAGCGGCATAGCTCAAGGCAGAATAAATGGACTACATTATGACCAAAGCTTTGTCTAACTGTGCTTTTTTTATGGGAGTTTCATTTACTTTTGGGTTCTCTATTTCATCGCCTGTATCAGCTTAGAGAGCAATCTTGTCTTCTCTGCTTTTTCAAATCATGACAGCTATACTCTGCATATGTGTGGGTTTTCGATTTTTTTCCTAGTTTCTATCATTTTCTCCAATTTCACAAGGTGTCTATCTCCAGCTGTAAGTCACAGCTGCTTCTTTTCAGCTCTCGCAGCACACGAGGAGAGTAAAACACGCTGAGGTTATCGTTAGAGCAACAGTCAAAGGGCGATCGCTCACAGTCCTCCCCAGAGCAAAGCCCTGCTAGTATGTTGAAGTGTCCGGCCAAGCCAGAGGCACAGCCGTCAGGAACTGTTTCATGTGGAACGCACAAAATATTTGGACCACGTGCTCTTCCAGTGAAATAGACGGAGAGGAGAATCTAAATGAAAGCTGTGACCCCTACAATTCAATTGATTCCATTTGTACAGCAAAGAAACCTAGAAGCAAAATGATTCGAACACACTCACACATACAGTGAGAGAGATAAAATAATAGTAAAAAAGGTGCAATCAATAATCTGTGTGGGCGAGATAACAAAAAATCCTGAGGGCTTGAAATAAAAAGACAAGATGGCAAGCCAAGATACGACTGTACTGAATAACAATCTGCTGTACAGAGACGTGTAGATTTTATTCATTTATTCACCTCACATATGAATGGAGATGCTGATTAAGAGGAGAATAGATTGAAGATGTATTTGTGTTTTGATTGTAAGAAAGGCTTGGGTGAAACGTGGTGCAGCAGCAGAGGCATGAGCCAGCTAAAATGGTGCGTCTCAATTGATTTATGTACGGCGTTTAAAATTGTTAAATAAGTCCAGACAATAAAAGGTCAGGAAAATTCAACCCATGAGTAAAAAGAGAGAAACAAATAAGGCCTTTATTGAGGCATTAAGGGCAACACGAGCTTCACAAGTGGGCTGAAATCTCCTGCTCCAACTGACAAAAGTGGCCTTAAATACACACTAGATACAGGGCGGGGCATTGTGAGAGAACAGATCTGAGGCAAAAAGCATCCTCTTGATAAAGACGAATGCCTTCTTAGCCAGCCTGTTCATTAGCCTACAAAAATGGAAAGATCAAGTTTAACGGGAAATAGCTGGAAATCCGCAATTACTCTTGGTGGTTAAAGCGGGTGCCTGGAAACGCTTGACGATCGAACTGCCCTTTTGGCCTTAAATTTCATTTAAAGTGGCATTAAAAAGTCTTACATTGCTTGCTTATACCTGTAGACACCCTGATTACTTCAAGGCAGCACTCTGGGATGATGACAAATAAATGAGTTTGCCAAGTGTATTGTTATCCCTGATTATGTTGGTTGGAGCTGTAAACTTAGCCAAATCCAATAAAGAGCAGGAGAGAGGAACTAATCATACCATGACCTCGATTGCATCCAGGACCAACAGGCCTTTTTTTAATATAACCTCTGATCTCACAATGGACTTAGCTGAATAATGATTTGGAAGTGACAAGTGGCTCCTATTTAAGGCCGTAAGCTAATTAGATGTACACGGCAAAGAGTACAAAGTGCAGTACTGTTTATTCTTACTCCTTATTCTGTCAAGGTTTTAGTTCTGGAAAGAATTCAAACTGACAAACCCCACTAAATCCTTCCAATGTAACTCGAGCATGTGAAAGAGTCCAAAGCTTTGCTGATCACAGCTGTTTTCAAAGATGGCTTACAGTTTAGCTTATAAACATTAGACCACACTCATGTGTTGTGCTCATTTGCGTGCGTTGTTCAGGATTTTGAAGCCTTGTGTAATATTTACCATCGAAAATGTAGATTTGGCTTTTGTGTTTATACCTGTATTCATAATCACTTTATTTTAACATGAAAAATGTATCTCTCGTCTGATAATATCATAAACAATCCGATGCTGGGACGGCCATAGTTAGACTCACTTTCCTGTTTACGAGGGTCCTCTTTCTTTCTAGTATTTACATCAGGAGTGTAAATAAATTCCTGGAGTGGCCACTTTAGAATAGCGCCAAAAGCAAATCAGCACTCATAGACTTCCATTTTAAAGAGCCCACTTTTACAGTGTATAAAAGTATATTTAGAGCCTGGCCAAAGAATTGTTTTTTGGCCTCTGCAGCCTTCCTAAAACCATGTAGGGGAATTATTTTTATAACTCACCCTTCTAAAAGTTAAAGTTAGGGCTGTCGCCTCTTTGATTTATAGGCACACACAGAAACAAGCAGCAGTAGCTGATCCGTGCGACACATAAAATGAATTCTGTGTGGTACATCCTGTCAAAGGTGGCGGGTGAAATTAAAGTACTTTTAAGGCTGTTACGTAGTGCTAATGAGCAGGCATTGCTGTCTCTGTGTCGTACACACACATTTTTTTGGATGCAGGTCACCAAGCTTGCTTCCTTGTCAGCTGATAACTTAAAACATCACCTCATCCAAATATGGTTACTTTTGACTCCAAAACACCAACAATGCAGAGGTCAAAATTGTTAACATTTGGGCAGAAAAACCAGTGGTTCCATCTTTTCTATACAGTCTTTGGTTAAAATGCACTACTATGTGTGCTTTGACTCACAGTTTGCAGTTTACAATCTGCAGTTTGTGGATGGTCTGTTTAAGTCACTGCAGTTTGGTGCTTTGTTTTAGGTGTGCAAATTGTGTAATGCATCATTCAGTGGGCATTTGTCCATGCTGGTTTTATTGGTAATAGTGAATTAAAGTATGTTCACTCTGTTGTATTGGCGTTTACTATCACTTCATATGCAAGTTGTAACCACCGCATAGGAAGAGAGTTAAGCCTTTATTTTGTCTGATACTGTGCCAAAGATTTAGCTGTATTTATAGTCATTGTTAAATGTTTTTGGCCATGATAATTATGTAATGAAAATGTGATATTGCAACAGCCATACCTAACATAATAGTTATCAAGCAGAGCAAGACCAAGTGTACCAAAAATAAGACCGAGGCTTGTGAGGCTCTGAAGCTTTGGAGGATGCTTACACACTACGCTCGTTAGTGTGCCATGTGCACACGCATTTTCAGCATGGGTAGCCCCAGCAAGTAACAACCCCACAAATCTGGCAGTGTCAGCCCACAGTCGACCCGCACAGGATGACTTGTTTAATTTCGGTGACTGATTAGGTCTCTGCACAGTCTTTATGCTGTGCTGGACATCTGTTGTGATTTATGTGATATATGGCCATACAAAGCAAAACCTGTGAAATGTTAAACTATACACAGATGCAAGGTTTTGTATAATTACCATAGGACCTTGAATGTTTTATTCCCGTCTGGTTAGTGCACAGAGTCCGGCAGTCGGGGTGTGATTTAACCACCTTTAAAAAAAAAAAAGAAAAACAATCCTTCTTCAGACTCAGCCCACCCAGCTTTAAAGTCACAATCCATAGCATAGTCATTAAAATTGATTTTTCTGCTGTGTTTGCCTAATTAAAGTGACAAAACAATGGTTTTTCATAGTTATAATACTTTATTTTCTTTAGCTGAAGAAGGAACTGGGAATATATACTTACCGGCCACTTCATTGGGTACACCTCGTGAGACCTGGGTTCTGCTCCCTTTTGCCTTTAGAGCTGCCTTAATTCTTTATGACATATATTCGACAAGCATCACACAGTTGCTGCAGAGTACAGTGCCCTTTGTAACATTGCACATTATCTTTCATAAAGGGATGGACATGGTTAACAACAACTCTCTCCTGCTGTAGCTGACCTGCTTCAAGCTTTGACGTGTTGTTTGTCCAGAGATGTTCTTCTTCATAACTTGGTTTTGACAAGTGTTACTGTCGCCCTTCTATGTGTTTAGTCTGGTCTTTACCCCTGATATGAACAAGGCATTTACACCCAGAGACCTGAAGCTGGCTAGTTAGTTTATCTTTTTCAGACCATTTTCTGGTCTATAGATGGTTGTGCAGCAAAACCCCAGCAGATCAACAGTTTCTCAGATACACCATACCACATTCAAAGTCACTTAAATGAAGTTCAAATTGATGTTCAGTTTGAACTTCAACAGGTCGTCTTAGCCACATCTACAAGCCCAAATGCATTGAGTTTCTGCCATATGACTAGTAGATTAAGCATTTTTGTTAATGAGCAGTTGAACAGGTGTACCTAACAAAGTGGCCAGTGAATGTAAATATATTTAGTATATTTTCCAGTTGATTTGATCATTTTATTTAATGGTTGATGATTGTTGCTGTTAATGTAGAGCTCAGCTTTTAAATGTTTCCTTGTAACACTACAATACAGCCATGCCCTATCACACTGACATTTTTATTTATATCATAAAACACTCATTAAGTATTTATAGTCTGATGCATTTTGCCCTTTTTTGTTCACTGTGACTGTCAATGAACTTTAGTACTTTTTGGACAGATGTTGCTGATAAATGTTTCCCAGCTGCTGAAAGGGCACGGTCTGCCATTTCCTCTCTTGGATGGCTTTTAAAATGAAATATCTGCAGAAGTCGTAGAGCTTAGCAGCAATCAAAAACTGAGGGAGAATTTTGTTTATTCTTACTGTATGTGTACAGTACTGGTTAATTTAAAATCACTTTGTTTAAATTTGATTTAAATTAGGTCCAGTGGCAAAGTTGTTCTGATAGAGCACAGAAAAGACACACTGGGTATTTTGAAGTCGAGTAGCTTGCTTTCCCTTCCCTCTCCTTTATAACTTATACACCGCTCTGCATGTTTAAAGAATTATATCACTTGGGCTTAAACACCCATAAACTAGGAGCTTTGCTGATGTGACACACTTGTCACAATAAACTATCCATAAAAGGGAAAAGTTGCCCACGTTTCTTAATAGAGGTCAACCTTTATTAACATTTAGGTGTGTTGGTGTTAATGGTTACATTAATAATAAGCAATAAATCCAATCTCGTACACATTTTGCTATGTTAGGAAACAAAAATTTGTCCCAAATATGTGATCTAATTTTTGCAGTATGGAAATAAACTGATAAATTCAAACACATGGGCCGCCTAATATCCTTGCGAGCAGTCTGAGAACACAGCTTTAGGGTGTATACAGCTCATAAACAACAGAGTGTTGTTTTTAAAAGCCAAGATTGGGTATCCCAGGCCTCACCGGTGGTGGGTCCTTTCCTGCTGCACTAGAAGCGCTTTTCCTGGAAATAAATAGAAGTGGGTATTTAACATAAGCAGCAGTAACCATTTGTCTACAAAAGGAGTCATCAAAACAAAGTATAAGACAACAGACAAATAGTTGGCAAAACTTCATTTACTTCCAAGGTGCAAGGACTAAATAAAAGTCTGAAGAGGTATTTTTTCTACTACAGAAACTAGAAAAATGCAGACAAAACCACAACAACAAAGGGAAGGTGCTGGGTTGAGAACAATAGGGGGAAAAAAATCAACAGCTCACACACTGCAGGGCACAAGCTGTGCTTATTTATTGCACCATAAATAAAAGTGTAATATTTCGAGTACAGCTATTTGTACGTCCTCGATTTCTCTCTTTGCATTTTAAAGCAACGGCAAGTAAATGTAATGTGTGAGCCGGCTGCTTCGGCTGCCTTTTGTGCTTCTGCTGTAATTTATGATGTCAGCAGCCACACCAGCATAGCAATGTCACGAAAACTTAAATTTAGTGCTACTATTTATTACATTTACACAAAGAAGTGAAGGTTAGAAAGTTTGATCGCACCGCTCATCATCTTAAATAAACGAGGAACTCCCCTTGACATGATTTGCACATTTCAGTTTTGTGGCACTTCTATTTCATGCGTCACAGATAAAAGCACACCAACAAAAGAAAAAAAACACCTGGTTATAGCTCCTCCAGCAAGCCCCCTGTCTCCTCAGTCGTCTCACTGAGACTGAGATAGATTTCCAGGTCAGGGCAAGAGGATGGAGGAGATGAGGAGGCACAAATGGAAAAAAAGCACCAACTCAGATGAAATGCTAATCCTGTCTAGTCACATGGTTATTGTTTCTAATTTGAACATGAGGACTGAGATGTAACCAAATCTGTCTCTACATTTTCATTACAGTTAAAAAAAAAACAAAAAACAATTCTTATACCAATAAAAAAAATAAACAGGGTGAGTTTATTATAGTTTTTCTACCTTTTAAATAGTTTTCTGTAATATTTTTGTGAAGGTTACGAGCTGAAACACATTTGTCGAGCAATAAAACTGTTCTATATAAAGCGCGTGTTGCTGGATATTTTGACCTCTGAGGAGAAAAGCCTTCACAGGAGCCTGTTGACCACTCTTTGACTGACAGCTGATGTCTCGGCACTGCAGCGCAAAAACAGCAGAATGTCAGCTTAGGGCCAAAGATGTCACCCCTCACTGTAAGAAAAAAAATCTCACAGATGGGATTATCACTTCAAAAGCTTGGGTCTGATGAGTTGTTTTCAGGTTTGGTGATGGAGGCTTGTCAGATGCTGGGTTTGATGTAGCTTTGCAATGTGGAGCATAGCAGACAGGTGTGCTCTGCCCAGCAGCTGCTGGACTCCATCTGTCCATCAGGTCTGCAGGTTCAACAGTTTACTGTCCCTCCCACGTCCACAGCAGTGCTCTTCATTTTGCGAAGCTGCAGTCTTCATATTGTGCTGCACACAGAAGTGAACGGGAGCATTTCTTTTGGCTAAATAGGGCAAATCTACAACATTTCAATAAGAAGAGATGAGAAACTGAAGCCCCAATTTACAATTGAGCCAGATAACAGGAGAGTATTCTCACATGTTGCAGCTTAAACATAAATCTGTTATTTTCAGTGTCAGCAGTCCCTGAAGGGGGGATTATTGTTCCCCGTGTCTGCCAAGAGACAAAATACAAATGTGGAGTTCATTTCCAAAGTGCTATGTGTCTATTTTGGCTCATCGTCGATCGTTCATCATTCAATATCTCTACAATACAGTAGAAGAAACATGCAGTCCTTGTTTCAACCCACGACTAATTTTAAAGTACCTCCGTTTGAATTAATTTTATACTCCAAGTGTGGTGTGTGTTTCTCGCTAGTAGGATTTTTTTTTTCCGTTTGGGGAGGGAAAATAAGAGCTCATCAGATGGCTGCTGGTCCCTGAGATGGAAAACACTGAGAAACGGTGCCCTAGATAACAAGTCAGTCCAGCCCCTTTTGCCAAACTGCAGGAGCACTGAAGTATCAAACAGCAATCAAAAGCACAGCCTGTTTTCTGCTCAGGGAGGTACTGTAGTGTGATTTGGGAGGAAATTCAAGGAGTTGCTTGCGCAAGACCCAGACTGGCATGGGAATCTAAGCAGGTTGCATCTCCACAGTCACAAATACACACACTTTCATGCACTGCAACCTTTGACCCACGTTCTATTTCCCCCCACTGTTTGATAAGCTGCAGTTGTCAACTATGATCAAAACCAAGCCACCCTGCATCTCAAACCCGTGCCTTCCTTCTCACTAAAGTCTTCAAAGCATCTTGACTGCCATATGATATATTTAAATATACAAACATATTCTATATGCATCTCTGCAGCACACATCTCACCCTGATCATCCAGAGATAAACAGGTAAAGCGTCGCTTTCGTGCTGCCAAAGAGAAAGATCAGATTCCTGCTGCAGACACCCACACTTAAGCTGCAATGCAGATATTTTTGTATAGCTTTTACAGTCAAAATGAGTTGAGGTTAAATAAGAGAGAGAAGATAAAACTAAAGTAATAGTAAACATTTAATGAAAGACAAAACACTGGAGTGAGGATGGAAGTCTGGAGCTGAAGTTTGAGATATTACTGATCCTGTCCGCCTCAGCCTGAGGCAGGTCGAGGGCCCAGATAGCAAAAACACAGTAACCTTTTAGTCTCTTCACTCAAAATATACCAAAAGGGCCACCTGCCTGAGGATGTGATCCCGCACATGGCCTTACAGGAAAAAAAAACAATTCGAGATTTGGCTCAAGGTCATAACTTGCAATACTGCACAGGTCATTTGGCAGTTACTTTAAAAAAATCCACATAACAGAGATCAGCTGCCAGATGGAAGTAGTTTCTCTGCAAGGGTTTAATTTTTTGGACTGTGTATAAAAGATGGGGATGGTTTCCAGATCAAAGAAGTGCATCCAGTGAGGCCCTTAAACCAGCATTACCTTTAATGACCAGCAGGGGGCGCCTCTTGTGGTTGCGAAAAGTTCAATTTATCATAAAAATGGTAAATGGCCTGTATTTGTATAGCGCTTTACTTGGTCCCTAAGGACCCCAAAGCGCTTTACACATTCAGTCATCCACCCATTCACACACTGGTAACGGCAAGCTACATTGTAGCCACAGCCGCCCTGGGGCGCACTGACAGAGGCGAGGCTGCTGGACACTGGCGCCACCGGGCCCTCTGACCACCACCAGTAGGCAACGGGTGAAGTGTCTTGCCCAAGGACACAACGACCGAGACTGTTGGAGCCGGGGCTCGAACCAGCAACCTTCCGATTACAAGACGAACTCCCAACTCTTGAGCCACGATCACCCCCAAAAAAGCACAAAAAACACTTTTCTTGCCAAAACGAATGATGTCATAGACTGTGACATCATTTACATTTGGTTAGATACTGAGATGGTAAAGGTAGTCCCGGGTAGCTCTCCAGAGTCTTCCCTTTATTTATTACATATCCTAAAATGTCATGGATGCCAATTACCACTTGACTGGTCAGCAGTAAATAAATGTAAACTTGTAATACAGATTTTTATCTGAATTTATTTTCACAGATGAAGAATGATGTAATGATGATATTACTCGTTGTGTTTTGGTGGTTTGGTAGTTTGCATTGGATAGTGGTAAGATTACACACCTTTGGAGAGGGAGTCGCAAGTTTGATTCCTGCCCGCTATCCAGTAAGGGTCCTGGCCCCATGACCCGTGACCCCCCCATGCTAAAACCAAGCCCTGGAATGGCGCGGCTACGTCTGCAGCCTGTCCGCAGCTCGGACACAAGCATTTCACTACATGTTGTACTCTGTATGATTGTGTATGTGACAAAGAAAGCTTGTTTGTTTGTTTGTTTTCTAAAATGTGCCAAAAATGTACATCAGAGAATAAAAACATAAGCAGTACAAGTTAATTGTTTTTTAAGGGAAGTGGGAATTATTTTTATTTTTGATGAATCATTGCTTGTTTTAATAATCTGTTAATTAAATGAAGTGTAAGGTGAATTTCTTTTACAGTGAAGCAGTCACAGGAAAACAACATGTGTTGTCTGTTCTCTGCTGCAGGTGAATGCTACCTGATGGAGTGGTCAGACTGGAGCTCGTGCGTCAACATCTGCGCCAAAGAGGCCGGTGTCGACTTTGCCTCGGTTCAGGTCCGCTCACGAGCCGTGCTGGCCCAGGAGCCTGAAAACCTGCAGCTCTGTCCTGACCAGGAGTGGGAGTCTCAGCCCTGCACAGGTGGAGAACACTTTGAAAAACATGACGGCTTCAACCTCTCCTGGCCAGAAAGTTTGACAAATTAACAGAAGCAAAGTCTATTTGAACAGTGAACTTTCTATGAATACAAATTAGCTTGCTGCAGCCCAGCAGCTCCAAACTTTGATGCATTTATTCCTTCTATTTATCCGCATATTCGTAATATTTACGGTGAGGGTAAACTGAAGTCAGTCTCGGGGTGTGATAGGTTGAAGGCAGTGGAGAGCACGTCAGTGCATCAGGGGGTTAACGCAGAAAGACACTTTCAGAGTCATACCCGCAGGCTGTTTAGGTTTCTATCTCTCTGAATTTGGACTGTCAGAGGAAAGTGGAACACCAAAAGAAACCTACTGAACAACAACATGCTGACATTGTGGGGAAGAGAAATCTGACACAGGAGTCACATAGATTTTCCTTCCTGGGAGGCATCAGTGCTAACCAGTGGGCTGCTTCCCTATCATGTCCGATACACAATCGAGAAGAAAAAGACACTAACTGCTACTGTTTGTCTTTCCCGTTATGCCGGGTCAATTGGCGCTCTCCCAGATGGGATTTCTCAAGTCAGATTTTCAAACGTTTGAAACCCAGATGCTCGTTTACAGTAGTGATCTCTGCGACTCCCTCTGCTACATTAATCACCCATTAGATGCAGCGCAGGTTGTGAATCACTACGACAAAACTCAACACACAGTGTACTGTAATTCCCCCTCACCTCCCTCGTTACTGTACACAGCCCCACAGCAGTCTTCGCTAGCATGACCTGGTTTCACAGCTTCACTCAAGGCAAGGGGGGGAGGAGTGGCCCAGCCAAGACTAGTGGAGGCGGAGGAGGAAGGGAGAGTGGAGGCAGGGAAGGAGAAGGCGGTGATAGAGAAAGAGAGGCTGGGGATGGAGGGACGGGAAGGTTTGATGTGAGGCTCCGGGCTTGAGAAAAACAAAAACAACACTGTTGTTCTGCAGTTAAAGTCATTCTGTTTTACAGTATAGTGATTCTTACTGAGCGTTGTGTCTTCAGTATGCACAGAATGACAGAATGACCAGCAGTTTTACTTCAATGCAATAATCATAATAATCTGAAGAACAAAAACAAGAAAGAAGCTGCTCGCTGCTTTTCAGCAGCTCCAGAGACATAAAAGCAAAACCTTAATGAAACACTAGTCCCTCCATTTGTAGGCATTTAAATTTGAAATTTGCAACTTGAATCTGAATTTATAACCAGGTTAAAATCAGAGTTGATATTGGAGTAACATTTATTCCCCAGGAAACCAGAAACATGTGAGACTCATCAACACGTTCATTATGTTAAAAACTATTAGAAGGAATTTCTTCACACACCGTGGATTCATTGATCACTCGTCAAAGGTCATTCTCATCTCGCAAAATTCACTTTTGGCTGTAGCTCAAGAATTCATCATCTCATTAAGCTGGTAAAATTTTTCATTTGTTCATTTTGGGCATGTTAGTTTAATAGGTGATTCTAAATTGGCTGCAGTGCCAATGCCTGGCTTTATATCTCTGGTATTCTTGGTGTACCAGAGATAGAAAGTATCCGTATCCGTGATGGACCAGCGACCTGTCCAGAGTGCAACCCTCTTCCAAAGTCACAGGGATAGACTCCGGCTCACCATGATCCTAGCTGGATACGCAGTTATGGATGGATAAATAGGCAACAATAATCTTGGATGCTCACTGTGCACACTGTGGTGATATAGATTTTTTTTGTGCTGCCTGATTGAACACGTGTATGAGAGATTTTGTGGCCGTTGCAGCTTTTTTGCAGAAACATCCATATTTGCAACATTTTTCTGCTTAAGCATCCAAACAAACATTTTTTATGTTTGTTAAATCCCACAAAGTCCTCATTACAAATTTAAGTTTGGACAAGTTTAAAAGATTAAAATCTCAGTAAGTAAATGGAGTGCATAATGGTTTAAGACACCTACGAGCATTTTTAGACACGTTAGACTTTATTTCAGTGCTACCCTGTGAGATTCAAAACAAAAAGTACTTTCAAAACAGGTCTATCACCACCAGCTGATTGATTCAGTTTGTACATCAAAAACTGTTTAGGTACATTAAGGGAAAAGGTCACATTTGGGTTCAAATGTGCCAAAGTTAATCCTGCACAACGAAATGTTATCTCATTATGAAATGTGTTATTTACAAAGCTATAATTATATCACTAAAGATAAAACAAAGTAACAAATTCTAACATTAGCAATAATTAGTGTAAAATATTCATCCATTTTTTTGTTCTGCTTGTCCAATTCAGGGTAGCAGAGGGGTGCTGGAGCCTATCGTTTCATTATTAGAAGTAAAAAAAAGTTCTATGAACACAAAAATCCATTTATTAAAAATGAATGGTTGTTAAAAAGTGTTACCAGATTTTATACGGTCCACAACCAGCAAGCTTGAAAGATGGCTCTGTGGTTTTGCGGTTAAGACATTTGCACTGCACAGTAAAGAGTCTGATTCAAGAGTGGGAGGAGACCACAAACCCAGTTTCAGGATGTCACAAGACGGTACTCCAAGTGATGTCGCCAACCCTGAATAAGTGGGAGGGTGTAAATCTGTGCCAAATCAAGTATGTGGATCTATCTGCTTTAGTGACCTGCTGGGAATTAAGGGAGCAGCCGAAAGCGCACCCCAGCAAACCTGAATGACATTAACTTCCCCTCTTATTAGTGACCATAGTGCCGTGATTTTGGCAGGTACAGACAGCACCTCGCTTAGCGGCTTAGCAGCCACTGTAGAGTGAATGTGTGCAATAGGCACAGTTTGATATAAAAGTGATTGAAAATGCAGTCAGTTTAAAAAGCTTGAATATAATTACTCTTTTTTTTTTCCAGTTAATATGGTTGAAAATCATCCATCGCCTTTCTCAGCTCTTACAGATATTCTCATATCTGGGAGTACTACTGACATTATTTCTGCCTCCAGAAAAAAAGGAGAAAAAAAAGGATGAAAAAAAACTTCTGCGCTTCTCCTGAGAAATGTTTCTGTGGTAGTACAACTCCAGTCTGCTCATAAAAGATGGTGGGAAGTGCCAGCCGAAGTGAGTGATTCAATGATAACTTAACACGTTTGAAAAATGACTTCAGCTCTAGCGGAGCAAGGAAGAAAGAGAGAAATGAGAAGAGTAAAGTACATAAAAGGTGAAGTCCTCTCAGCCGCAGAGGATTCATCCCGTATGGCGGCAGATAGAGGCGTACCACTGACGGGAGCAGTGATACTGTACCCACGTCTGTGGAGAATAGCTCTGTCTTTTGTTCAAGGTTGAATTGTTCATTTACTCTCGCTGAATTGGCTGGACTGATGATTGGTTACACAGGACTCCGCAGGGAAATACAGTCATTTACTGCACTGATGGAGATATTGATAAAGTCATAATAGCACTGATAAAAAGTCATTAAGCAAAAGCTCTTACTGAAGATTAAAACATTGAACTGGACCCTTTTGAGATGACATGGTCATATTATGTGTCAGCAGCCTATTATACAACCACAACTTAGCAGCTGCTTTATTAATCTGGTGTCTCTCATATGATTAATGGTCACCACTGCCTGACTCAGTACAGCCTTCCCAGTTGTTGACTGTTTTTGTGTTTTGCTTTCAGGAGGTGAATGCTACGAGTACAAATGGTTCAGCAGCATTGGCCCAAATTCCAGCCGGCCTTTGATCTGGTGTCAGCGCTCAGATGGACTCAATGTCACTGGTAAGGAACTTCAGAAAAGCTGCTCCAGACATTTGTTTCACACAGTTGCTGCTGTGAGCGCAGCAGCAATGACCCCCACCCGCTGTTTGAACCCCATTTTTTAAAAGGGGCAGACAATCAGAAGAAAGCTGACAGCTTGTTTTAGAAATAATAACTTAAAAAAGTCAAAACATAATAAACCCCACAGATTTAGCTGACCTGATGGATGGAGGACTGTTTAAGAGTTGCAACCTCAAAAGTGTGCTCACCTTGGGATTAAAATGAGAACATTAAAGGTTTGATTTTTGCTTAAGATGAAAGAAACAAGACCGAATGCAAAATTCAAATGGTCAAAGATAATACCAAGGTTTGTTTTGTTTTAGCAGAAGATTTGACATTTCTGATGAGCAGACCGATCACATGATTGACCTCATTCAACAAGCTCAGTTATGCTAGCACTGAGATGGAGGAATTCTGAAAACATTAGTAAATATTAGTATGTTTTGAATAAGTACGAGCATCAAATCATTCACTGAGGTAGACGAGGCTGCTGAGGTTGTTAGTCTCAACAGAGAAGCACATCTGTGTATCATCAGCGTAGCAGTGACAAGTAGATGGCTTTGAAGCTCTTTGAAGCGGTATGGGAGAAATAAGCATTATTATGACCTGTCTGGGAGAAATAAGCATTATTATGACGTGTCAGTCATGTGAAAAAATGTTCTAGTATAAAATAAAAATATGGATGGAGTGGGGGAAAAATCATAATAGGTCTACTTTGAGTCTGGAGGTCTGCAGCAGTTGCTGAAGGTTCAATTGCTTCTCTTTTTTTGTCATATTTTTTCACCTTTTGTCTTTAGTTTTTGGAGTCTCTGCAACTAATGATCATATTTATCATTATTTGTTCTGATGATTTTATTATCAAGTGTTTTTTTATAGCATAAAACCTAAAAAAACTAACTGCAACTTCTCAAGTGCCGATGTTGTTATATTTAAATTGTTTGATTATAACTTCCTGGATGTATTCTTATTAAATGACAAATTCACGTCTATAAATAAAATGAAAAAACCCATTAAAATTACATTATGTTTGAGCTTAAGAAATCAAACTGTTGTCAAGGGATTGCAAGCACGCTTTAGTCTTCTTTAAAGGGGTCTCGAGCTAGAAAAGATCAGAAAACACTGTCCTACAGTAGTGTGAATAATAAATAGGGCAGCTGAATTTTTCTTTAAAGTGAGAAACTGGAGGTTGCAGCCGCTCTTAAGCTCAACTCTAAGCCTAAACCATTGGTGGCAATTTTATGTAGGAGGTAAAATTTATACAAAATGTCAGAAATATAACTGAAGAAAAAAAACTAGGCGCTTATTTCTATATTGATCTAAGGTGGTGGGCGATGGCAAGCCAGTACAGCTTTTCATCTCCGTTTAACACATCAACACATAAAATTGTTTTTAAAATAAACCTGGAAACATTGGATTTACTGAGTTATTATTGCAGATGAAAGTACATGCTGTGAAATAACCCCAAGTGTTAAGTTTTAAACATGGAGACGAACCGATTATGCTCACGTGATCGTATTTTAAAAAATGTACTCAATCTCATGCTGTTGTCTCTTTCACAGGAGGTTGTCCTCCAATGAACCCTCCAGAGGACAACAGCTCCTGTGACCCGCCCTGCCTCATGCCAAAGTCTTTCTGCAGCGAGGTGAGTGGATTTTATCTTCATATCACAATAAACTCAAAAATAAAAGAGCAATTTTCCTAAACCCTAAAGCACAGCTTCCCTGGATGAATGGTAGTCTGTGCAAACACTGTGACACACTGAATTGAATTTGAATGCAGCAGGGAATAAAATGATAGCAGCAGGAAGATGTAAAACCCATTGCTCCACAGTGTCTTTCAACTGCACTTCATCAAAATCATGTAAATAAGTTTTTGTCTCACAGACACGGCAGCTGGCAAATCACAGAGTGATCCATTTTCCAGGCTTGAATAGCTTTTAGAAACAACTCTTGACCTAGCAATGAAGGCAGGTTACCAGCTGTAGTAGCTCGTAGAGCCAGCCGCCTTACGTAACCGCTGAATAATCGGGTCAAAACGATCGGATGAGAAGCAGGGTCAGGACTTCTGAGGTCACCCATTCAATCCCCAGACGAGGATGAAAAACCTGCACTCACACAGTTTATTAGGTACACTCAGCTAAAACCTAATGCAGTGTAAGACAACAGTCGTACAGTAAATCCTCTCTTCATCGCGGTGATAATGTTCAGTTTTGCAGACAGGTGTTTATGGTCACTCTGAAGGTTTGTTGTGCTGTGGGATTGGATTACATAACACTGTTAGGTGTTTCTTATATTTTTGTAACCCTGTTAATATGAGTGAGGGCATACTAAATACCAAAAACACCTCTGTGTGTGATGAAGGCAGTTCAGTGGTGTAACAAACTGCAGCGTCCAAGACAACGATGAAATTACACCTCGACAAAATATCTGACCAGCCAAGTGAAAGACTGTGTTCACACTAGGCTTGGTTGCCTTGCACCCCTTCCCCACTTTCCTGCTGGCCTGCGCTCACACTGCGCTTAACGATCCGAGCCCTGAGTACACTTCAGTCTGTCCAAGCATCTCAAACTTCATGATTTTTACGTGGCCATACTGGAGCTGCTCTGGAATTGGTGAGAAACTGTCCTCTCACATACATTATTACTTAAGGCGAATTTCACAGACCCAGCAGTTGTTGAGAAATCATCGGACTTCCACACTTGGCTGACCGCACTAGGTGTGCAAGTGTCTGACCTCACTGTGGCCTGACCCACCTCTTCAAGCAGGGCATGCTACAGTACCGTACGCACCAGTTACACTAGTCAAATAAAACTGGACTTTGAGGGTCAAACATAGTCAAGTGTTACACAGTTTGACACCATAAATATCAGAAAACAGTCCAGAGTAAGCAAAATCTAATGGCAGTTAAACTTTGTCTGTACACAAATCACAGGTATATTTAAGAGGAATTAATCACAGCCTTCACAGCTTATTTCAAATGCCACTGTGCATACCATTGCACACACATGATGTTAGCTACACCTGGCAACGTAACCTAACATTAGCAGTGACGGCAGCAGCCTTCTTTCCTTCCACACGTCTATGCACAAGACATTTATGCATTGCCAGTTTGCTCAGCACAGCTCACATACAAATGCTCAGTTTTGACATTATAATACTGAGCTCTGCAGGTTTTCTCTTTCTCTACTTTGTGTGCATTAATAAAAAACATGAATAACTACAGTAGATTAACAGAGCAGTATTTCTGTTGCTGACAAGTGAGGGCAGCAACATTTAATTGTCTAGCTGGCGAATCATGCACATCCACAGTACAAGTTTAAATCTTGTTAATAAGTTGGTGACAGCTGGAGAAATCAGTTAGGAGCCCTCGCTATTTACCACATTTAAAATGCCTTTGAGCAAGGCATTAAAATAGTGTTTATTGAACCTTCTGACATTTTAAATTAAATATTAATTTGCATATGAGATTCTTAATTGTTGTCATATTTGCTACATCTGTCTTTTTTTTAAATTATTGCTTAAAAGTGAATTGTGCAATTTATTAAGATTTTTCCGGGGAGGGGGATTAGCACTGATGATGTAGAAGCTCTCAAAAAGTAATGTATCAAATATGATACACTTGGATTTAAGGGGTTAATGCCCAACCTTGGGTGATACTTGTGACTGTAAGTGTTTCGGTGAACATACAGCATGTGATTCTGGGTGCAAAGCAATGCTTAAATGGTCCTCCATCTGCAGTACAGGCTATTATTGTTCCTGCTGAATTGGAAACAGGCATTAGCAGAAAATACGGTATATGGGAATGAGGCTACAGCAGGTCAGAAACAGCTCTGAAATGGTTCGATTTGTCTGGAAGCTTGTGCTTTTATCTTGATTGACTGTAAATGAATGAGAAATGTCAACACATGGTGGCCTCAGTGCAGCAGTTAAACCTGTCTTCAAACAGTAACAGGTCGGCCATGCTGCCATACCAGTCAGGACTCTTCTGAACACTCCTCATGAATTAATTCACTTTCAGGTTAGCTTGTTTAACATCCCTCCAAGCTCTGTACTGTCACTCCAGTTTAAATCATATATGAATCTGCGCTGCCCCCTGCAGGCTGGTATTTGCTTGTGCGAGGAGGGCTTCACAGAAGTGCTGTCATCCACTGGGCAGCTGGACCAGTGTGCCCCCATCCCCATCCTGGAGATCCCCACAGCAGGGGACAAGAAAGGGGATGTGAAGACCAGTCGTGCCATTAACCCCACACTGCCCACCACCATCCAGCCCGGACGCAACGGGCGGACTTGGTACCTCCAGCCCTATGGACCAGGTCAGACCATCACACACTGATCACACCTTATGCAGATTCATATCACTGTTTACCAAACTACAGGTTATCGTCAGTGTTAAGAAACATCACAAATGCAAGGAGAATACAATTGTTTTGCTGCTGTCAAGTGAAAACCTTTAAAAGGCATCTCCAATGCTCATTCGCACCTCTATATTGTATTTCTTGGACTCTACTAGAGTAATTTTGTATGTTTCACAGGTCAAAATAATCCGTATTTATCTCATACATGGCCTCTGTCTAGCCCCTCAGTTCATCCGCCGTCTTAAAACAACCTTTTTGGTTCCTCTTTTGAGGCCACCTGCACTTTCAGCCAGTTTTCCTCTGATTGACAGCTTCTCACAAACATCTAAACAGCAGATGTCTGAGGCTGCTGTGCTCACAGCCAGAGCTGGTTTTAATAATGAAAACTCCCCCCATCTTTGACATCATACAGTGATATGACAGAAAATAAGAAAAACCATAACAGCCCCCCCATTTAATCTTTTAAATGCCATGTGTTGGAACTACTTAAAGTGCTCCTTTACAAGCTTTTCTTTCTATAGAAAAGCGAATGTAGGCACAACAATCGCATCCTTTCCAAAGCAAGCCTTCACTTACAGTGATGGTAGACATGTATCTGTAAAGTAAAGAATGTGCAGAGAATAATAAAAACTCCTATATTTCAAGTTTCTGCAAGTGTGGCTGAAGGGAAAAGATTCCCGAGTCCAGCGTCTGACTTTTTCCAACCTACAGAGCTCCACATAATCCTTGAAGTGAAGTTAAGACATAAAGCTGAGAGGTTTTCACATGACAACAGCAGGACGTGCTTTACTTTCAGTATGTTTGGGGCGGATTTAGTGTTGACAGTGCTGAATTAATGTTAGCTTGTACTTGCAGCTCTGTATGAAATAAAACTGACATATGTAATATTCCACGAGTCCTTTCGGACGCACTGATGAAGCTTTCCTACCTGCTCTTGAATTCCGCTACATTAACGTTTGAGAGTGGCGTCTGCACGGAGCGTTGTGACTGATGATGCATGCGAGAACCATTTAGGATGCGAGAGCGCAGAACAGATTGAGTTAAAGTGTGTCAGGAGCAAACACTTCCACATCCACAAACCATCACTTACAGTAACCTTTGCATTGTTTATCTTCCATATGCATGCTTGTTTTGCAATACAATGCTTGCTGTTATACTTCACTACAGTAAGATATAAATAAAGATGCAACTAGATTATATAGCTTGTGATTTGCAGTGTGATTGTGTTGCATGAATCAGGTCAACTTTGGGAACAAGAGAAAAGCACTTGGGCATGTTTGAGAAATCTACGCTTTAACATTTTCTGCAAGTACCGCATACTTACTGAGTACACACAGAGTACTTACAGGGTACTAATGACATTGCATAAACATGACTGTAAGCTGGAAAAAGAAAAGAATGATGAGTACGTGTTTGACAGTTATAATGCCCCACTGCGTCACTGATTTGTCCTGTATGTGCCAGCTTCGGTTTTCTGGTCTGACGTCAGAGTTGTGCTCGTCTAAGGAGCTTGGAAAGAAAACGACTGGACTTCTTGAAGTTTTAACAAAATGTAATCTGACAAAATATCTGTTATTCTAAATGAAATGACTAAACTGGCTAAAAATAATTTCTTACAGTGCTGAGATGTATTTTGGCTCCAGCTCTGTTTGTGACATTGTCTCTATAAAGGAAAAATTCAGATTTCATTTAAGATTTCTGTCTATTTAAGTCCATTTCTTATTGGTTTACATTTGCACCAGTCCTAGTGTCTCTGCAGTGAGGTAGTTTTGTACTCTAAACCATTCTGGAGGCTGGATACCCCCTGCAGAGTTAATAAATTACCACTCCATTATTTCTGACACATTCTACTAATTATAAAAAAAAATAAGAAACAACATGTTTACATGACTGCGAGTGACAGTAGTTCGGGAAATGGACACTAGTACACTTTGCAGTCTGTAAGCAATGATCACAGATCACTTGTGTGAAATCAGCCCCTGGCCCATTTAACCGTCAGGCTCTGGCTCTTCGCTGCCCATCTGACAAAAGCTGCTGCACCCTGAGAAAATACACAGAGCACCATTTATGGATAACAACATGCTCCGCTGGTTTCTCATTCCCGGTATTTTTTGCCTTGTTTTCTTCCACTATGCCCACAGTTAAGTATCTGACTCTTAGGATATTACACTGTAAACCACAAGCTATGTGATTTATTTATTTATTGTTATTAGAGGGATGCACTGATCCAATACTTGAATCGGAAGTTATATCAGTCCAATCCTAATTCAAAAAGCGGGATCAGGTATTGTTGACAGTGGGTCAGTCTGTTCAATAACTCTGTGTTTGTCTGCAATTACTACACCACACATCAGCAGCTGTTAGCAGGAGAGCTACAACAGTAACAGCAAAGCATCACCAGTTTAGACATATTTCACCTCAAACTGTGGTTGAGTGATTTCACACGACTGAAAAGCTCCAACATCAACAATGCTTTCTGTATTATCTTCTCATTGGCAACCTTTTATTACTAATACAATAATATAACACAGTGTGGTAAAGTCGACTACTATTAGTTCACTTGTTAAGTTAAGGAGGCAAGGCTGAGATGGTTTGGACAGAGGAGGGATAGTTGATATACTGGACAAAAGGTTTTGAAGATAGAGCTGCCAGGCAGGAGGAGAAAAGGAAGAACATAGAGAAGATTCATGGATGTAGTGAGAGAGGAGACGCAGGGCTGCTGTGACAGAAAAGGATGCGAAGGAGAGGGCGAGATGGAGACAGATGATCCACTGTGGAGACCTCTAAAGGAAGCAGCAAAAAGAAGTAGTAGTTGTCAGCTCTACTCCACTCAGGATGCTCGTGTTTGTATGTGAGGTGATGCACTCACATCAGAGCTGGGAAGGCAGAAGCTGGTGCAGCTGTAAATCACAGCAATATACAGTAATGACTCTCACAGTGAGCTGAAGGGAGACTAGTGCATGATGAATAAAAGTATATTATTTTTTTATTTAGGCTATTAAATTAAATTAAATTTCCTTACACATAAAAGAATGAGTCCAGGTCTCGTCCTCAGAGTGAGGAATATAGCTTATTAATTTGTCACAGGATCAATACTGTTTTGGCAGATACTCTGAGCCGGTGTCTCTCTATCATATTGGAACTGGAAAAGGTTGGATCAGTGTGTCCCTAATTGTTATAAAGTACTGCAGAAATCTTCACAGAGTCCTTTTAATGGCTTCTGGTACCATGTCAAAGTGTAAACAGACAAACTGACGAGCTTCCTCCTCCACAGATGGGAAGCTGAAGATGTGGGTGTATGGTGTAGCAGCTGGAGCCTTTGTGCTCCTCATATTCATAGTGTCTATGATATACCTAGCTTGGTGAGTTGATGAGTTTAATCTTCCCTATAATCATCCTCCTCATCCTCATTCATGAAACTATTAACATTTTTTACCCCCCACCCACTCTGAGTTCAAGAGTCCCCTCCCTCACATCATTCTTGTTTTTGGTTTTGGGGGTTTTTTTGTCTTTACTTCTTTTGCTTGCTTCATGCCCTTCCCATGTGAGAGCAGCAGCTACTGTGCTAAGGTGCATCGCTCACTTAAGGCCCAAGAGTCTGATGCCAATGGGACGGCAGTGTGGATGGGCCAAAATGCACATGAGATGACTTACACCTGCCCTGATTGCCAAGACCTAGCTCAAAGCAGCAGCAGCTAAAGAGGATGTGGAGGGTTCACTCCCACCCCGACACACCCGACACACCCTTCAGTATAAGTACCTGCAAGTCCCTGAGCTTTCCCTGTGACCTTTGTCAAGGTGTCACATGTCCTGCCTGACTGGCTCAGTGAAGGTGGTGGTCCAGGTGAGGGCAAACCACCCAGAATGTGTTTCTCTCAGTTCTCGTAGAGAGCTTTAGAGCTCTTAGACACACTGATGTTAAGTCACCCTGACCTTTTCTCTACCCACTGCCTCATTTTAATTATAATCACGCACTCCAAGTAAATCTACACACATCACAAATCCAATTTATAATTACAGCTGATTGCAAACCATAGTGTTTCTCTAAATGATATATGACAGAGCCCACGTGATGTCAACCATTTGTTTAGGACAAGAGAAAGAGTCCACGAAACATTGGTGTTTGATTACAGGTTACCCTGTTGTATGCTGTAAAGTAAGCCCACTATCGCCATATGACATCACTTTTTTAGTAACAAAGTATGTAAC
Source organism: Oreochromis niloticus (assembly GCF_001858045.2). Taxonomy (NCBI): domain Eukaryota; kingdom Metazoa; phylum Chordata; class Actinopteri; order Cichliformes; family Cichlidae; genus Oreochromis; species Oreochromis niloticus. Next base: position 33,138,689 of record NC_031976.2, read on the forward strand.
ATATGTAACAACCTAATGACTTCCTGTTCAATGATGAAGCTTATACTTATCAGGTCCAGCTAATCTCAAATAGCGAAGAGATATTAAACATGAATCCCAAAAGACAGTTCGAGAGTAAAGAGGTTAAATAAGAACTTGAAACCACTTCTGTGTCTGTACACTCAACAAAAAGTAAGAGCCAGGAGGCAGTCAGCTTAGACTGAAAAACTGCAGAGAAAAGGTCAACTCTGACCAAAGTTCAGAAGTACAGCTACCACCCACAGACTTGGTGTAGACGGGCGTAGCTTGTAGGTCAAAAGAGTGAAGTGATGGTGTAAGTGCCTTAAGCCTGCGTTCTTTCTAACAGCTAGCAGGAGGCGACTCCTCTGATTGTACAAAGACACAAACTGAAACTTTCTGGGAGAAAAACCTTTCGCTCTGTTCTTATATGACCTCGGAAAACACTCAATTTTTGTTCTAAGGCTCCAGATTCAAGTCTTAGTGAATACAATACAATGCTTATTTTGGAAAGTCAAAAATAGAGTTTTAAAACACCAAGATGGCAACATTAAAAACACTCAGCTCAACTGTTCACATCAGGATTTCAATTAAAAAGAAAAGCATTACAGCGGCTACATTCACACAATGTAAGCCACGATCGTTACAGACACCATCGTTACAAAAGTAAACTGAAAGTAGTCATGAAAAACATTTTACTCAGCTTAAATAAATAATAACATCTGCATTAATGCTATTTTTATGAGACTAGGATGTCCATATGGCTGTATTGTGCTTTTCTGAACTTATTTTCAATCTGACCCAGACAATAAAGTTACATTATATACCCATGCATTATAGTTCATAGTTTAAAAAACTAAAATAAGGGCTCAAAAAGATAAAAAACAAAACAAAACCCAACTTCAAATAAAGACATGGACAAAAATAATGCTAATTTTCTTAATACACGGTTGAATTTAAATCCATACCTGTTTCATAAGCTTGTTACATGTTTGTATGAAAAACTGAACAGTTCAACGAGTAAAAATATTTGATTCCTCACAGAAATACAGGAAATTAGAAATACTAAAGTCTCTGCACTGCTGAATAAATGCAGTTATTTTACAGCTGATTTGTGTTAGGACAGATTTATCCATGCATATCATAAACTCAGCTTAGAGATTGCGTTAATCACAAAACTGTGATATATTAAAAAAATAATGTGCCACAATCTTAACTTTTTATTTAGTGGGATGTGTGAATACTTGTTAAGAAAAGAAAAGAAAAGAAAAGAAAAGAAAAGAAAAGAAACAAGTTAGACTTCAAATGTTTAAAAAAATGGCATTAAAAATAACATTACTACAGTGGACATGCTCTTCACCATCATATACTTTCATTGTACTTCTCAGAGCTCATGTAAAATTATTCTTCTGTCATTTAAATTTTTTTAAACGAGGGTTAATACTAATGTGTGGGAATAATCATCTTGTTTAAACTCCAAGCAGAATATGAGCAGACTGAGATGATGACATTAAAGAGACATTTAAGTATTAACTCCAGGCAAGGTTTAAATCAGATTTAGATCTCCACGAGGCTGAAGTGGTTTAATAAAACGATGTCACGCTGCCCTCTTGTGGCCAAAGATGGCACCATAGTAACATATGCCCTTTATTTGTTCCTCTGTGTTCCTTTAAAATACCATAATCTATAAAGTAGGATAAGAAGATAAGAAATTCAAATAGCAATCAGTATTTTGTTAAATAAATTTAATATCAGTTTTTAGTGCTTTTGCTTGAGTTATATACTTTGCTTCGATTTGGCCCAAAACAAGCTGTGTGTCACTTTTATTATCAGGAAATTTTTAATGAGCAGTTTTTTAAATTCCTTACATTTTATTTTAAATAATGATTTAACTGAAAAAGATTTTATTATTAAGAACGAACATTAGAGCTACAGCTGTTGTGTGATCACGCATCACTACAGATGAGGTGTTTGATGGACGTGTTTTTGCTGCTTGTTTGAACGTTTGCTGTCGTTTACTTTGCAGCGACTTTATCAGCTCTTCATCAGAAAAACTATTCACAGGAAATTCCCCAGAGTGTTCCTCTGATTGTCCTCACCAAATTCAGTGCTTCAAAAAGCATTTCAGTACATTTCTTGTACTCTGGCTTTGGGAGGAAATATTAGACTTTTTTTTCTGATTAAAACTAGATCTAAAAAATCTTTTAAAAAAGAAGTTAAGTGATAGAATACACAGCAGAACTAATTATTAGCTTTAATGATTTCAAAAGCCGTTCTCTATGGGATATCAGATGCTTCTGAAAATGTCTAATATTACACACTCATTACTTTGACACACCCTGATGTTTAAGCTGCACTGACAGCTCAGGGAAAAGCTTTAATTGTGTCTTATTTTTTTCCTCTGGTAGAAGAGGTCGGGCATGTGATCGTCTCTCTGCAAATTAACTCACTAATAGCTCTCCGTGCTTTTAAACTGAGATGTATGCGTCTCATTTCTCACAAAAACAAAAACAACTGTTTGTGTAAAACCTGTTAACCAGCACAGTGACTGTAGTCTGGGCTCTACAGCTTTTTAGTTTTTAAGGTAACCTGATTCATAGTTTTTTATTTTGTTTGGAGGTTTTTTGTAGCTTTGTCAGATTTTGAATCCCATGAAATATCAGAACCAGTGATGAAATGGTTGAAATACAAAAGCCTAATATAAGGTGCAATCAGATGCTGAGTGAGTAGAACCATTTTAGATAAATAAAACCATACCTGATTTAAATTCTGGAACACTTTTAAATCATTGTTTGCCAGTCCTGTTTTGACAACTTAAATTGCTCTTCTGCGATTTTTCACCAGCTTTTTTCAAACTGACCTAAATTTCATTTCAAGTATCATCAGTAGTAATCTGATCTTGGTATCCACATATGACCCAGTGTCCAAGCATTATTAGCAGGTAGTTATATAGCAGGTGGTTTGCATTCAAGCAAACCGCCTGAGCTGTGGTGCATGCTATCCTGGGCCAGCATACTGAGTATTTTAGCCACAGTAAAACAAACATTCACCACCTGCCTTAATCTTATGATTTGGCTCCCTGCTGCTCAGTGCTCTTTCTCCAAAAATTAAGGAAATCACACAACACTAGCAGAGGTATCTCAGTAGGTCGAATGGCTCATCTACCAGTTCTACCAAAAAGATCAGGCTACTCCATTGGGTGAATGAGGCTTGTAGTAAAATGTGATTTAAGTGTCCAGTTTAATGGTCAGAATGCGACTTCCAGGGAGTCATCAAAATAAGGCATGGCCGTTCCCAAGGAAATTGTATGTATATGGGTAAATTAGCCACATTTAATCAGGTATGGTTCTTTTTTTATTGATTGTGTTGCAAAACTTTTATCATTACTTATGCCAAATATCCCCATGATTGTCTAAAAACTTTAAAAAAAACAAAAAAAAACACACACACACACACACAGTTTATGATGTGATGTAATATCTGCATCCTTTGTTCAGGGTCAAAAACTGAAGTGAAAAACTACTTTTAAAACATTGTTTTTATAAGTCTTAAATAATAATTTAAGGATTTTTAGGAAGTCTCGTTGGTTTTGTCATTTTCATGGGATTCAGAATAAAGAGATCAAGGCTATTGTTACATTAACTATTGATAATTTCTTTGTGGACTAGAGATACTTGAGAAGGTTCACTATCAGCTTAAAACTGGGAACAGGTATTTTTTAGATTATCAAAAAAACCTTAAAACTACAAATCAAAATTAGGAAGCAAAGCACAATTCATATGGACATCTTTTACATTTTTCAAAACACTTTCCCTCCCCTGTTTGTGACATCGTCTCACCTGCATTGTGTGTCTCATAACTGCCACCGCATTTACCCAAAGACTTCATGATTAGAGTGATAGCAGTGTTGTGTTTGGAGAATATTTCAAGTGCCACTCTGACCCGGTTTTCATCTTTCCATACAGCAAAAAGCCAAAGAGACCTCAGAGACAGAGACAGCAGAATAACCGACTAAAACCTCTGACTCTCGCCTACGATGGGGACACGGACATGTAGTCCTCCACGAGCTGCTTCACCCAGCACTTCACCTGTCACAGAGACCCACTTCATCACGCCATTACAGTGAGCGACATGGATGTTTTCAGCGTGAATGGACACGTCACGGAGCGCAGAAATGACAGGAAATCCTCTTAGCAGAGACACTGGTGGGGTTTAACCATTTCAAGTAGAGCTTCATTCACTCCTTTTTTGTTTTCTCGAATATTTTCTTTTTGCAGAGCTATTATGACCTCCAGCGTGTTCAAAGAAATGCCTTTTTTTTGCCCCCTACACACCAGTATTTCTGTATTGAAAGACTTGTTTGAGACACTGGAAATGCTGGGCACAGAAGACAGAACCAGCTCTCCTGCTGTCTTTGAACATGGCAGCACAGGCTCCAGCTCTTCCCCCGCGCTTTTTCTGCTTGTCCCTAAAAATGCTGAGTAGCTGGAGGCTTAGGATGCTCTGACGGTTCGCACGTTGCCAAAAGTCACCGCAGGGAAGAGGAGGAGGGAGAGGAAAATCTCCATAAAAAGGTTTGGATTCCTTTTTCTCAATCCTCAACTGGGTTTTGACTCAAATCTCTTTTACGGTCTTGAACAAAAGGGAGGCATTACTTCTCTCTCTCTCTTTTTTTTTCGGCTTGATTCAGAGGCACACAGGCCTGTGTTTGTGGGATAAACCGATCTGTATGATGCTGATGGAGGAGTAGCCTGCAATCAGTTGTTCATGGAAACTACTGCCTGCCTGCCTGCTTGCCTCCACCCTTGCTTTGTTTCAGGCACTACATTGCACTATATTAGTGCAGCATGATATGCACATGTGACTTCTACTTTCTATTGCCATAAAACACTGCCTCTTCCACAGACAAAAAAAAACAAAACAAAAAAAAACAAAGCAGAGGAACAGCTTCAGTCAACATGAGAACATTACAAGGGAAGCAACAGCGACAGGAAGGGACGTTTAGACGTGTCACGTTCGACAAAACAGGTGTGAATCTCAAGTAAATATATGTATAGATTTTATTTCTCACAACAGACTTTTTGGTTGTAGTAAAGTCGCTTTTGTGGTTTGTAGATTTCGTCTGGTGTCACCACTTTATTTCTGCCCAGATGCAACTACGATATCAGCAGGTATTAACTCATCGCCTGCTTTACAAGTTCTTTTTTAAATACTTTTTTTTTTTTACTCTTTACATACAACAGTTCATGTGCAAACACTCAAATTTTGCAGTAAGTAATAAAAAAAATGGACACTGCAAAATTTTAATCATTCATGTCATGCAAATGTCGTTTCTGCCTTACTGACGATAACTGAATACTAACAGTCCTCTAATACAGTTTAATACTTGAATGGGGCAAACGTCGACACTACAGTACGTTTAGACAAAAAAACAAAAAAACAACGAAATTTTCTTTCGAGGTTAGGTAGATGGATCGAACCAGTTTTTAAACTTTTTCATGTAGTAAGTATTATAGGTGCTCTATTGTTTTCAGTCACATGAAACGAAGACAAAATATTAAAAAGAAAACAATCTGTACAAACAAAAAGTATACAATATGTTAATATAAGAGAACACGCTTCTGAGTTCAACGTAAAAGCAAACTGGTGTGGAGAATGTTTACTTCTTTTTGTTGGATTTGTAAATAACAGCAATTTTTTTATTTTTTGGAGAAAAAAATGAAAGTATGTGTACATTTATTTTGTATTGCACAGAAAACGTTTAGTTTGAATATTGCAAAGTGGGTGTATGATATTGCTGATTGTTGTTATCATGATGCAAGTTGTATGTTGTGACAAACAAACAAAAAAGAAAAGCAAAAAGAAGCGGAAAAAGATGAAGAGTCGGTCATTTTGTACAGGTTGTTTATATGTATGGGAAGAAATACTAAAAATAAATGCGGACACGGTTGTAAACACACAAAGAGAAAAGTTATGGAGTCCTTTTTTTTATTACTTTCTTTATATGTTCATTAAGGAAGAAAACCTTCAAATAAAAATACTTAAAACTGGTGTTAAAGGAGTTGGAGGCTGGATTTTGTATTAGAGAGCCATCATCACAGCCATCCCCCTTTGCTAGCACTCTAATGGCAATAACACACTTCAGTGCATAAACTGTACAAAAGAGATGGATATAGCCACCTTAAACTTACTCACTGGTTTCAACAGCTGTTTTAGACTCTACTTTCAGTCGGGCGAAGCTTCTAGGTCTGAAAACTCCAAAAGTACCTCAAACCAGTATTCTTTTTAATGGCCACTGGGGGGCGATACCTGTTTTGCAAAATGCCTTCAGGTCCAATGGAAATATATAGGAAAACCCTCAGATTTGACCACTGACCACTATCCTGCCAAATTTTGATCTCTGTCGCTCATATCGGGTCCTGTTGTTCTTTCGGCTGTGTTAGGGCTCACCACAGTAGGTCATCTCACCCTATCCCCTAGCATCCTGTCCCACCAGCTCCAATGTTCTCCTTCACTACATCCACGAATCTTCGCTGTGGTCTACCTCTTCTTTTAATCAAAAATATCCACCATCCTCTGCACAAACCATTTCAGCCTTGCTTCGATAAAGAAGTATAATTTAACATTTGCTGGGAAACTTACTGCACTTAAAGTAAATAAGAATCCAACTCTAACAGTATCTTTACTACACCTGTCTTTCCTCTGCTCCTCTTTGTCTGCGTAAAAGATAAATGTATGTTTATGTTTATACTTATTTAAGAGGGATAATGCATATTAATTAACAAGACTCTCACATGTCAAATTTAGCCACACAGGCTAATTTTCCTACAGTCCCTGGATGTTTCAGGGTCTGAAAGGTGAAGCCTACGCATACGCAGGGCCTTAAACACAGATATCTGTAGTCATACTGACTAAAACATGACACCCATATAAATCTTATCCAGGGACTTCATGGCAACTATATTCACCTTTTATATCACCTGTGGTTTTATTGAACATGACCTCAAATGAGTGACTGAGCCAATAAACCCATTAGGGAATTGTTAACTGGGGTCTAAGCCATTGTCCTATAGGACCAACGTCGTTATTCTGCCCCCTGGTGGCTAGAATGTAGGTTGCAGGAACAATGAGGAAATGTGGTGAAACAGAGAACAGAGGAGAGCAGAGAGACAACAACATACCTTTACACTGAGCTGAAATGAAACAGGGGCACATAAAGTAGGTAAATATTTTACCCTCTTAAGATATTAAAACACTCCGTAATCTGTTTTGAGGAAGTATGACTCTCTTTACTCCATCAGATCTTATATAACAAATAGTTGTGTATATACAGAGCGGCCGAACTACACATAACTAGCTCACTGGGATTGTGTCCATTAAAAGCAATAAATCTTTTCTCTTATTTAAATGGTAAATGGCCTGTATTTATATAGCGCCTTTCTGGTCCCTAAGGACCCCAAAGTGCTTTACATATCCAGTCATTCACCCATTCACGCACACATTCACACACTTTGACAAATTATTTGACAAAAGGCTACATTTTACTGTTTTTCTTGACAATTTCATGATCAAAAGTGATGCTTGAGTAAACATACACTCATTTAAAAATTGGGTAGATAATAACAATGGTATATATATATATATATATATATATATATATATATATATATATATATATACATATATATGTATATATATATATATATATATATATATATATATATATATATATATGTATGTATATATATATATATATATATAGTGCATTGTGTTCAAATGTAGAAAATGTAGAAAAAAGGACGAAACTAAGGCTTGAACAAGAAACAATATGTTTGTGTGTTTTAGTTAAATTCTTAGCAGTCTAATTAGTTTGTAATTTTTTGATTCTGACAAGATTAATATTAATCTGAGTATTTTTTGGTAGAAGTGCACACTTTCTAAATTACAGTGTTTTTCTGCAGCATGAACTCTTACAGAAATTTCTCAAACATAAGCTTAGGTCCGCCAGAACCCAGAAATAAAAAGTAAATAAAGAGTTTTACAATTTCAAATCTATTAATTTCTTCCTAAGACTTTTATTTAAATTAAAATGTGCATTCAGTGTCTTGTGTTTTCGTGGAGATAAGTAATTATGGAAATTATGCTTGTAAATTTAATAGCCGTCCTCTTTCATTTCCCATGGTTCTGTGAGAAACTACATTATATTAGTTACGAAGCATTAAATGGAGAAAATGTGAAGTCAGGCAGAAAACTGGTCCAAATCAACAACTGCAGAGACGGGTTAAATCAAGCTTCCTGTTTCTCCGCTGCAGTTAGATGAGAACGGGACTTCTGTCTGAGCCCGTTCATACAGTGACGACATAAATCTGAAATAACAGGTGACACATAAATGATTTGTTAGTGTAAAACTCTCAGTAACTCTCTTTAACAGCTGGATGTTAAGCTAATTGCAAACATTACTCAAGTGGGAGTAAATTGGGCTTTTCTTCGCGTATTAATACATTTTTGGTGCAATACAGAGTCTCCTGCATTTGCTCAAAATATTAAAGGAAAACGTTACCCATCATTTTAACAGTTTTGAATAACAACAGTGCTGCATTTGCTGTTTTCTTTACATAGGTTAATTCCAACAAATGACACCATCACACACCACAAGCACAGCAGTCTTTATAAAAGTAGCTTAAATTATTGAAACAGCTGTTTTTTATTGTTTTGTTTTTTATAATTGCTAAATTAACTGAAAGATTTAACCACAAGATGGCAGATTTTTCCTCCTAGTTACATCTGAATTATTTCTTTATTTAATTTATTTACGAATTACTTCCAACTCTTCTAGTATTTCTATGTGTATTTGCTCATTTTATTTTCAACTTAACCAGTTTCTGATCATCTTCTAGGTATAAAAGTGACGGGAATTCTGTACAAATGTTGAGCTAATGCAGTGTATGTCTCAGACTGGGAGTCTCTGACTCACTGCACCATCTTGAGGTCAAACGTGGTATTACTCAAAAGTACAGCCATGCCCCAAACTTCAGCTGATACCTCTTTGACACAATACAGACAGCTTGGCCATCATGTAAATTCAAATATAGCTCTGTCTGCTCTTACAGTAAGTTTTTCAGGTGCCCATGTGAACAGAGGGAAAGGTTTCACTTCATCTTAATGTAAGTAATAGGGGACAGAATTTGGTTAGGTTTAGCAAGAAGCTTTTAATTAAATAAAGTTTTAGCATTATAGTATGAAATTCCCTTTGTATTCCTATCTGCCCTCTGCAGCACTCTGTATATATCTGCATGATTTTGGTTTAAGTCTGCCGACTGAAGCCTCTTACTAACTTCAGAATGAGCACTGTGGGTTTGTTTCACTCCACTTCCAGTGGAAACATTTCCAATCCTTTTTACGGGCAGTATGAATACGACAACTGTATCAATCCACACAAGCATGTTAACGTTTAAACATTCCTTGTGTAGTAGGAATAATTATAAGGTTCTAGTGTGGGTCCAAACAGATGTCATCTGTGGCTGCAAGAAAGACTTTTTGACCCATAGCCTGTCCTACAAACTGGGGGCGTGGAGTTTAAAAGACATTGGCATTTCCCGGACAGAGAGCGTCTGCTGTAGATTGTATCAAGCTGCTTTACTGGATCTAATTATTTTAGAGTCTGACCCATCCTGCTGATTAAAAGTTAGGATATCTCAGCCTCTCCAGCTTCGATCTCAGCTGCTTTTGTCTTTTTTTAATCTGAAGTCCAAAACTCTCTCCAAGTTCAGACTAAATGATTAATATTATTAGTTTTATTCTCAGCACATTTACAATGACTGTGTGTGGAAACAATAATTTAGTACCTGAGCATAATTTAACGTAACAATTTCTTCATGATCATAGGGATGACTGGTTCATAAAGGTGGCTGGGATTTTGACCATTATGGAGTGCCAACAGTGTTAACCCTTTAAAACCTGAATCATGAAATAACTGCCGGAAATCTTTAATTTTTTGATAATGGAGTGTTTAGACTTTAGACAAAACATATTAAAATATAACAAATTTCAATCTGCATATATATGAGTTTTAATTTGTATCATATTTGCTACATAAGCCATATTACTGCAATTTAGTCGTTAAAAATGTGTCATGTAAATTATATCTTTTTTGAGGGAAAAAAAAGTCACGCTGATGATGTAGAAGTCACAAAAACTCACAAAAACACATGTATCAAATACAATATGCTGGACTTTAAAGGGTTAAAATGCAGTTTTTCATACTTGATTCCAGGTCAGTGTACAGGATGCACAACATTAACACATCAAGAGGAGGGGATTATGTTCTTGAATCTCACTGGGCTTGCTGCTCACAGTGAAAGAAAGAAAAATCCACTGCAGCTGACTGCCACTAGATGTCAGCCCTTGATGATGTTAAAAGTTGCTTCTCAGAAGTGTGAACCTCCTTCTCTTCTCCCCCAGTCTCCTCTCTCCCTCCCCTTCTTCATTCCATCTTTTTTCTCTCTGTCCCTTCCCATCCACTCCCCCACTCTCTCTCTCTCTGAACCTCAGAGCGCGCTATATAAAACATCCCTCCACACTCAGATATACAAACACCTCCGTTCCCACCACAGCGCCTCCGAACCCTGCGTCAGAAAATACCCCAGTACTCACTTGAAGCGTTTGAACAGCAGACACCTGACCCTTCCTGAATGAGCTGGAGAAGACTCCTTTCTTCTCCCGCATCTCTGGACCGTCTTCTTCACTCTTTATTTCTCCTCAAGTTTGGCAGCTGATAACGGCTCAATCAGAAGGAGATTTGTTTGTTTGTTTGCAGCAGCTGAGAAAATCAAGGACTGTTTGACATGAGGAGAGACGTTCCACAAAGAGGCATGAAGACCACATGTCTGTGGACTGCCGCCTTGCTGCTGTCAGTCATCTTTCTGGTGAGTTAAATATTATTTTGATTTGACCTTTTTTAAAAATTCTCACACCGTTAAATATCTCTGCGATTAATGTTTGCAGTTTTCATAGAAAGACGTTTCAGTTAAATCTTCAAACAAGCTTGATTGATCATTTTGAGGTTACGTTGCTGTCTCATAGTGTGGCCAATCTAATAATATAGTCGTTTCAGAAACATGTGATCTGCCTTATAGTACAGTTTTTAAGTCCCGGGAAGATCAGTTTTCTAACATATCTATGCATTAACTCATTAACATCAAGATGAATTAACCAATCTCAGCATAAACAAGCTATGCAAATCCAAATCTGCATCTTGACAAATCCACCCGCACATACTCCCGCTGGATATTTCTCCCTCAGCACTATTCATTCAATCCTCGCTTTGCATTTCCCCCCTTTTTTTTTTCCTCCCATTTACAGATGCGGTCCAATAAGAATATATTTGGCAGTACGGCGGGGAACAGCCTGAGCCCATTATGGCAAACATACCAGAATGCTCCCAACTCAATGCCTTGACAGTTTGTGACAACCCAATTCCTTTAATCCTTGAAGAGACAGTAACCCCTCACCCGCTGATAAATCTGTCAACAAAGCAATCAAAGCAGAACAGGAGCCACTCCTCTCTCTAACAAAAATTCCATAAACTTAATCCCCACAAACTTGACTGGCCTTAAAAAGCTCCCGTGGTGTTATCTGTGTTTAATTTGCATAGTGATGGAAAGAAGTCAATTACTATTAATTATTCTCTACAACTTAATACCCATTATCGAATTGAATTCACCGTCTTGAAAACCATAAACTCAATTTCACAGCTGACTAAGCGCACTAATCATTTCACCCCCTCCCACTTTTTTTTGGCTTTATGGAGCCCTTCCTGCTTTAAAGGAAAAACAATTCTTTGATTTCAGAAGCAACAACATTAACAAACACGGATTCCCACCACCCCGTCATGATGTAAAGACAAACAATCATTAACTATGTGAGATATATGTACAACAGCATCATGGTAGTGCGAGCTGATCTCATAGCATCACTTGACAGGAGTGTGTCTTTTTTCCAGACTGAGCTGCCAAATTGCTTCGCTATGCTTTAATGGGATGATCATAATTGTTTCGTACTTGGTGCATCCTAAGCTTTTGCCTGCAGCTCCTTCAACAGATTGACAGACCCATGGGAACCTCACAAACTTATTTTGGCCGCCTTTGAACCAAGTCGTGTGTGAAATAATATGATTATGCATTTTTCCTTTGGGTAAGTTGGAAAACTGGTGGCTAGATTCCCCCCCCCCTTCTCCTTCTTCTTCTTCTTCTTCAAACTGCCCCCCACCCCACCCCACCCCCCTTCCCACAAAATCCCGCAGTCTGTCCGCGTACAGTATTTATCCTCCTCAGAAGTCATGGTAATAATTGTGCCCTGGCCTCTCAAAGCGGTGCTGCAGTGATAGGACTCAGCTCCATCCACAGCTGCCTGTGATGTCTTGACACACTTTGTGATTTGTCATCATCTCTGACCCCCCTCAGGTAACACTTTGATATCACTGGGAGAAAACAGATCTAAACTCTTAGTGGGCGTCAAATGCCCTCAGCTGGTCCATCAGCTCAACTACGCGGGGACCTCACAAGACGAGACAAGTTAAATTCACTGTAAATGACTATGACGACAAGTGCCCAGTTGGAAAATAATCCAAAGACAGCATCAGCACTCTAAGGACTCTTAAAGTACTCTCCCGTCTACTGTCAAACAAAGAGAAGTGGCTCTAAATGGAAGATGATATTTCATAAACCAACTGGTGGGAGTCTTATGCTAGAATTGTCTGTGATTCACGGCGTCTAAAAGTCGTAAATTAGATTAAAAATAAGCTTTTATAGAGACTAGTCTCACACCTGAAAAGCCACAGGTCTGATCCTACAACATCCACATGTCCTTGAGCCAAACCCTAACCCCTTAATAGCTGCTCATATTTTAAGCTTCTCTGCATAAGAGCATCACTTTAATACCTTCAATTTAAAAAAATAATAAAGCTGCAGGGCTCACTTTTCCAAACTTTTGAAAAAGGACGCTCTCTAATACAACTCTATATAAAAACACTCACGATCACCTTGTAATTTTCTGCTGGACTTTAACATTATTGCATCATAGTCCTGATCTTCGCTTTTCCAATCTTGGGTTGGTGACCCGACCAACAGGTCTTTGCTTTTCTTTTCTCTGATGGTCAATACAGAAAATATTTAAATCTGAGATGCCTTGAACTGCTCACGATTCAAATATGCATCACAAGTAGGGACTGGTTTGTTTTAAGGTTAGGAACTAGTGTTTTAAGGCAGGGTGAACCACAACAACCACACCTTTGATAAAAAAGGCAAATGAGTGCAAAATAAATTCCATCTTTTTGTTGTTTATTAAAATAGAATAATGATAAATCGCTATCTGTTAAGCAGCAGCTCTAATGTTGCGGCTGAACTCACAGCAGCTAATCAAGATTGCAAAGTGGAAACCCACATCTGCCATCAGGCCGGCCGCTCTCCATTCTCCCTCTGTTAAACCAGAACTGTCGTACCCACAAATCCTCCCCGCACAGCAGTCACAGCAGCAGCCGCAGCATTCAGGTAAATGAAAACTGACACACACTTTCATTCTTCCTCACAAGGTTTTGTGTACAGCCCACCGCAGAGTCATCTGGCTCCTCCGGTAGTTCTATTAAAGGTGGAATTTGTTGGCTGTTCGGGGGTCCAGTCCCATAGAATATCCTCCGAGCTCCTGAGGGAACGGGGGGTTGTTTATCTTCCTGTTTCAAAGAGCGGACGCCTGCGCCTTATCACAGCCTCGCCAAGAGTAGATAGCATTTAAGTTGTCCAACAGCCTGCCTATATGCTGCATCTGGCAATCAGAGTCGTTTCCTAAAGGACTTGTGCATAGCGATGCTGTTTGCGTTATCTTGTTGAGGGATTCTGCCTCATATGCCGAATCTGGGAATTATATTAACAGACACTTAAATGGGGTTTGGGGGGGAGGGGGTGGGATGCTCCTGCATGACAAACCGTAAAACGAAAAGTTGGGCTATGAAATAAAAGCATCTGAACGTGACTGAGAGATACAGTATCTCTGAATGGAAACACTGCATTTAATATATATTTCACTATTTATTTATTTTTTTACTGCAGATTTTCCTCAAGGCTTTGACTGACTTCCCTTTATATATTTAAAATATTTTTTTAGCCTCCATCAAGGGGGTTTGGAAGAAAAGCAAGGAGGGTTTAACTGGTTTAAATTATGGGAAACACAGACGCTACACAGATATTGCAGACAAAGCTTCACTCTCCTGAGTCCTCAAACTTTATGAAATTGTAGTACCTAAGTACACAGTTAAATCTGCTGATAGGCAATAGCTCTTATTTTTAGTTATTTTTAGATTTGACTGAAATATTTTAATAACTTTTTCAAAATTATCAACATCTTTTCCGACCATTTTCAGCTACAGTTTTAGATTTTTAGCCATCGACTTGCATTTATTTGTGTGCTGCTGGAAAATGTATCAGCAAACCCTTAAAAGTTAATTTATTTAATTATTCATCATAGTCCATTACTAATTATTATATAACTAACTAACACTGAGCTTTAAACGATTACGTCTGATATCCTGAATTATTTTTATCATTAAGAAATCCCACAAGAAAAATCACACAAAAAACAAAAGGTTGACACATTTGGTGATGTAGTGTTTGTTTCCAGCAGCAGGATGGTGTATGTGGGGTTTGCCCAAAATAAACTGTAGTGTGTGTTCACTGTAAGGAAGAGAGAAATGAGCCAGTGAGGCAGGATGGATTTTAATAGTTTGTGGACAGAGGACTTGTCAGTGGGATCGGTTCATTGTTGGCTTTGGTGTTTTTGCAGGATGTTGACGAGGAGGACAATCGGACCCACTCTATATAAGTGTTTGCTAACAGATAATATCATAATACTTGTCATATAACACACCTTAAATATGGAAGTCAATAGTCACCTATTAAAATATCTAAAATAAACAAATAAATGCTAAATTATGTGAATATACATATTTTTTTACATTGTTACAGATATGTAATATTTCTGTCTCACTGCTAGTTGTTTTTATTTTATATTATTAAACATTGTTTTTAAGGGCAGAATAATTCATTGTTTATTTAGAAACTGTTTCTGGTGATATTTGTAAATTATGGATTGTCTAAGACTTGTTTTTGGTAAATTTAACATACTTTTATCCAAAATGTTCCAATATTTTTTTATTGTTTTTATTGTTTTATTATTATTTTAATTTGAAATAATACTACTCTTTGTCTTCTTGAGGAATAGTAGATGGTGTTACTCAGCAGTACTGGGAGCGATGATCTCACAGATTGTAAACATTGGTTATGGGTATCTTTATGATAACTACTCGGTATTCCCATTCACGTATATTTTCTTGGTTTTTTTGGTATTTTAAAAAACCATTTCACAAAACTCCATGTGAGATTTTCAAATTACTTTTCTTAAAAATGTTGTATTTACAAATTGATTTTAAATAATTTAACTAATTTTATGTTCAACTATTTTATTATTCAACTAAACTTTAATATAATTTCTCTATAAAAGCTTATTTTGGTTGCAAGTCAGTGTAATGAACGTTTTTAATTTCATGTCGGACTTTAAGATTTGCAAAACCTTTGGCCCAGTCCTTTGCACCAGTACTTTCCATATTAGGGTTGATGACCTCAATGGGTGACAGCATACATCTGATGTGAAACAAAGGAAGACAAATGTGTTGATTTTTTTCAGATTTGGATTTAATATTGTTTTTCGTTCACGTAATATCTGATAGTCTTGCATTTAAATGATGATCAGTTCCTTCTGTTGATTGAAGCCACACTTGGAAACAAGCGTCTCAAGTGGCTGCCTCTTCGTTTTAGGGTTGTGAGCCACTGCTTTGCTAATAATAAACACAAGTTAAGTGCAAAATAAACTCCATCTTTAGCCATGAGCAATGTTATTTGTCATTTTGATATTTCACAGTATACAGTAGTGACAAACCAATATCTGGTAAAGCCAAAGCCATCAAAGTGTGACTGTTGACCTTTACGCTGCCATGTTTGTTTGTCTCTTTCTTCTAGTTTCGCGCTTTATTCTCTGTACTATCTCTTTCAGGCACATTCATGCATCTAGCACACACTCCCTTTGTGCCTCACTTGCATGTTTTTAAAGCCAAGGAGAGGTAAATCTTGGCCCTCCGAGTGTTGGTGCAGTCAGTCGGGGTGTTCTGGATATAAACGTTGCTTTAGTCAGGACTGCCTCTGATCTGCCTAATCTCCCCAGGCTGGATTACAGGTTGGGTTCTAATCCGTGAAGTGGGGTCTCTGTGAATGTGCCTCCGAGTGCTCTAATCCAGAGACTGTCAGGTGCTTTAGATGAAAGCTAATTGCATGTCACAGTTTGGGGACCAGACATAACGCTGGTGACAACAGAGCAGAGTTTCCACAACAAGGAATTAGGTCTGACGATGACTGGGCACGCACTTCAGATGCGCTGTGTAATTTTGATAATCTTGGAAGAAAATAGTAAAGAAATCCCTCAAAAAAAAAATCTGATTCCAGTGACACATCCTCTTAGAAAATTATTCATAACACGAAGTTGCAGGAAATCATGAAGCTTTTCAAAACACACTGAGTGCAATTTAATTTCCTGGTTGAAGAAATGATAAAGATCCTAAACCCGCCTGGATTTTCATTGTTTGGAAAATATTCTTTACATTTACTCCTTAAAATTCTGCAGCAGCAGCACGAGCGCGCGCACATACACACACACACACACACACACACACACACACACACACACACACACTTTGAGTTATTAGCTAGACAGGCATTTAACCAAGCAGTTTGCTAATATCCCTTGATCTGGTTTTGGGACTCCACTGAGACTGAAACTGAGTAACTGAGAAGCACCAGTAATTACTGCACTCTGAAAATGATATTTCATTTGATCATTAGAGACTACAGTCTTTTAACAACTCAGAATAGAAAATTAATGGGCTTTACAGTTTGGATTACTGGCCAAAGGTCATTTAGACTCAATTAATTCATTTTCTTTACTACTGGAAGCATCTTCAAATAAATGTATGTTTAAACTGGCCTTGGTTCAAGTCTAACCAAGTCACTGGTTTTCCTTAGAGGGGAAAACTCCAATGATTTTAGTCTTGCACTAACGTAATCCTTATTTACTTCCTGTTTATTTTTGCTCATTTATGGAGCAGCCCCTCATTTAATTCACTGTCTGAAACAAGCTACTGGCTAAATAAAGGGAACAAAACATGTGATGACTGTCGTACACGACTCTCTAAATTTAGGGACACACCAACATTTCAGCCCTGATATCAGAGTATCTGCAAATAAGGTGTTGTTTTCTCATGTAGCTCAGTGGCATTTTTCACAGTTGGATCAGCTAAAAGACTTTGAAATAGTTTAAAATTGTATATACAGTATATATTGTATGTTTCTAAAGGGAGGAAAATATAACATCAAAACATATTGAGCCAATCGGCCAATGATTACTGGCCACTTAACAACCAGTGTTCCCCTAATTGTTATGGCTGAGGCTACATATCCACATAGAAATGGCAAAAATTTACATACTGCTTGCATAGCCTGAAGCAGACCTACTATGCTCATTTCTGATACATGCTACTATTCTTGGACTCTGCTAAAGTATCTTTGCGTGCTTCTTAGCTGAAAATAATCATTTACTCCCAGTTCATTCATAGTCAGAAACAAGCTGATTTAGCACCTTTCCCTTTCAGGCAGCTTTATTTTGATTGGTTTTCTCTGCTGAACATTAGATGTGAACGGCAGCACCTCTGTGCACATAGAATGACCAAATAGAGCTCAACACTGAGGTTCCAGGAAAAAAAACAAAAGACATTTTCCATAGGGAGTTTGATTATGAGCCATAAGGCTATAACCATCCAAAGCAGACCTGTTACGAGGTGCAACATTGTGAAATAATAATATGTGCTTCTGTAGAAATCACAAGTCTGTATGATAAGAACCTTGTTTTAATAAAAATGTCTTTTATTCTTTTCTGGAAAAAGAACTACCCTACCTGCAATCTTAAATTCAGACAGTGATGTCTCAGATTGGTGAAGGTCGCTGTTACCATGGAAATGTTTAAACCCATGAAAGTCCGGTTGCTAAGTGAGCGCGAAACTTCAGAAATTGCGAGAGCGGTGGTTGCAGTGAGGAACAAAGCACTGTAACCCCCACACATGCACCGCAAACAGTAGATATATATTCAAACTTACAATGTTATTAACCATACCGACGCTATAGTAAAGGATTAAACTTAAAAAGGCTGACAGTCATTCACTGTGGAATCTGGGATTTGCAGTGGGCATTGGGATGAGTAGTTCCTAAATCGTTAGAAGTAATCATTTATCTTTGTAATTATGTAATTATGTCGTGCACTTTTGACTTTTGCTAAAATCAGAATTATGTTTTTATGGTCATGATTCACCCCATAGCTTAAAAGTCTTCTGACAGTGGAGAAAAAGTGGACGGTCACTGTTGCACTCTAACAGACATCCACTCTCAATGACATCATGCAGAGGTTTAAGTAGAAAAACTGCCTTCAAACTGATTGTTTTGCAATGTTCATTTTGACAGCAAATTTTGATCTAGTTTTAGTAATTCTTTTGACCAACATCTCATTTAGTTTTAGTCATAATTTAGACATCTGAACAAATTTAGTTTTAGTCGACCAACTATCAGAAGATTACTTCCAAAGTTGATTCAGTTGACAGTTTGTCACGTTTTTAACCTGTGAGAGTTTCTCCACGCGGCTTACAAAGAGTCTTATTTTCTAAATGGGAAATGCGTCATATGTCTACTGTTCGCTTCTTCCCAAGTGCTGACATTTTGTCCCATTTTCATGAAAAACAGGAAGAATGAGAGCTATCTGTACACTTGCAAAGACAGAAAAAAAGATGCTGTACAGTTTCTCTGGGGCAGATCAAATGTACGGATAGACCTTACTGCACAAGCAGATCACTTCCAAACCGGTCCCGCCTTTCAATCCAGCTTAATTTCAGTTCTGATTGGATCTCTTTTCTCCAGAATTTTTTCATCTTATTTGCATTTGTTGGCAAAAGTGTCAGTACATTTCATTATTGTTTTTGTCCTCATGCATCAGTTTTTATTTAATTAATGTCTTGTTTTTGTCAGAAAAAAACAACTTGTTGCTGAAAACTATGATGACAAGTTTTTGGTTACCAAATTAACACTGGTGTTCAGAGCAGTGTGAAGCTTGAGGTTTTGGCTCACAAGGGTTAGCTGGACACATTCTGACACCATCAACTGAAACTTTGGCCATGCTAAATATGAAAACCCACCTTTGTAACAGTAAGTATAAAAGTATTGAAAAAAGAAAGAACTCCAATTTAGTATTTGACCTTTCAACATAAAATATGTAAAAAAAAAAACTAAACTAAAAAAAAAACTAAAAATAAAATAAAAAAGAGAGAGAGAGGGAGGTTATGCATTACGTTAGCTGCTATAGTATTAGCCAAAAAAAAAAAAACATTACCACTTTTAAACTTAACAACTGAAACAAGAGCAAACCTAGAATATTCTTAAACCAAAGAAAAAGGACTGAACTGTAATGGCATAATAGACTTTACAGCTCCCTGGCTGACAGTCTGTAAGATACTATTTCACTGAACTTTTACATCCTAAGGAGCTTTATGTTTGACTATAATGGTGCCAATAAATCCTGGAAAGGAAGTCTCCCTCATCCTCACACTCACTTTATCTTTTTACAATGCATCACCACTGACAGACTTTTGTTTCCAGCAATGAAAGACAAAAAGGGCTGTTCATTAATATGGTTTAACTGCCCCACTGCGCAGGAAAACTGCTGAAATTCAAATTTTTCTCTTCACCTTGTCACTCTAAACATCTTGCTGCGAGGTTCTTGCATTTTTCCCTTTATACTTATTAAAACTAACTAGAAGCAAAGGTCTAGCTACCTTTGAACCTCTGCTCAATACAAAGGTATTGATTTGACTCTGGAGTATCATGTTGCTTTTAAAAAATGCTCAGGCTACGTTCCTTTATTGAGAGAGGCAGAAAGATCACAATGCCAGTAACGCTTCGTTCACATCAGGTCATTCATCAACGAGGCCTCTTCAAAACAACTGCAGGCCATCCTTTCAAACTCCTCCATTCTCAATCCAAGTGCATAAAATGAGCAGGAGCTTCAGAGAAGGATCTCAGCACTTGCAGTTTACTTAGAGAGCACCATACAAACTCCAGCTTACACTACAACAATGTCATTCAGTGAACTTTCTGAATGAGAGAAGACCTTATTTTCAGCGTATTGATCGTGGGTGAAGGTACAAAATGTAAACGCTTCGACCAGATAGATCTGCTGTCACGTTCCTCGGACGGGGCTTGGACATCACTGTCACAAGCCTCTGTGGGGTGCGCGGGAAATCTTTGCTCTCTCATCTGTGTGATTGTTAGAGGAGAGAGACAGAATGAATCATCAATCATCCATTCAGGTTACATTCAGCAGGTAATAGTCTGCTGTTGCATCACGTCTGCTCCTGAGAAGCGCTTCATTCGTCTCGATGTATGACAGGAAATAGCCTTAATCTTGATTAGGACATTTCACACACTGTAAGACTTTCTCACAGCGTTAAAACCATTTTTGACAGACGTATTTGTAGATGGATAATGTGCATAGATTTGTTGATGTTTTCCTGCATTTGCAAAGGATATTCATTTTGATCTTGTTAGCAAGCGCTCAGCACGAACACATCTACTCCAAGCTGTTGCTAGGCAGACTGCTGAAATTGGACGACTCTACGAGAACCTGGATTATACTTAATAAAAACATTTTAATATATTCCTTTAATAAAATACTTTCATAGTAGCTGCAGTAAGGCTGCTTGATTAAGGATAAAATCATAATTGTTCATTTTTCATGAACTTACCATTTATCAGACTTTTTTAAAGCTAAATATGGGCCAACTAACACAGAACAAAAGTCGCATAAACTAAGTGGATAAAGAGCTCAAAAATTACGAGTTAAAGGAAGTTTATGCAGTATTGGTTTTGCAAATATTATAGAAAATAAACTAATCAAAACAAATGGCCTAAATGTGGCCATATTTCTTTTATTTAGGAATAATTGCACATAATATCAACAGTTTATATGCTAAAAGACAGATACGTCAGCTGTTTTTTTACAATACTGTGGCTCGTACACTGCACAGTTACAGGAGCACATTTGAATAACTGCCCTGAATGTGAACACTGAATGGGATTCATTCATCACTGCAGAAGTTTTAGCCACGGTGGCCTTTTGCCAGTTAAACCTCAACACTTCTCTATGCCGCATTAGACACTGTGTACATCACACATCCACGACGAACAAAGTCTAAACACGACATAAACAAAATAATCGCAGCCGTATTGAAGTAATGAGCTGAAGTTAAACGTTAACAGTCAGTAATCAGTGGTGAGTCCAGACTAGCAGGTGTTTTTGGCAGAGGTGTACAAGCCCAACAAAGGCAGCTGGAGGAAACCATTAATGATCCTTCCACAGGTTCATCTACAGAAACCTGGATATGGTGCGATCATCTGGACCAAAGACTCTTTTTGCCATCTTGGCTGAGGTTGAAGTTAACTAAGAGCGAGTTTTGGCTTTTAGAGAGAGGTGAAAGCATTGTGCTTGATTTATAACATAAGACAAAACAAAAACTCGAAAACAAGTGAAAAAAAAGAAGTAGTAATCACTGTGTTGTGATTATCTTCAGAAGTGTTGAAAGACAACTTAGGGACTGAAATTAAAATCCAATTAATCCCAGCATCTGTGATTTCTACCATAAAAATCTAACTCCACCACCACCGAATGTCCACTTACTTCATATAATTGAAGCACAGAGGCTATTCTCTAATATTCAAATAATAAATCAGAAACAGTCAAAGCAGAATAAAAATTCTCCAAATAAACATCTCAATCAAAGTGAAGAAGCACAAAGTGATCAGAAGACTCAGCTTCCAGGCTGATTCGGACCTCTGTGGAGCGTTTGTTTTCAATACAAACTGTTAAAGAATTTAGAGCAACAGAATAACAACTGCTGTGCTGAACAAACAGTAGATATCAATCTTCCAGGAGCTGATCAAACATGAGCCCAAAGCAGGTGAAAGCAGGATATATTTAACGCTGTACAATGCAACACAAGCGTACTGCTTCACTTCATTTTCTTTTGTTTTAGTGAGATATTTTACTTGATAGAACCAATTTCTTATATTATAGTCAGCTTTTTATTTCATATGTTTTATTAAGTGCATTTTATTTCATTTTAGAGGTTTATTTTATCTTGTTAAATTAAGCTCTTTACTACTACACAGATTTCTGTTTATATTCTTTTTTTTCTACTCTACCTTTATTATTTTTATTTTCTTAGTGATTGTGTTTGTCCTTTTGGCTGCAGTAACATAGAAATGTACCCAATTCAGTGATAAATAAAGTATATCTTATCCCTTCAATTCCACACCACTGCAATTAACTGCATCGCTGCTTGTGCAAATACCAGACCATATTAAATAGCAGCCTATATAAACAGCTGACCACAAATCTTCAATCATAATTAAAAGAAATGTGCGTATGCAGCAGCGACTGATTGCTGTATTCCAACTGAACACTGGCAATGAATGTAATATGTAGGCGGTTGTTGGTCTGGTCCACTGTAGCTGCAGATGTCTCCCTCAGAGTATCAATTCAGGTTATAGAGAGACATAATTACAAAAACATCTTTTTATCTACATCCCCACCAAGTTTTTTCATCATTTCTCCACCAGATTCTCCAACTTCTGAGTATAAAAATGTCAGATAACCTCCCCCAAAATATCCCACCTATTAACAAATTCCATTCCTGATATTTACACGATTTACTAACACATGCACATTTCAACAGCAGTTCCGTAAAAATTAGATGGCATTTTACCTTCAGCTGGTGCTATACCTACATGACAGTTGTAATTAAACAAGCCCTTGAACTTGACATTTGTTCATGCCCTCCAACACGATGCATAAATGCTTTTTGTGGTGCCTTTCAAAACTCTTTGACAAGTCACTGCAGAAAAATAAATCTTTTAAGGTTTAGTCAGCTTTGGAAAGATTAGGAAAACATTCTAATTTGTATTAAAATTGTAACTTCGATTGGGTTTGTTTAAAGTAGGGACTGTCTCAGACTTTTGCCGTCATGGTTAAAATAGCAATAAACTATTTTCCCTCTTGCTCCTCACAGACAAAATTCATAACTCCAACCACCACTGGAGGGATTTGTCTCTAGAATGTAAAAAATGTTGTTTTTGGGGGATTTGCAGAAAATGACTGGTGCCTTTTTGGGAGGAAAGTCTAATTTAAATGGACATCTCTCTATGGGCTGAGTCTGACTCGCTTGAAATTTTGCACATTTCCTTTCATTCACGGGAAAATGTATGCACGCTCAGAAAAAATTAAGATGGACCAGTCTGCACTCATCACATTCACACTGATATATACTGTAGATCAGATAGAGGGGGATACAAACTGGTGTATTCCTAGAGCAGATTCCAATCCCAAATAAATGGGAGGGGTGGTCAGGAAGAGCTGGTGGAGTAAAATCTGTGTCAAATCAAATATGCAGATCCATCCACTGAAGCAACCCCTTGGGAAATAAGAGCAGCCGAAAGTACCTTTTATTATATTATCCATATAAAGGGGGAAACTATCCACAGAAAACAACAGTGTCTTTTAGACCAGACTATAAATCTGCTTTTAATTTTTTAGGTTTACAGTCTATGGCAAATAAGTTGCTTTTGGAGCCAGCCTCAAGGGCTCATTACAATAACTGAATATGTGTCCGTACAAGTTATACATACTTTAACCTCAGCAAAAAATTTACTTAATGCTGTGTCGCAAAAGCCTATCAGGTGGGAGTTTTCACAGGCTGTAGATTCATCTGATGGCACTGAAAATCTGATATGGAGAACAAGTCTATTGTTGGAATTTGCAGGCAGAGCTACATGATTCATCAAAAGTCATTCATCAGAAAGCGATGAATGACATCCATCCATCCACCCAACTTCTTTTGCTTATCCAACACTTTTAGATACCAACTGATTATAGGTATGGAATGTACTTTAGAAGGAAAGAATTCTCCAATTGACAATGTCGATTTAATACATGTGGTCTACAAAATTACCCCAAAACACATTAACAGCTGTATTCATAGAAGTATTATGAGGCAAAACTTCACATACTTTAGAGTATGTTTGTAACAATCTGTAAAGTTTTAACTAATACTCATTTTATTTAATCTTCCCAGGTTGCGAGTGCTGACTCTCCAAGTTCCGACTTGAGATATAACTCAAAATCCAAAGTGAAGACCTACTGGGATGAAAGCAGCAAGGCCGTCTCCATCAGCCGTCTGCTGTCTCAAAGCCTCTACGGCAAAGAGAACTTCACCTCTATGGATCTGAACTACGACGATGGGGACTCTTACTCTAAGCAAGAGCATTGGAAATGGCTTTACAACACCTCAACCTCCCGTGACCCTCGATCAAGGACGAAAAGACGCCCCATCGTCAAGACTGGAAAGTTTAAGAAGATGTTCGGTTGGGGTGATTTCCATTCTAACATCAAGACCGTGAAGCTGAACCTCCTCATCACTGGCAAAATTGTGGATCACGGTAACGGCACGTTCAGCGTCTACTTTCGACACAATTCAACCGGTCAGGGCAACGTTTCCGTGGGACTTGTTCCTCCCACCAAGGCTGTGGAGTTCCAGGTCCACCAACCGCACCAGCAGTACCACCACCATCACCAGCAGCAGCAGCAGACGGCCCTGGAGACCAAAGAAACCAAGCTGTTCAACTGCAGGGTGGAGTACGAAAAGGTGGAGAAAGGCACCAGGAACTCACTGTGTGCCCACGACCCCTCGCAGAGCTGCCCTCAGGAACAGACCCAGAGCCACGTGTCCTGGCTGTGCTCCAAACCCTTCAAAGTCATCTGCATCTTCATCACCTTCTACAGCACTGACTACAAGCTGGTGCAGAAGGTGTGCCCAGACTACAACTACCACAGTGACACCCCCTACCTCCCTACGGGTTGATCACAAGACCAGACGAAGGGGGGGAAAGAAAAAAAAAGACACAGAGACAGGCTACAGGGTCCTGAGCAATGTCAGATTATTTGAAAGAAAATGGAGTCAAGATGTCGACAGGCATTATTACAAATAACATATCCTTGTCACAAGACTGATATTGCTCCAATGAACAAACCTAGCTTGAGGTCATTAAGAGAGCATTTAGGGAAGCATTTATAGGCTTGCAATACTCATCTTATATGCATAGCTGCTTACATCGAAAGGAAATTCTCAAGCCAACCATAAAAATATGCTGATTGTATTTATGTAAATATCGTGGATTCCACACAAAGACCAGAGAACAATTTTATCAGTGTTTTCTCCTGCTAATTTAGTTGTTTATGTTGATGGTGTATTTCCGTCTCAATCATGCTTTCTGTCTCCTCCAATCAGTCTCTGGTAATCACTGCGAACACGTAAATGTCAATGCAAATAAGAAGAATCTGTCAGTATGCATTAGAGGGCATAATGGAAAAATCAAACATATTTTGAGTGGTGTTGTTTTCTGCAGTGTGATTGTTAGAGTGAATGTACCTCTCTGATATTGTTGTTGGAATCTCGTCCATGTCCCATGCATGAACCCGAATGTGGTAAACAACTTAATAACGTCCATCTATATTTTCCTGTTATTGCAGCTGTCAAAAATAATCTTCACCAAGTCACGACACAAAGAGGGAAAAAAAAGTATGTTCTATTTTAATTCTGTGTTGTGTGTTTAGCAGTTTTAAGGCCATGGACGGCGCTCGGTAAATGACACCAAATTGAGGGCTCTCATCAGATCAAACATAAGCAAGTAAATGTCACAATGAATAAATAAAAGTTGCACAAGATGCACAAGATGACAGAGAAACAGAAGATCATTTTTTGTGCTTTTCTTTAAAAATAATCAAACATTACTGTGCTCTCTTTTCTCAGAACTGCATTTCCATTTTAGGCATTTAAGCGTTGCTTTTATTTCTGGTGACTCCTTGCATCACTGACATGACAAGCAGCCAGTAGTGAGCCACAGAATTAGAGCCACAGTGCCCCTGCAGAAACCAAAAATAACCATTTGTAAACACTGGAATAATCATTTGTATCGAAAAGTGATTGATAATCGGAAAAAAGGTAGGTCAAAAGTTTGTTTAAAAATAGATCATAGAACAAGAATGGAAGCGAACATGGAAGTTTTAGAGAGGAAGATTTCCTGAGGTGTATTTGAGGCTTAAGCAGAACAAAAACACTATTAAGATGCGAGAACTGGTAAAAAGAGCTTTTCAGCTCCAGAAGAGGCAGGACATACATTAAACAGCAGGTGCTAATCACACATCCTGCGTATCAAACGCTCGCACTTCTGGTTATCAAAAAAAAAAAAGAAAGAAAAAAATTTCAGATGAGCCTAACGCTGGCTGCTAATGATATTGGATGTTCCAATTGGCTATTAAACCTTCATTACATAGATTGGAAGCCAGTGGCTCCACGTGAAGCATTTAGAGAAAATGAACACAGTATAAGTGGGAGCTCTGCAGAGTCAACACCACAGAAAGAATGAATTAAAGAGCCGATAGAAAACCTGTAAAAAAGTATGAATGTGCACCTAGGGGCACAATCACTGCTGTCTATTTAAATTCAGTGCTCTTTCCCAGTGTATGCCATGGTATACGCAACGCAGTAACTGCTAATGGCAGCCTGGATGACATCCAATATGCCAACATGGGGCGAATTTTCTGACAAGGCAGGCCGAAGAATAGGGGTCTGCCTGTGGGATGAGTGAGCATAAAGAGGAATTTATGATGCGGAGGAACAAGGCTGGCAGAAATCACTGGAAGCACCTGACTCGTAAATTGAGAGCATGTTTCTGTCACTAAGAAGAAGGAATGACTAATGTCTCAGATTGCTGTTTGGGCCAGTTCTTTCATCTCAATAAAGTGACTTTGATATCTCTCCACCCCTACCCAAATGTGCCAGGGACAGTTTGTTCAGCTTCAGAGAATTAAAGCAGCACTTTCCCGAGACAATGCAGCCTCATTATGCATATAATCTTACAAGTGTAAACAGTCTGGCACAAAAGTGTTCGGTGTGAGAGCTGCTGAGAGATGGATCTGTTCCCTGACTGATGTCATCTGAGGCTAAATGCAACATACTGTGATGCTGACTGTTTTGAAGAAATTACCGTTTCAGCCTCAATTACACATGTATCATAACTTATGCTCCGCTCAGTATTTATCAGTAACGATGGGTCAAGTGCCTGATGTGAAAAGGGTCAAACACTACTGGAGACATACTGGGTAGGTATTTGGTTTTTCAAGTTTGGGATTCAGCTGCTTTGGAAGTGTTGGGCTGTTTTTTTCCCCCCTTCTCACATTATCCGCCTAACTTCCCTTCCCAAACTCCTTTCAGTGATCATTGCCGTTGATTACTCCCAAAGCTCATGGCCCATAAAATGGTGTTTGAGACAGCTCTTCTCTACAGTTTCCGTTCAGCTCTGTGGAGCATTCTAGCTTTTTCATTGTATTGTTCTTAATTTACTGCCCCCATCTTTACAGTCACAGCTCGCTCAAGTATTTTTTAAAGCAGGTTCGAGCATCAACATACAGGTGAAATATTTATTAGTGATGACACTCTATACTACACTATACTACAAGTACCAACAACATTAGAAGGAGAACCTCAAGAAGGAGATCTCCAGAAGAACACAGGCGTTACAGGGTGAGCGGGAAAGACGAAAGGGAGGCAAAACTAACCTAGTTGGTTAAAATTATGATTTATGGGCAATGTACATATGCTACCTGCCACTAGACAGGGCTACAGACAGACAACACATGCTGTACCATATTAATAAGAACACTTCAGCGACTCCAATGCTCTTCATAAACCACTATAAATGGTCAATGGGTAATGGTTTTAACCAGTACTAATAGACTGTGATGACTTCTCGGCTGGCGAGTGCAACAAGCACTGGAGTGACCATACACAAGGTAGTTTCTTTCTTTCCATCCTACAATGGGCATCCATCTGAAATAATTATGCTTTGATAGAGCACAAATTACAAATTGAATTTGGTTGCTCCAAACCAGGTGAGCAAGGTGAAGCAGTGGTTAGCACTGCAGCGTCACAGAAAGAAGGTCCCGAAGAAAGAAGGCAAAAAAAAAAAAGTCAGTCATTGTACGTGTGCAAAGTTCCACAAAAATCAGAATCTAAACATTAAATGGCTCTTAACCTCCAGAGACCCTGCATATTCATAAGCAGACGTTACATGTGACACTTCTGCACCTTACATTTTATTCTGCTCAACACAGACGTGATGAATCCCTAATAAGAGTTCAGGTCTCAGGAGATCAACTACATACACTATATTTGTATAGACAATGTTGCAGTCCCTAGTTTTAACTGGTAGTTAACTAGCCTGTTTTTTAGTAAATAACCAAGCCTCTCACCATACGAATAAAGAGCTTCACAGGAAGGTTTTAGTGACTAGACCTAGAGTAAGAAAAAAGACGACACATGGCTGTTGCAGCACACAGATTTGTGTATGAATGCATACCAACAAAGCAAAAGTAGCCCACACTAGCACAAAGCAGGTTTAGAACCTTTTACAACATGTTATTTTGGAATTTCACTGTTATTACCAATCCAAACAGACTTTCTATTTTCTGCTAATTACTGCAAAAGATGTTTTCACCAGTGATATGTGCAAATGCTGTAGTGCAAAAACATCTACAAGTTTCCCTTTCGGGCAAACTAGATGCCATATTGACTCATGATGGGATGGGCCAGCAATAGCTCATAACTTCTGCTGATATCTTTGCAATGGGTGTGGGACATAACATCATAGCTGATGACAATTTTAAACTTATTTCTTTTAAAGAAGCTCATGTGTTATACCTTTAAACATTGCAGCTTTCCCCAGACTAGCACGCTTTAACCAGCGATCCTTAAATTTCTCTGACAACTTTCACATAATCATCCTGGTTTGTTTGGGATTACATTCAAGCGCTGAGTTGCTGCACTTAACTTTTATAGGAACTTTATGTTCTATTAACTCCTCTATTAGTAAGTTAATGAGCAGTGGGTCGGATGGAGGAGCTGGGGGGACAGGAAGACAAATTCCGTCTCTGTTTTGGAACCATTAAACCCCTAATGGATTCAAATGAAAACTAATTTTCTTCTATTTAGAAATTAGTCCAGATCAACACAACGAGATGATTATTTTTTCAGTCTTCTGCCTACAAATTGTTTTGTTGCCCCAAAATTACCAAAGCAAATTCATTAATGCAAGTTCAAGTGTCTGATGAAAAATTTCCATTTTGTATTTTTCTTACCCAACAAACGCTGCAATGCAAAGTGCCTAAACCTGCATTTTTTCCTAATGGCCAGCAGGGGGCAAATCCTCTGGTTTCACATCAAAATTACCTTACTGCTCACTTAGTGTATAAACACATTCCTGATGGGTTTATGGTCTCAGTGTGTAGTTCCTCCTACTAGGTTCCTAAAGGAGTCAAAAGGAGGAGTATCTCGGGGTCCCATTCTTGATTGAGGGGAGAGTGGACCAGGAGATTCACAGACCAACTGGGGAGGCATTCTCAGGGCTTTGGATGCTTTGTTGTGGTGAAGAAAGAATTAAGTATGAGCGCGAATTTGTCAATTTACCAACTAATCTACATTCCTGCCCTCACTTATGGCCACAAGCTGGGGGTAGTGACCGAAAGCTGAGTAAATGAGCAGAAATGAGCTTCCTCCAAAAGGTCATCACCCTAGCAGTAGGGTGAGGAGTTCAATCATTCAGGTGGGGTTAAGAGTACAGCTCCTGGGTAAGGCGTTTGAGACATGTACTACCGGAAAGAGGGCCCAGAGCAGACCCAGGACACATTGGAGAGATTACAGGCGATGGATGGATGGATGGATGGATGGATGGATGGAGTGCTATATAATACAAGTACATAATTACCAGGCTACAATCCTGCACACTGACACAAATCCCTCCTCTGAAGAGGACACATGTGAGATCTTCCTTTTAGTCTTCAAGTATGAACAAGACAACAGCAAAGAATATTTGAACTAAAAACCAGCTCAAAGGGCATTTCACAATAATTCTACTAACAGGTGCAGGTTGGAGAAATGGAGGCTGAAATGCTATGAGCCTGACTGCTCATCAGTGCTTCAGCAGAAGATCAGACTGTCTGCTTAGCTGGGTTTGGCATATACTCGGCTTTAGCATCACTCTGCGTTCTTCCACACTACCTTTGTGTCACTATGCTGTCTGTACAGATTTTATAGCTTCAGTTTTCTGTCCTGGATGCAGTTTGCACTGTACCTTCACATTACTGTCCATGGGTGTAATAAAAACAAAAGTAATGTCCACATATCCACTTTTTAGCTGTAGACCATTCCACTGTTTTCCCTGCATACTAACTGAAATCAGCTAATTGTGGTATAAATGTCCAGGATTAAAACAGGGAATGTTTGAGTTTTTTCCTTTCTGTGCCCATCGAGCAGGTAAATGAAGAACCTTTGTAATGTAAGTAAGGGCATAATTTTAAATGTAATTTGATTACTGAATTCAGTCCAGCAGTGTGTTGCATTACAGAAAAAACATAGTGTTAGTACAGTACTGGTGACTACATTCTTCTTTTATATACCAGTCGATGATTTCTTATCTGTAATTGCAAATAGGGAGTTGTGTTACTCATTTATATAAGAACATTAATGATTTAAAACGGTCCTTAGATTTAAATAAATATATATTTTTAACAAATGTTCCTCATTTTGGAAATGAAAGCCGTTTCCTGCTTTGTATTTCAGCTTTAAAAAAAAACATTTTCAGATCACAGATTACACCTTCATTACAGCTTAGCGAAAAAATAATTTAACAGAGAAGATGGAGAAAGCGGAGTTAAATAATTAAAATGTAAGGAACACAGCTTTTCAGGAATTAATCTCTCGTAGACGCCAATATGCACAACTAGGAGATGTTTGAGTCCTCTTCCAAGCTCTGTTTTACAAGAAAAGCAAATCTGGCCATTTCTTTTGTCCATTTAACGAATTCTGTGTGTATGAATGAAACCGACAGCGTTGCAGAGCAGCAGTGTTTGGACGTCTAAGTTATCTTTGGGCCCAGATCTTCTCCCTCGGTTCAGCTATGCTGGGCCGGAGCCATCCATGCCTGCCTTCTATCCCCTAGCTCGCCCACAATCCCTGATTAATGTGGTCTGGGCGGGAGCTGTCAGAAATGGCAGAGAGAATCATGGGATTTCTCCTTCAGAGTCCCAATGACACCCAGCAGCTGCAGGAGTAAACAGATGACTAACCACTGGCCTTTTGGCAGCCTGTGGAGATTCACATGGAGGGAGGGCTGTGAACGTTGCTTTGACATTTAGGTGGATTAGAAAGTTCTTGGGTTCTGCTCTCGTGGTGTCAGAGGTGGTTGGCATAGTAATTATTTGCGTCTCGGTTTTTCTTCCGCTTGACCCCCAACCGCAGCGAAAATGTAGAGCTTCCACTTACTTACAGACGTTTGCTCGAATTAAAGCGTAAAACATCCTCATGCGCCTCATTTAAAAACAAATCACATTCTGTTTGCGTTGCTACAGGATAAACAATAAGGAGCTTGCTTTGAAAAAAAAAAGGCAAAAACAAGCAATTGTCATTTCAGATCATGTCCTTCTGCAGAATGCATTTCAAATCTGGGGCTGAAGCTGTCCTGGGGGCACAGTTTTGTGTGAGGTATTGACATATTAAAGGCTCCATCAGACAATGACTGGTGTTTTTCTTTTTTAAACCACAAATAAATTACCCTCCTCAAAACACTATTACTCCTCTGAAAATGAAAACTCACTCATTGCGAATGTCTCATATCAGGTAAAAAACTGGAGAGAATTAATTAACCTTTGTCATTTTAATTGCTTTAGTGACAGCTGTCCTTTGGTGCCGGAGCTATCCTAATGCACATACTGTGGGCTTGTCAATTACTTTCCCAGTGAATAGATTAAAACGCCACAGAGGATAGAGTCATTTCATTAGTCAGAATTAATGCCCCCCAGACATAACCAGGTACGAACACTTCACCCCTAAATATGCAGGAAAATGAACAATACTATTAAGCCCATATGAATCGAATGAATTGTGGCAACATGAAATTAAGTTTACGCTCTATTTAATTCTATCCCACTGCTTATAATACATTTGGCGTACTGGGGTTTTTTTTCCCTTTGAAAAGGAATGAAAATTTAGAATATTTTTAAGGCTTTTAATAGATCACCTCACACACCTAAAATGCAGGACACCTATGTGCCGCAGTTAATTGCTCTAATGGATGTTAGCATCATAGCCCTGTCAATTCTTACCTCAGTGGATAATGGCTGACAGCAGCAGCAGCGACTGTCTAATTCTCCCATTTTGCTCTTTGCACATCTATGATCTAATGCCGCTCAGCTCATCATGAATCTGAAAGAAATTAGGCTGCTTTCAAATGTCTGTCTGCTGGGTGTCTGCTTTCAACACCAAATGTCTCCCAAGTCTCCAACCTTTTATCCCATTAGATAAGACAAGAGTCATTTTCACACTTAACCAGAACGCTAAGCCCTCCTTTCATGTATTGTCATGATTTTCACACTCGCATGCACAAAGAGTGATGGGAAAGTTCTCATTATGTTACAGTGGATGCAAAAAGATACATAAAATCAAATAAAATCAGTATTACAGAATTACAACACCAATATGAATCTTTATATTGGATTCAGTCACTGTTGGGTTTAGTTTACCTGTGTTTGAAAATCAACTAGTATCAAAGACAACTAGCTGTTTTGCCCAGTATTGGTGTTTTTCATTATTAATATTAAAATTATAAGAAGGTGAGTGCCAGCATGAGCTTCATGTATATAAAATATATGGAAAATAACCAGCTTGAATGGTAATATTAAAAAGCTGGATTAAAACACTGCACTGGTGTCCCAAAGATTTCTATACGTGTCCCAGAAACCATATATAACATTTCTTCTGTTGGTAATTTTTTCCTTTTAAAGTGAAAATCACAGAGAGGGGATGGATTAGACTGAGAAGCGAGCTGCATACTCATATGAAAGTGACTCAAGCACGAGCTTGTCACAAAGAATACCGTTTTATTGTCTGTTTGAGTCTAAACGAGGCCATAATTTACAAAATGAACATCATACTGCACTAAAAAGACTTCAAAATAGCTTCCGAGTAAGTTGACTCATTAAGAAAGTGTTTATTGAGATCAACTGAGCAGCAGTTTTCCTTTAGTGCTTATTGACTTCAACACCAAGTCAAGCGACCCTCTGAACTGAGAGCGCAGGAATCGGATCAATTAATCATTTCATCTGCGCGCAGGACAGAAAGTAGCAATTATTACATTGCTACTTGTTACATTTAATTAACCAAATCTTCATTTAGTTTCAGCTGAAAAATCAGGGCATAAAATGCCATCTTGTAGCTGATAACAGTGTCTACAAGGTGCTTGTTTTGACACATTTATAAAACTGAAGAAAAGATTTGGTAATCAGAAATCTTGATTCTCTTTCTGTGGTAAAGTGTTCAGATGCAACTAAAATCAAGATTTTATTTATTTAAATGTGTGCAATCAAATATGCAGAAAAGGGCTTCGTGCTTTATAAACAGATCCACAATTCACAAAATAATTATTTAAACGTAGATTAATTAAACAAAAAAAGACTTATTCTCCCCCATTTAACCTTTAAAGGTTACTAAAATTTGATTAGCTGGCTTTACTTAAAATGTCTAATTAAGAGTGACAAGTTAGACTTTCTCATTTTAAGCGTGCCGTTAGGAGAATAAGTTACATGAACTCAGTATTGTATAACAACATAAAGGATAAAATGCAATTCACACAACCTAAGGCATGCAATTTATGTCCATGTATTACATGCAATTTTATGATATATGTACTTTAGAAACATGGATCTCAGTTTGAGTCTCCTTCGTGTACCCTGTGCACCTTACAATAACAGAAACACTGATTTTATTAATATGTAAACATTAACACAGACCCGGTGATTGTTCCATTTTTTGACCTAGCTAAACCTTTACATTGTTCTTAGCCAAACACTAAAGACTACACACACAATAATCAAAGTCTAAGCACAAAAAATAAGTGAAATAATTATCACAACACTGTCTGAAGGCTCTGAGGTTAAATATTAAAAGTCCCATGAATATTTACACTCCCCATTTCAGCTTGTCAAGAATAGCTTATTAAATGAAACAAGTACACACAACTATACTTCTCAGATTACCAACAAAGGCAACAGTGTTGGTTTCGCCATTTCATTATTTTACTCTCGGTCATAAAAAAAACAAAAAACAGAGTAGGTTAGTATGATTTGATCTATCAGACTCTAAATGGTTTTCAAATCACAATAATTTTATGACACTTTTAAGGTAAAACTGAGCTTTAGGCCAATTAGGCCATAAATCACAAAGTGAGCTTCATTTTGTGTTCAAATAAGACTCCTGAGTTATTTTAACTCACCAGATGTCGTTTTTCTAATGACCTTTGCTCAATCTGACTTCTTTTTGCAACCAGAGAAGATGCCCTCTGCTGGCCATTAGAAAAAAATGCAGGTTCAAGGCTTTGCTGTGTTGGCTCACTTTTCAGAGCCAAAAGCTAAGTCTATCTTTTATATACAGTCTATGGCTAACACCCAAATTTCGAGATAACTCAGTATAAATAGGTAAAACTAGCTTGAATTAATATGTTTAACTAAATTTTACTTGTTAATTTTTTTTTTTTATCCTTCATTTATTTTATTAGGGACCAGTCACACAGCTCTATAGACCAGCTGGCACCTCCTGGTAACACACAGACCCCTAAGGAAAAATGTGTATGCAAAAACTGTTTGGCGAGTACATGCTGAATATTGCTGACAGGTGAAAAAGGTCCAAAGATGTATACAGAACTGAAAACCAATTACTTTGGTCACCAGCAGATCAGGATGGTTACTTGTGGTTTTCATGGAAGACTGACGTGTCTGCAGACATTCGCCAGCTTCTCGAGCAGCAGTGATAATGTGCAAGCGTGACACAAACTGGGAATAGAAAAGCATCACCTTTATAATAAAAGTTGCTTCTTTTGAAATGTTCTGGTCGCAGTGTCACGAGTTACAAACCAACCACTGTTAAGTCTTCCTGAAGGGAATGGTCTCCTCTTTCTGATTAGGCTCACATTTTTCACAGTTTTACTGCTGCTGAAGTTGGCAGACAACTTCACATCTTTTGTGCAAACTACAGGGAACGAGCCAGTAGCAGATTACCTCTGCAAGGATGGTGCAGTAGCCATCTTTGGCAGCAACCACTCAGGGAAAAACTATTTACTCTAACAACCAGTGGTTGACAGGGGGTCACCAACCAGTCTGTAGGCAAGCGTGACTGATGGGGCAAAACTTTGTAGGAATACATCAAAAACTGATTTACAAAAATTTTTAAAAAGCATTGCATTAGTGTTTCTCTGACTACAGAGTCTTATAGTGAAGTTATTCGAGCTCCAGACATTTCTGCTCATCAGGTTTCTTATCATCTTAACATTTTTCAGATGGCGGAGGTGAGGTTTATTGAACCAGACACAGTCAAGTCAAGTACTGATCTCAAAGATGTGTTTGCTTTTCAAATGACACAAGATATAAGAGGATTACACAGCTCATGAATATGCCCCGTTTCTATCCTCTGATTTATCACTTTTTTCTCTTTATCAGAAATGCTCATCTCCATCCATAACAGCCTGCCACACCACACAAAGGCCGATGCTCTCGTGCCTGAACAGTTTAGATTCAATTTCAGTTAAGAACAGAAGAAAAGTTAAATGTGTATTTGATCTCGTGAACATTTTCACATGTGTCTGTGTGACGAGCGTGCCCCCAACAATCCACAAACAGCTACCCCCCAGAGGAAACGAGCAACTGGTTGAAAATCTATTTTTATGATACACAACGTTTACTGAAACAACAGCAAGGAGAGGTGATGATTGGTGAATATCACCCTGTCAAAAACATCACTGAAGAACAGAGATAGGTAACGCTATTTATAATAGGCAAGACACAATGAAAAGAACAAACCGATCATTTTCTCCATCATTTACATCTCCAGAAGGGAAGAGAAAACCATAAAGGTATTACACAGCATCTGGTTATGTATCAAACCTTCAAGGCTTTGCAGACAGCATTAATTTTAAGTTCTCATACAGAAAGCTGTCTGCATGATGAGTTGACCATTTTCCCATGTCATAGACTAAATATATAGAAGAATTTTCCTTCACCGTCCTGCCTTTAAAACAGGCTGGCAGGTACAACAACCGGGGCCAGCTTGCTCTGGAGCTGGGGCTTCGTTTGCCATTGATTTATATCTTAAACAACCTCTCCCGGTGCTTCCACTGCTAAAGGTGAGATGCACAGCCAGTGTTTGTGACAGAGATGGACTAGGAGCTGTGGCAAGAGAGAGAGGGATGATGCTGTTTTAAAAAATGCATCACCATTAAATCAAAGAGTAACCTTGAACGAGTTCAGGCCGGTGCCAGCTCGGTGACACGATCTGCCCTCAGCACGCCGTGCCACGGAGCATGCCAAACAGCGGGGAGAAGAGAGAGAGGGCTGCAGCGCTCTGATACAGGTTAGGCCTGTAGTGCTGGGTAGCAGTCCGGCTCGTTGCTGACCAAGGGCATTTACACAGGCATTTTGTCCAAGTTGGAGCAACCTGTTATGGGAAAACGAATGAGTCTGAAGCATGTCCTTGCAAACTGCCTTCAAAAGGTTGACTGAAAATAAATAACATCAATTAATTGATTAGACCCCCACCCCGCTATATGAAGAAAAAAAACGCCCACATTCCTCAGCAGCCGATGTCCAAAAATTGACCTTTTCACTCCTGAAATATGAATTATTCCTTAGGCTTCTTACAGCCACTGAATCTTTTCTGCTAAATTTAATAATCCCCAACACAGTCAAACACACACGCATCTCACTCAGCAGCTGCACAGCATCTCCTCCTCTCCTCTAGCACACAGGCAGGTTATGATGCATGGAGGAGCCGGAAGGAAGAAAGAAGATGAGGTCCAAAATTGCTTCGCTGTCTAATGTCACTTCGTGAAACACTTGCACCTTTTAATCCATCAATTTGTGTTCCCGGACACAAATTTTCATCTAACTGGTTTCACGTGCTGATTTGTGTCCACGAACAGACACCGAATATTTTTTTTAAAGCAAGAAAAAAAGTCCACGTTTGGAGGCTGGGTGTGTTAGCAATGGAAGAACATTTTAGTGCTCACCCTAGAGGCAATGGTTTGAATCCAACAAATGGAAGGTTTTTACACTTCAACTGTGTTTTACACACATTAACTATCATTACAAACTACTCAATGCGGTTTAAGCATTTAAAAACACTAAAAAAAGGTTTAGAGACTAAAACCAACTTAGTTAGGTTTAGATAATGATCTTAGTTAGGGTTAAAATCATAGCCAGTATAAGACTGATGTAGTATTTCATCTTGAAAAGTAAAGCCAACACTATAGTGCCATAAATATACATTCTATGTAATGGCCAGCAGAGGGCCAATAAATAGACCCTTATGATTTTGATTATCTAGATATTTGTGAGAAATCCGCCCTTCATACCCCTGATCTCTGACCTCACTAAACACTTTTCTGACAAGTTTCTGAACTCAGTCGCTAATTTCGAATCACACTGAATAAAATATGAAGTTCATTCTGTAAATTATGGTAATTCTAAGCATCAAAAAGGAGGCTTATCTGGGATTTGCCAGTACTTGAAATTGACAAGTTTTTAGCCAATGAGTGTTCACAGTCTTGGATAAATTCACTTGGGGATAAATAAAGTCTTCTGATTCTGATTCTGATTCAGTGGCTTGTGACTGACCAGTGGCCGCTGTCTCAGTGACTATGTCCATGTTTTACATTTTCTATGGTTAAAATAAAACAGTGGCTACTTTTTTAAGGCTTGTTTTCTCAGTTGCAAGTGTGGCAAGGCTCTGCTGAAGACTCTTGATAACATACAGCTGACTGACACGGAACAACTAGACAATTCCTGTCCATGAATGTAAACAGAGATGTCTTTCCACGACTATTTCAAGTTGTGATGTGAGATTACACTAGGTATTAATTATAATGTTGCCTGACCTTTTGGTTTTCAGAAAATATCAAAAACACAGTAAAGATGGACGAGACTTTTAAAAATCATTCCCCAAAAAAAAGGACGTGTGATAGATTTTATATTCATACATAGACTGAAATCTTGCTGAAACACGTCTGAGCTATTAAAGTGCAGGAGCTGATAAATTAAAGCATATCAGTGTCATTTTCAGTGAGATGAAAAGATGTTTCATGCACATTTGTGCAGGTTACTTCTCAAAAGAAAAACCACAAAAGCAGGGTGATATCAGACAAACCTGTCAGCTTGTTACAGTCTGATTCCCACCTCTGGCAACCAGGCAAACACGGGAGAGGACAGAACAGTAAACTATGTCTATATGTGTGTTGACTTAGCAGTGATAATGCTAATGAGAAAAGCTGAGATTAATTATTTGAAAGTGGCACAGAATGTTCGAGAGCCTCACTGCATTGTATTCCAGCATGCTTTGAACTGTTATGTGATGTATTTTCTTCTACATAAATATTAGAACTGGTGCAGAAAGGTTTAACAGATTCCAGTAATGAAATAAATTATGCTCAAAGTTTCCTGGGTGACAATTTGCCTTTTTTCTTTTTGCTCTCCTCCAATCCTTAAACAAAAACTACACCTACGGCACAGACTTAGAAACCAGCTTGCTACATGATGCTCAACTAACTAACATCACCACATGCTGTGAGCTGGATCAGTGAAACTCCCAGTCTAAAGAAGTTTGCACCTTTAATCTGAGAAATATCTTAATATAAGAAAAACTTTAACAGGACATCTATACATGACAAAGAAATGCTGCTGTAATAAATGAAAGAAATAAGTCAGCGTCACCTTTGAGCTTTAACTGTAAGAAATAAACGTGTAACATTACCGGACAAGTTCTGTTAGCTGCAGCTCATTGACTGTCCTGTAATTATAAAACATAAAGTTAATTCACAGAAATTTCTATAGTAGAACCAAAACAAAAAAAACAAAACAAAACAGGAACTTTCCTGTCATTTCACTTTTTTTATCTATTACCTAATTACCCTAGTGTTGCATGAATGGCCACATTGGAGATATTTATCAGTAAAGATGAAGCTGCAAAACATGAAAATACAGAAAAAGGTCCAAAATTACACCTTCCTTCACATCTGTTGGGGACAAATTGGCTTCTTTGCCAGCCGATTGTGGCCCCGGGCATTATGTTTCACGCGCATGCTGTTGACGGCATGGGCACACTGACGTCACACCCTGGTTTTGGATTCTGAATTTGGAAGCCTCTGTGTTAGCATTTTATCTAACACTGGTTTTCCGGAGCCAGACTTAAGACTACCATGTGTGAATGGGTTTAGTGCTGAGTTATCAGGTGATTAACAGCTGCATCCATAGATTGTATAGGGGCAAGGCACACATATTAGCTAATTAAAGCAAACACACTAAAAAAAACAGTAACGTTTTACTCACCAAAACTAAAGCAAAGACCTCTTGAACCATCAGTGCTGCAGGCCATATTATTTGTCAGGTAATCCAGCGAAGAATGCTCCAAAGGCAGCACAGAGGTTCAATTCAGCAAGTGTAATTAATGGAGGTAAGACCTAACAGACACCTATGGGGTTTGCTCTTGGCGCACCTGTCACTCAACGCAGCCACGCCTCTAACTTTAAACCTTAACAAAACGAAGGGTATAGAAGGTGGGGTTCAGATCCCTGTTGTCTGGAAAAACAGTGTTGTCCACCTCAGTGTATCAAGTAATATGCACTAAAAGCTCATTTAAAAGCACAAAACAATGTATATCTGATTTACAGCAGAAAGCACTAGCTTGCACTTACATGCGTCCCTCGTGCAGTTAAAATAATCCACAAGAGTCCACTTTGCCGGTCACAGGTTTAACTCCACAGGACTCTCTGGCTCGATGCCACTGTACACAGTACGACTCCACAGCTAGTTAGAGCTGTGGAACCTGTATTAAAGGGTACAAAGAAACAAGTAGAAAAATACTAATTTAACCATAAAATATTAAACTAAAATGAATTATCTCATTATGCTTAGTTTATCCATAAGGATTCAAAACCAAAAGATATTGCCAACAATAATAATTTGGGTAGAGTATGAAAACATATTAAAAACATATTTACAGATATAATCAGACTGCATTTTGTTAACTCCATGACCTCATAGTTGAATCGTGTCCTCCAACGCAGCCACCATTATGTTGTTCATTCATTTTCATGGAAGCACAAGCTCTGTCCGCAATTAAACTCATTACAACTGAGTTCAACCAATTTTCTAGTGGTTTGGTCCTGCCTTGTTAAATAAAAATTTTTTTAAAAACGCTGGAACAGCTCTGTTTGTCTCCCTCATATTTTTACCTATGTGGTGAGAAAAGAAAATGGAAAAAGGTTCAGAGCAAAGAAACACTTTCACAAAGAGAAAATACCAAATGTGAATGTGAGATTACTTTTATTGTTCTCGTCCGCTGCAAGACAAAGTCCCCAAGCTAATAAACAGGTTTAAGCACAGCAGACTAACAAAGCATTAGAGTGTAGCCTAGAGGAGGAAAGCCCCACTGGTCCTTCAGCTACAACAGCTGAACTTTACATATTACTCGCTCATGCAGATTACCGAATCAAGGAACTACACTTATTTACGCTTTTTAATAAGGCACCAAAGCCTCAGAGGAAATTCTTTATTGAGACGACTGCTAGAAAAGCCGTGGAACTGCTGAGTCCCAGAACGGCACCCATATTTTCAGTAAATAATGTCTTCTGGGCTGGTATGGTATGCATAAAACAGTTAGCGGCGTATGTGGACCGACTCAAGTTGTGTGCATGCATATCTTGGAAATAAAACACCTTGCAAAAAAGATCCCTTTACTCGGCGTGTTTCAGGGAAGAAACTATCTGTGGTATATAACTTATTTTTAAATCTAACTTCCTCCACTTCTCCCACATTCATTGAGACATGTCATCCATCTATCTGGGCCTCCGGCTGCAGTAGTTCCTCGGCCATGAGTGGCTGCTGCAGCGGGGCTGTATTTCAGCATGTTGAAGTGCATGGAGAATTCCCATGAAGGGTAAGGGATTATGGATTTTGGCCTCTAAGCTGCCTGGATGCCCAGTGAGGATGTCTCTGAGCGTAGTAATCTTCAAACACCACGCAGAGTGATGAGTGGGCACTGAGGAGTTCTACTCAGGATCTAAATGTGTTCCAGCAAGTTACTGGTGAGAGAGAGAGAGAGAGATAGAAGAAGAGAGAGAGAGAGAGGACGAGAGAGAAAACACCATTTGGTGCAGAAATGGAAAGGATCGACTCAGTGGCTCCTTCAGGCAAGAGACACTTTTGATCCTGTGACCGGTTTTGAGCTATAGTCTGTGTCGAAAACTCGTGCAGAGCAAGGGATCATATTGGAGTGGTGCAAATGTAAATGTCATGGTTCCCCATCACCACACATAAGCGCAGATGGAAAAAGCCAATTGGGCAATTTTTGGGGTCAGGTCGGGCACTCTCGGGGGGTGGCAAACCTTCATAATGAGGCCACTCACAAGTCTGGTT
Source organism: Oreochromis niloticus (assembly GCF_001858045.2). Lineage (NCBI taxonomy): Eukaryota > Metazoa > Chordata > Actinopteri > Cichliformes > Cichlidae > Oreochromis > Oreochromis niloticus. The sequence continues at coordinate 33,180,500 of NC_031976.2, forward strand.
TAGTCTGTGTCCCAGAAAAAAATAAGGGGATCAGTATGTTGGCTATTCTGCCGTTAGTTGATGCAGAGCTGATGATAGCGGAGTATGAAAGACACTGCTTGTTAATACAAAGGAAAATCTCTCAAATGAAGCTCAGCGCAGAGTTAAGAGTAAGGAAATGTCAGAGAAAATCAATAGTGTCTGATCAATATCGGAGAGGAATTCCTCTGATTGAATTAGACCCCCAACAGCATCACTTAATTGTTTTCCTGTCTTATTTAAGTGAAGTCAAATTGCTTTAAAACCATCTTGGACCTGAAGATAAGATTGTGAGTGCAGGAAGACAATCAGATGGGTTGAAGGACATGGGGCTTTATGGAGATTACATCCTCCCCTTAAGAGACCCCCTATCCATCTGCTCATATCAAAAGACTTTGGGATGACGTCTCAGGTATGGCTTGGGAAGGATGCCAAGGCACAGTAATGAAATTCCTTTGTAAAGTCAGATGGTATTCTAACACTAACGAAAGATGCTGAATAGCCCAACAAACACAACATGGATGTATCCAGGATGAAATCAGGCTCCATTGTGCACAAAGTGACCTCGGGGCGTCGAAGGATCAAAGGGCTCAATATTCCCTGGGTGATAATCAAATTAAGCTGTACATAAAGCACACCTTCCAAATATAGATCCATAACGTACTGTTTAAATGTACCTCACGGTGCCTGATCGGTGAAATCGACTGAGCCGTATGCTGCTCACACACTGCTTGTGACTGTGCAGCACAAATACTGTCCAAGGCGACAAACAGGTACATCAATTTGGAGCATGACAAGAAATTCCCTTTAGGTGACAACAAAACGTACATGCTATTAGATCAGCTGCAGTATACTGTGATGAAATAAATTGAAGCCAACAGATGAAAGCTCGGGGCCCCGAAACAGGAGAGAGAAGACTATTAAAGGTGCAGCTCCACTGCTTTGTGTTGCACTGCCATCCTTTGGGCACACAGAGAACTAAACATCAGCAGTTATTTTGAGAGCAGACTGGTGAAGGTCTGCACAAGACTGTAGACAGAAGAAAAGTGGACACGTGTGCATGTAAAGCAAATAAAGATAACGCATATTAAGCACATTAGTTTATATGCAGATAAAGCTGATCGATTCCCATTTGTTCCTTTTTTTAATCCTCTTTGCATCCAGCAGGTCATAAGGTTTAGCTTTTAGGTTATAGGGATAAGGTTTTAGGGTTTAGGTTAGGTTCATGTCTGTGCAGGTTTTAAATGATTTTCACCTGCCTGCATGGCCCAAATGGGGAAAAAACTGCAAGGTCAAATGAATAAGACTTCACTTGAAATGTAATATCCTCTAACCTCTATTTGCCTGTTTAGTATGTGGCTAAGAAAGTGCTGAAAGTGCTCTCTGTGTAGAAGTATTTACTTGGATAAGCTTTTCAAGTGAAGTATTGATGTGTTTGCGTTTTACTTAAAGGCAAAGTTTGCCAAATTTACATATTTTCCCCCTGTCCCCTAGTGCTTTTTATTCATCTAAATTGTTTTGGTATAAGTGGTGCTCCATTTTTACAGATATCAGCTGCAGAGATGCCTGCCTTCGCTTCAATATTATGGAACCAGATGGTGCTCGCCTTCTGATGTTCAAACCACCAAAATAAATAAATAAAAAATTACAAATTAAAAACTCAGCCGCAATAAGTTTACATCCTTTTAAAACCTTGCTCTCTGTTTAATACTTACTGATAGTACAGCGCAGAGGACAGGAAAGCAGGGAAATGACATGCAGCAGATGGTCTGAGGCAGACTCAGGACACTGCAATAGCTTTCAGGATGAGCTTTCAGGATATGGGATGCCAGCTCGTCCTGGTGAGCTATAGCAATAGTGGCTTCTTGGGGTCAACGTTTTTCTTTTTACTGTCAACAGTAGACATACTGTACTATTCCTTATTTTGTCTTGATGCATGCTCAATCATCCAGCATAGCGTACGTCCAGATGAACAGAATCAACCTTTTGGTATTCCTTATTTTCCCCCAAATTGTTAAAATGCCAGATTCTCATAGTAAACTTGGCCAATCAGCACATGTACAATACGTAATCCCTCTCAAAGGCTGAGGGCTTAGGAAACATTTAAACACTCAATTTCAGACAGTTTTTTGTCTACACTTGGATCAGTATGATGTCAGTCTCAGTGGATATCCTAATATTGTCATCTCTGGCACATTGCTTTTACTTCACCCACCTGCTAATCAAAGTGCAGCCAATCATGAAGAAAAATGGTTTACCTGACCACTTTCTGGACCCCAGAAATCGTTCTGATTGGAGTATGAAGACGTCATTGTTATTGTGTGTTTGAGTGTCAGATTTAGCTTTTCCCATCTAATTCATGCACACTTTAGTCTGAATACATCGCTACTATATGTCTGAACAGCTCTAAGATCAGAATTTGATACAGCTGTCTGGGTGCTTTGGGTGTTAGGGTTAAGCCAGCCAATATCTTCACTGTTAGGAAGACAGTGGGTGACCACCATTGACCCTGTTCATTACCCTCGCCAAAGGTGTCATGGAGCACTCCTGTAATATCTCCGTTTATTTTCCAGTTTTGCTCTGTTCATTATTTGCACATCTTAATCTGTTTGTTTTTTTTAGGCCTGAGTTATGGGGTGAGGTGTTTGAGTGCGAAAGTGTCCGAGTACTAAGTGAATCCACCAGAGCTCTATGCAAGCACATAGAGAAACATGCAAACCCAACCCGCCTTTGAACTACCCTGCTACCTACCACAATTTCTATGTAGATATTTGTTGGATTTGTAAACTAGGTCTGAAGAATTTTATTCATGTGAAGTACAAACCTGACTACACAATAAAATGAGCAACAGTGTGTTCCCACATGTGCAGTTACAGTGTTTCCAGTCTTCCTCTATTCCTCTTCCCTTTCTTTTTGAATATTTTGCAACATTTAACTAATTTTCTACTTTAATTTTTCTAAGAATAGAGTTATTCCTTTGTGCTAATACATTACTGAGCCTGCAAAAATTTGCCATTTTGTCCATGGCTCTAAATGTAGAACACATTAGAGGGGGTAATATGAAACGTCCACTCTGTGTGTGTGTGTGTGTGTCCTCCATCAGCTGCTTTCCGTCATTGTTTTCTAGCCTACAGACATCTGCCCACTTTGCACACTAACGTGAGGCAGTGGCTGAATGCAGCGCGGGAGAGGGGAGGAGGAGGGGGCGAAGTGTGGATGACGTCAGCGGTGTTTCGTGCACGCGGACAATGAGCTGTGGCGAAGAAGCAGCTGTGTGTACATACAGTAGCTGTATACAGTACATCAGGGCCTGTCAGCCAGGCTGAGCTGCTGTGTGTGGCGATGGGGAGGAAATAAAGCGGCTCTTCTACATGTCACCGACGCGGAGAGGTATGTGTGGAACAAACTGTTTCATTTTGCTATGCTCTCGGTTTTATTGTGATATGTTCGGTTATATTTAAAGGATAAGGCGGGGGGGCTGCTGGGTTTCCGCACAGTGCGCTTTCTTTCTGCCGGTGCGGATCTGCTGAATAAACTGCTCAATTTACATCAGGACGTAAATGAGCAGACGTTTACCTGTTTAGAGGTGTAGATTATTTGCAGGGTCTTTCTGGTATAAACACTGTTACTGCCGGGGAAGGCAAACGACAGCAACGCATCATCCATTTGTTTTAAACGAGTCGTGACGCGCGCGCGCTCTTTGCAGGATATGGTGATTATTTATTAATTTCTTCACGGTGATGATGCACAGCAGGTGAGGCGCTCACTGGAAACAGGTGGTGCTACTCTGCCATGTTTAAAACGGGCACAGATAACTAAATCCTACTCCCAGCGATGATTAAACAAAGCTGGGCGAAATGGTAGAAATATAAATAAGCCAAGTCCTCCGGCACGTCTTATTATCCAGCACAGAAGTCATTACACTTTGAAATGATCCACTAACAAGGTCGAGTCTCTCCAGGGTCCAGGGTCTGAATCCATTTTTTTTTATGATTCCGTCAACTTTTACTGAAGCTTCAGAGAAATGCAATTTATAATTGTATCTTCCATATGGGCCTATCATTTTCACATCATGTCATTTGTACAACGTCGGTTAATTTCAAAATAAATAACTTCAGTATAAAAACTTCATCCATACCTTTTTTTTAATTGAAGTTAGGGTGGGGGTTGGTGATTTGAGCCTTTCACAGCTGATGTAAAGTGTAAATGTGGTGTGCACTCTGAACAGAGCACAGGTCCATGATAAATATTGTTTATTAAGTAGTGACGACCTGTTTATTGTTTATTAAGTAGTTGATCTTCAGTCAACTAAAGAAGTTGAAAATAAGTGTTAGGGTTAGGGGAATACTATCAGAAGTAAAACCTTAATAGCTGAATATGAGTCACATTAATTTAAAAACAGGGCATAAAAGTGAAAAACAACTTACTGCATTTAAAAGACTGATAATGTTTTAAGGTGAAAACAGGTAGTTTTTGACAGGCTTTTTTTGGGGTTGTCATATTGTACAAATTTCGAGGTTCTCTCACACCATTTCTTTTCTAAAAAAGAGAGCCAAGTTAAATTCTGGTGAATTTAATGTCAGCACAGAACTGGCATGTTATTGTTTTGCTTTCTTTCAATGATAGAATTTTATTGTCACTTTGCATTCGTGTACAAAAACGTTTTCCATGGCTGTCTTTTTCACAGTAGCATAGAATAAATAATATAAAAAGAATAAAGAGGACATATGAGCTACTAAATTGCCTAAGGTGCTAAGTTGTTTGAGATAGATAATGCAATTATGAATAAATAAATAATAAGTGAATAAATTATAAATTCATAATTCCACTCCATTTTCTTTTATTGCCCACCTCACTGGCTCTATGCTCCAGTATCTGAAAACCCCTGAACTGATCCACGGTCACTTTCTCATGATAGTTTGGTACATTTTTGTAAATGTCAGGTCCTCCTAAAAAAGTGCTCAACAATAACAATTAACAATATCCCTGGGACAATATAACATTTTCACTCCACAGTCATCATGGTAACAAATTTAAAAAAAAATAATGTCCTCAGTCATATTAACCCTCAACTATTTACTACACTCACTCAGAATAGGACTGAAAGGCGATGGAGAAAGTCCCTTCCTTACTGTAACACCTATGGGTTATTTTGAATGTGATTTTATGTTTTAATCAAACTGTATTTATATATATTTTTTAAATATTACTTATTGTCAATACTGGTATAAGGCAACACCCTTACCTTATACTATCATTGCAGACATGTAAAAGTTTGGTTTTATCAAAATTGTGAAGAAAAAGCTGATTTTGTGAAGTGCGCATGTATTCTTTAATGCATTAGAAATACAAGGTGTTATCATATAAGATAGAATTTAAGTTGACTAAGGCATTATATGGAGTCAATGGTCAAAAAAGTTAGAACCAACGGCCACATCAATACTGATTCAAGTACTTTATTTACCCCTCAGGTAATCTAAGAAAATGGAGGGAGGAAACTTGTGAGTATATCTTTGTGCACATAATTTCACATAAATCAATAAGTTCTCCAAAGATTTTCTACAGTTCTTTCCAAGAGAGGGAGCAGTCACAGCACTGCGCCATTCTTTGTGTCATTGCAGTGGTTACTCCCGAGACTATCTTGACCGCTTCATCCAAAGCCAAGACTCATCTGTGGTAAACAAGTTCCAGCAGAAATACTGGAAAACCAAGCAGACTCTCATCAAGGTCACCGGGAAGAAGGAGGACGAGCATGTGGTCGCCTCAGACGCAGATCTGGATGCCAAGCTGGAGGTGAGCAGGAGTATTAAACGGTTTGGCCTTGTAGTTTAAGAGCATGCTCAGTGACAGCCATGTTTGGCTCCTGTACTCCTCTGTCACACCACAGGAACATCAAGAAAGCTGAAGGTACCCTCCCTCAGGCAGGCTGCACAGACTAAAATGGCTTTTTGATTTACACTATGCCAGAAATTGCTCGAGGCTTAAAAGTTTTATTAGGTTGCTCGCACCCCTCCCCCTCGTCTGGCATCCATTACTGGAGCGAGGAGAACTTAATTCATGAAATCAATACTTGATAAACATCCAGCATTAATCTAGGCCATGCCCCTGATAAGAATCTCAATTTTAGACTGTATATAAAAGATGGGCGGAGCTTCCAGGTCTATAAAGTGCAGTCAGTGGAGAAGCGCCTTAAACTTGCATATATTCTTTTTCTAATAGTCAGGTGACTCCTGTGGGTGCAAACAGACTAATGACCCTTATGTTCCTATTTTATATTACCATGCCCAACTAAACACCAGCTGTTCTTTGGGTAAATTTATTTTTATAACTTATTCATTTGAATACCAGTAACAGTTAAAGTTAGGGGGACTGACAGATGTACGGACATAGGCAGCTGTAGCCAACAGCTGCCTGCTAGACCTTCACTAATTCAACTCACTGAACCTCTTTTTTTGTCTTTTGAATTATTTTTATTACAAATATCTAAGAAATAATGTGCTGGGTGGTGAGGTCCAGAATGTCCATAACAAATTTGAGATTCAGTTTTTGAATAGTTTATCTACACCACTGCTGAAAGGCTTGAGGTCAGAATTTCTTAGGTGTTTTTAATGCAAACCTATCAAACAAATGAATTGAAAAAATGAATATTTAGGGCAGTAAGGGTTTGAAATAAGATTTCTAATCTGAAAAAACAATTTTGTCTTTTAAATTTTGTTTTCAACAAAAACTCACCCATTTACAGCCTTTCACATTTGGCTGGTTGTTGAGGTAATTTTAAGAAATTTCACTACATGCTTCCTCCTAGAAATTAAACTAGTTTGGTTTGATGGTACAATGACCATCAATGATTGGCCACTTGATTATTGATAGGTTACTAGCTGACTGCTTCCAGTTTTGCTTGGTATGGAGTCATGATAATAATGTATATGTTAGTTCCCATAGGGAAATTACTCCTCTGCATTTAACCCATTCACCCAGTGGGCAGCCACCAATGCAGCAGTGTGTAGGGACAGTACCTTGGTCAGAGGTACCTCAGGGTAGCCGTTTAGTGGAGTTGAACCCCCGACCTTCCAATCATGAGGCAACCACTCTACCTACTGAGCTATCCCTGCCCTATTTTTGATTATTGTCCTGTTGCTGGAAGAAATTGGAGAAAATGGTGCTGCAAAATTAAGTAGTCTTCTTTGTTCAAGATTCTTTTTATTTGGTAAAAATCTCAGTTTCCTACCACAAAGCGTCTCCGTAAGAGTTTTCCACCATGCTTGGCATCAAGCACTACGCCAGCTCATTTTCTCCACATCTCAAAGATGTTTTTGTCTTTTTAATCCATCTGCTGCATTCAGCTTTCTACAGTTCAGCCTACATTAAGATCTAAACATCACAAATATCATTAAAGCAAATGGGACCACAATTCAGTGCCACAATAAAGACTTAAAATACAAAAAAAAACCCCGAAAACCTGCTTTTAATTTCTGCAGGAATTTTTGTGAAAAAAAAAAAAAAGTAAACAAATTTTATCTATTAAAATCTCTGGTACACAATATAGTCTGAACACTGTCTGAATCCACTGTATTTTTTTTTTTATTTTATTTGATGGGCATTTGCATACAATACAGTCGAGCTGTAACCACAATGAGTCTAGGATTGAGGCTGGGGAGTGCTGGCCACTCCATTATAGTCAGAACGTAGCTGTCTGAGTGCTCTCTCTAAATAGTCCTTGCAGAGTTTGAATTTGTGGTTTAGGTCTCCTGATGTAAAAAGAAATTGGCTCCAATTGAACAATATCCACAGGCCACAGCACTGACTTTTCTTATTCCAGGGTCCTTTTACTCAGACCTCCCAGATTACCACCACCAGAAGGTGTCATAAAGCTCCAGTATCTTTCTATTTGTCCCACACTTCTTTGTGGACCAAACACCTCTAATCCAATCTTCTTCCATCCACTATCTGTGTTGTCCATGTATTTTCCATCATCAGCATTTTCCTTTTCTCAGCCAGACTTGGATATGACTTTCTCCTATGCAACTATGCCAACAAAGACAGAAGTAAACCTTTCACTGTTGGGACAAACTGAGTTTTGCAGGTATCATTTAGTGAAGCTGTCGAGATCCTGAGAAGCGTCCGTTTCTCAGACAAGAGACTGATGGACTTGTCCACTTGCTCAGTTGTGCACTGGAGCGTCCACCTTTTCTTTCTATTGTTGTTGGAGTAATTTTATGCTGTTCTATGAAGGGAAAAGTATGTACTGTTGTAAAAAAGAAGAAAACCTGAGTTATTTGGCAATTTCATTAATAGAATAATATTAATTTCTGAGAAGAATAAAGAGTTTGAAAAGACACTTTTCCTTTTTCTATTATTATTTTCCATGTTTTGACACAATAAATGAACTCAGAAAAGCTGACGCTTTGGAAACTCAACTAGCTAAATTAATTGCATCTTTAATCATCGGAACAGCTTTCAGCTGTGCTAACATAATTGGAAAAGAGTTTTTTAAATGATCAATTAGCCTTTTAACATGATAAACTTGCATTAGGTAACAGTGTGCCAGTGAAACAGAAGTGTTGTCTGCTGAAAACAGACTTCGCCTGTGTAGATGGTTCATTTAAAATCATTAGGGATTTATCATCGGCAATTCCATTAATCATTAATCATCAATTACGTCGTTTCATTTGACTAGGTGTTTATGCTGATATTGTTTTGTTATGCAGGTCTTCCACTCAATCCAGAGAACATGCATGGAGCTGCTGAAGGTCATTGAGCAGTATCAGAGGAGGATCTGTCGTAAGTTCAAATATAATTATTAAATCATTTTGAGTACAGCGAATCTACTGATTGAGTGTAAGACTTCTAGAATGTCAACCAAAACAAACACATTCTTAAGATATTAATATCCATCCAGAGTGTTTTCTCTTACTGTTCAGTCCTTTCCCAAGAGGAGAACGAGCTGGGTCGTTTCCTGCGCTCCCAGGGCTCTCAGGATAAAACCAGAGCTGGAAAGATCATGCAAGCCACAGGAAAAGCTCTCTGCTTCTCATCACAGCAGAGGTAGGGGACACGGATCAATGTACAGTCTGCCACATCCTTAAAATAAATCACATGCTGCACTGGCAAATAGCTTCAAGTAAAGGTCAGCCAACTGTATCACCCCAAATCCTCAAAAAGGGATGGAGAGTCATATCAGGAGCAATAAAATAGCTGCCTTAACAGAGCAGATAACAGGGTTACTACACAGCATAGATACTCTCACTCCACTGAAAAAAGGGATTTCATTCACGTATCTGAATCTGTGTGTCAGTCTGACAGTAGTGGTGATAATGATTATTAATATGACTTAGTAAATTATATTGTGTAGATTTTGTAATATCAGCGGCAGCCTGAATGTCATGTTGACAATTTTGTTTTTGCCAGTATTTCTATTTTTATTTTATTTTTTTTTCCCCCACTGCTCATCTTTTGATTCTTGAGTTTACCATTTACGTTTCCAAGATCATTTAAAGCTTTTCGCCCTGGAGCTGAGATACTTTTCAGTGCAGCTGAATAAATCAGCAGACTAATCTGCAGCGTAGACAATACATGACAAATTTTCCACATGATCATCCAAGCCACATGCAGCACCTTAATACGGAGTTTAATACGACACCCTGCAGATTGGCTCTGAGGAACCCGCTGTGCCGTTTGTACCAGGAGGTGGAAACATTTCGTTATCGTGCCATCTCAGACACGTGGCTGACAGTGAATCGAATGGAGCAGTCAAGGACTGAGTACCGTGGAGCGCTGCTTTGGATGAAGGACGTATCTCAGGAGCTCGACCCAGATACGCATAAACAGATGGAGAAATTCAGAAAGGTTTGTTTTGTTTTGGTTTTTTTCAGTAGCACAGCAATGAGCAGATTAACAATCATTTTCATAGCAGAAAGAAGAACTTAAATACTAGCACAAATAATGCCTGCATTCTCTTTAGTTTTGCCCATCTCAGGGCTCAGGCATACGTGATAGTTCACAGTGACACTTCAGGGTTTAAGCTGCACCTCCTGTGACAATTCATAATGTCTATATATCAGTAATAAGTCACAACTGCATATAATCCAATTAATTGTTCTTTTGTTAATTTAATGGGTACTTCTCAGACTGCAACCCCACTGTTGATATGATGAAGTGTTGCTCCAGCCTAGAGCAACATAAAAACAGTAATATCAGAGCCCTGCCAACGCAGTCTGTGGGAAATTGGCAAAAATATTATGACTTCCACAAATTCAATTTCCTCCTTTGCCGTAGGGCCTGCAGCAATCATTAATTAATCTGTCAATTTTTTTGATTAAATGTTTAGTCTTTAAAAAAAAAATGTCAGAAACACTTGAAAATGTCCATCATCAGCTTCCAGTGCTTCGTCTGGTTCATATTTATATTTTGTTTTAGTGGGACAACAGTTTAAAACCCTAAAACATGTAGTTATTTCAACATGGTCTACAAATGTCATTTTACTAATCAATTCAGCATTAACAAGACAACAAAAGACCAAAAAGCAAGAAAAACATGTTATAAAATCTGACACTAGAGGGCAGAACATGCCCATAGATGGTGGTCCACCTGCAAGAACCCAGCACTTTTTACAGTTATGTGCACAAGAACTCTGTATTTTCCCTGTGTGTCATATAATACTAGGTGGGGAGCATTTCAAATGTATTCTCTCTCAGGTTCAAGCTCAGGTGCGCACAACCAAAACGAGCTTTGATAAACTGAAGAATGACGTCTGCCAGAAAGTGGACCTGCTGGGAGCGAGCCGCTGCAACCTCCTCTCTCACGTCTTAACCACATATCAGGTACGCCTCACAAGTCCCAGCTGTCTACGTACACTTCACCGAGCTTAAATATGGTGTTTTCAATGGCTCTGCCACATGTGGCTTAGTCAGCAGGTCTAAACTATCACCCGCTGGGGTGAATTACTACTTTTACCTTGAGCAGCTGAGCGTGTAACTTGTTTCGTGTGTGTGTGTCCTAGACAACACTTTTGCACTTCTGGGAGAAAACATCCCACACCATGGCAGCCATCCATGAGAGCTTCAAGGGCTGTCAGCATTATGAGTTCTCTACAATTAAGGTCTGAGAGAGTCTCAGTAATAACAGTACTAAATGCTGACACTGGAGACATGTAATGACAATAAGCGATGATTTTGTTCCAATTATTGTTCCAGACTTTACAAGACCCTGTGGACAAACTGGCTAAAAAGAAGGGGAAAAATAAAGCCAAAGCAGAAACGGAAGAAGCAAAGAAAGAAGAAACCACAGATGACCAGTGAGCTTCAAGAAATTTCTATTGTTATGCAAGAAAACCAAACACGTACGCCAACACTGAAAATGTCGAGTACATGTATGGGCAATGTTCAGTCTGAACAGAGACAAAGAATTTCTGCAAACCAGCTGTAGGTCAGCCTGACTCATCCCCGAGGCATCGACTAAGGCTGTTTTCTTAAAGCCACTGGTATGTCTCGTTTATGCAGACTGTTTCCTTAGGCGGCGGTGTGTGACGCAACAGGTTATGGCATTAGTGTGAAATGGGTGTAGCTCCAAGCCCATCGGGGTTATGGTTGTGAATGGGCGTACTATAACCTAAACCACAATTATTCCCTAAACCTAACCAAGCAGTTTTTAGGTCCTACACCCAACCAGCAAAAAACAAAACAAACCAGCATGCCATGATTTCCTAGCTGATAGCACCATGGATACAAGATCCTAACACATACTTCATAGGTCTCTAAAAACAGGGTCATTGTTTCCTGATTGGTGCCAATGACAAAAGGACAGGTAGTACTTGAGAAAAACTGCGATATATTGAAGGCCCTCTGGGATGAGGGCACATTGTGTATGTCACATATGAACAAAATGTTATAAGCTTAATTTCTGTTTCTTCACAGACTCATCTCTCTTGTAAATGAAAACACCAGCGACAAGGCGAGAGAAGGTAAAAGATGTAAAACTTGAAGATTTAGTTGTGTGTTTTTTGATTGCATTTTAGGTTGAAAATAATAACTGACTTCATTGTTAAATAATCTGATGATATGGAAAATAACAAAACTAAGAACAAATGGGACCTATTATCAATCCTGGCACCAATTCTTCTACAGTCCAGGGTTACAGCAGGGATGGAGCAAACCCCAACTAACATAGACTAGCTCACTATTCCACCGCAGCTCTAATTAATTATTATGAGTTTCCTTATATTCTTTCATATCTAAAAAGAAGCTGTTATAGTGATGGAGGCTTAAATAAAGCTTTTGGATGTTTTGCTTTTGGACGCCTGTGGCCCTAATATGGTCATCTCCAGCACACAGCTCACTGTGAGCCCAGAAGCCCCACCCACTCGCTGTTAAAACCCTTTTGTTTATGAGGGCCAGCCAATCAGAAGAAAGGTGGCTTTAAGGGAAGTGGAAGGGTGCTTGTTAGAAGCAGAGGGTGACCTGAAGGCCCAGCATAAAGATGTAGTGCAAGATGAGCAAGGATTATTTTGAACTGTGAATCATGCAAAGCCACATCAGTATAGTCAATGAATTCAAATGTGGAGGTGGAAATACGTGTAAATGGTCCCGTCAGTGATTTGAGTCCATGGTGAATGACAAAGCAAACAAAGGAAAGGAAAGCTGTCTTGAATCTAGATAATTATAGTTAAAATTAATTTGAAAATGTAAACACTGTGCGGGGGTGGAGGGTGAGATAAACTCTTCTAATCATTTTTAAATTAACACTTTTTGTTGCTTCCCAGAGTCGGAGGCAGAGGAGAAGGACAGCATGGCCTTACTGAATGAGATCCTGGGCGGTTTGTCTGTGGATGAGGGGGATTTCTCTCAGGAGTGGACAGAAGTGTTTGGAGAGACTGAGGAAGGAACAAGTGCTGCATCCACCAGACCAACAGAGACCCAGGACAAAGAAAACTCCTTCTTTCTACCATCACAGCTTTTGGACCAGAGTTTGAATAATCTGCAGTCTTCCATCTCAGGTCAGCTTCTGTGTGTGTGTGTGGCAACCATGCTACTATACAAGAGTGAACCAGAAAATTGGTAAGTTGGTCCAAGGAAGCTCTTTAGTAATCAAAAGAATAGACCATTTGGATTTTGCACCATTAGACCGATTCTCTCACCATGACCACCATGCAGAACCTGGAAAAATTAGCCACCATTAACCATCAATTAGCCATAATTTATTTTAATTACACATTAAGGAGAGATAAATATTCCCAAAAACTAAAAAACACATTGTTTTTTTCTATGAATCAGTGCATTAGCAAAATCACCAAAAGGCAGAGCTAAAATGAGCTGCTTTTTCCTCCCCACTGGTTTCCACACAGGGAGAAGAGTGGCTTTAAAATGATTTATCAAATCCACATCTGTCAAAGTAATAGTAGGAGGCTGTTAAAATACAGCAATTAGATTTGCTTACCCGTAGGTAATTGCCAACTACTTTCCATCTCCTCTTGGCTTGGATTCTGGCTGCTGCCATCTCATCTGGTATTGTTAACTTGGTTTTGTGTATTTCCAGCTTTAAAGGCTGCGAGCTGCACACTGCTATAAAACTGCTTAGTTCGCCTGCATTTCCGAGGCACATATAAGAATCCGGCATTTCAGCGTTTAACTCAGGAGTCACAGCACATTACTGTGGGAACATTCCCACAATCCCAAAACAATCATTGAGAAAGAAAAGTGCTATAAAGATATGCAAGATGGGCGAGGTCAAGGAGAAACAAATGATATCAGGAGAGACAAACTTGTGAGTGACTTTTGGAAATATACTGAGGCCTCACTCTCCCTATGAAAAGCCGTTAAACATGCATTTTCTACTTTTAACTGATACGACAGATTGAACCCCAAATTAAGGGAACACAAAACTGTAAACACCAACGATAATTAGACCCAGCGTTGGTAGAAATATAAAACCGTTATAAAGCAAATGAGTGGTAGTCAATCTGTGCAAACAGAAGTGCTGCAGGGGCTGACTTGAAATGCAAAACTGCTTCTTACAGTTTACAGGGAAACAGAGCGTGCCTCTTTTCTTTTTCTCCTCTCAAATGTTGGCATGAGGCTGATCACATACACTTAATATGGCATGCATATCACATTAGACCTTCAGTAAATTTTGTGCATCTGCAGACTGACTTCCAATGCACAAGCCCATTGAAAGTTGTCCGTCTCCACTGCAAATGCAAGCTAGTTAACAACAACACCACCACCACACACAAAAAGGACAGTTTTTGTTCTTTTTATTTTTCCATTTATCACTATAAATACTGATACATCTTCAATTTTTTTTTTTTTTTTTTTTTTTAAATTACATTTACATCAGAGCTCTTTTGCAGTCATATTCAGACTGCATGATCAGGCTGTGAAACTGGTAGAAATGTGAAAAAAATCCTTTATTTTGCTTCTAAACATGGTTATTTGTTATTATTAAATACTGCATGCTGCAACTAGCGCTCATTCTCAGGCTTTTAAAACAAGTTGCTGTGGGTTATCTGTATGATATGGCGTGACCTTGACAACCTTTTTTTGGGGGGGGGGAGATTTTGGTTAAAGGTCACTGTTTAGATTAAAAATTGCACAGGATCAGCAGCCAAACTGTATTTACAGAGAACACAAAGTTTGATGAATTTTGCCTATAATAAAAAGGTTTTAAGTTGTACTTTTACCACCATCCTTGTTATTACTGAACTCTGCCATAGGTTAAACTTCAGTACGTCTCTCTTGTGATCTAGAATAGAATAGCCCTTTATTGTCATTGTACACAATGACAGTAAAGGGGGAAAGAGGTCAGCCCTTCAAGAGGCAGACAAGCCAGCAGAAAGCAGAGCAGACTGATCCAAAAGAAGTCACAGAACTCCGGATGGAGTCCAAACTGGCAAATCAAAACTAAAACAGCTCATCTTCAAAGGAAGGAAAAAAAAAAAAAAAAAAAAAAAAATCCACATATTCCCAAGAGCCAAGCAATTTCAGATCCAGGCAGTAAGACTGGTCAGGGTGCAACTGTAAAATCTACGAAGCACTTCAGCTTATTCAAAGTTTCTGCTGAAGGTGAAACAACAATACACAATTAACCAAATGGAGAATTTGTTTTTAAGTAAGAAATCTACAGCACACTTCACTGTTCCCTCCAGAGCCATGAAGTACTGCATTTTCAAGACATGGAAAAGAATGGAAACAAAATATGTCTGAAAGAAGACGTCAAAATTGCATCTGCTATTTCTGTTTTGTATTCACAAAATGTTTGCAGTGCAGTAAATGTTTTGATTTTCTGTGGGACGAGTCATCAGCCGTGTGCGATGGAGTGTAATGATTTGTGTTGGATCGTGCTTTTGCACAGTAACCGTTTCCTAGTGAGTAACCCGAATCTACACTTCCTCTTCAGACTGGGCCCCACATTCTGCCACTCAGGCAACTGAGCACTCATCTGAAGCCAATCAGAGCACTTCAAAGCCAGCAGAGAGAGGTAGGCCTGGGCGATATAAGCCAAGACATTAGAAAATAAGAAAGAAATGGATAAACTAGAAAGCCAACACCAAACCTTCACGCCAAGTTTTCTTGGTGATATTTACCTCATCAAATCTTTTTTTTTTTTTTTTTTTTTTTTTAAACAGAGGCAGAAGGGACATCCAAAGATCTCTCAGCATGGTTCAACCTGTTTGCTGACTTGGACCCCCTCTCCAACCCCGACGCGATTGGCAAAACCAACACAGAGCATGAACTTCACAATGCATAGTTGTTCTTCTGCATCACATTTTACCTTTGTAAGGGGTACAGTAAAATAAGGCTTCCACCATGAATTTAAAAAAAACAAAACAAAACAGTCTGATCTGACTCTGAGGCCTCATGAAAGAATAATTTGTGCAGTTTCATATTTTCTTTCTAAAGTGGAACATGACAGGGTGTCAGGTAGACAGACAGATTGTCTAGTTTCCTTAATATGAATTAGTAACCATTTAAAAAAATATTTAACAAAAATTAACTTCACTAATTCACTGTGTCATCACTTGCAAATTTACCATGTTTCCTGGTTGCATGCAATGGCATATTATGACTAAGTAGTTCTTAAGTTCAGTTTACTGAGAAAGCCCACTCCAAAAGCTGACTCAAGGCGTCCACAGTCACTTGCTGTTGAATAGCCTGTGATGACAGGCCGCTGACAAATATAGTAGTAATATTTTGTACGCCTAATAACATTTTGGGGTTTTTCCATGGAAAATAAAAGCCATCCGCACAATGAGCACGACAGACAGTCAGTTTTGGAGCCACAATTGTACCATTCACCTCGTGTGCACACAAGAGGTGTCTTCAACTTAATCTTACAAGCTGATTTAGAAGAACACCACAAATGTTCTTGCATAAGGCCCAGTGTCATAACTGAACAACTAAAAGAGGATATGTATAATTATAACTTCAGGAAGATGAGGTTTCTTTAAAAATAATGAAAATCTAAAATATTTTTAGAGAAAAAGTTGATACGAGGCCAACTACAAGGCGATAACATGAAAATATGATTTTAATAACTACAACAACATTCTGAGTATTTTATTAAAGAATTGCCAGTTTAAATAATGAGCTGTATATCTATGTAATCCCTGCAAAAAGCCTACATAAGTGTATAGAAAGGTTGAGTTATCCCTAATATGGCTATCTCAGGCATACAGCACTGGCTGTGAGCGCCGAAGCCTCAATCACCAACTGTTAAACCCTTCTGTTTGCAAATGGCCACCAAACAGGAGACATCTTGCTTAAAGCTAGAGTTGAATGGCTTGTGTTCAGACAGTAGCTGACCTGAAGGACTGCACGAAGGACCATTATACATAAGAATTACTCTGTGCTAAGCTAGTCCAAGGTTAAAAATATGGAGGTGGCAATGAGCAGGAGTCCCTTTAAGTCAGGCTGTAACCAGAAATGAGAAGATTTATTCCATGGTGGCAGTATTATGCTTCTGTCAGAGTCCCACAAACTACTACCAGCTTTGTCATGAAAGAAAAATGTAAACATTAAATTATTTTAGCAGGGATACCTCAGTACGAGTTTGGAACAAAAAGCCTTTGACATTAGCTGCCTTGAAAATCTCTCTCGTAGCATTCATGCTTCATTTCCAGTTCTCATTACTGAAGATGTCAAACTACTGCGTGAGATGCACAAGAGGAAAGAAAGCAAATATGACAAACAGTTTGTTTACAGAGCATGGAACATGTTGACTGGAGGAATTTTAATGCAGTTAAACAGAATTATTTAAACAAACTGAAGCATAATTGCCTGGCATTGATCTATTCAGCAATGCAAGAAGTTAAACTAAACTCTTTTCTCACCACATCTGAAGGTGGAATTTCATCCATGTAATCCAAGTCGTTTCTTTGATGAGACACAAGCTTGGCTTTTTTGTAAGGACTGATGATTTGTTTGCAAAATACAGTATATGTGATCTCCTTTTAAGTATAATCCAGAAGTGTGTTGATTTAAAACACATCAGTCATCTATTACTGCATGTTGCATGCCTTCTTTTATGTTAAGCAGTAAACGTGATTCAGTGAACTACATGTTTATAGTGATGTGACATTTTTCCACGTTCCTGTATTTATTTAGTGGTTACTGGCTTTTACGGGCATTATACGCTGCGTCAGTGCATTATTCTAGAGCCAAAAAAATGGAAACTTTAAGAATCGTGTAAATACAGTCTTATTCTGACTTTGATGACAATGCTGCATAAACTGACTACATATCTGAGTAAATGCCTTAATCAAATCACATGTTAACACAGATCATCAGAATTATAACACAGTGACCTTTTTTTGTTGCTTTGTTTCATATTTATTATTCACTCATAACCAAATACAGCAACTGCCTTACCTTAACTCCTATTTGCATATAAAATCATGCTTATGAATACTAATTATAAGTCTATGTTTATCTATGACCTTGGGAAAAAAAATGTATATCAATCCAAAGAGACTTTTTGGGGCTTTTTTTTCCTTTATTGAAAAACACACAGGATCTACATAAAAACGTGTAATACACGGGAGAACTGAATCATCATTGCCTAACACGGCAATCATTTCTGAACGGCACAGTGTGCTTGTGAATATAATCAGAATTAGTATGATTAAAATTCTTGGAGCTGCAAGCAGAGCGAAGCACTTCAACTTCATTTGTTGCTGAACATGCTGCACATGTTCTTATTTGTGCTTCTGTGCGTAAGTGGCAAAACAGACCAAAGTCAAAGTCATGTTTTTTTTGTTTTTTAAAATTATGTTCTGATAATACAAACTTTGCAAAGTAACATCAGGCCACATCTGGCTGCATCTGTATATTGAGACAAACTGTGTTACACATTTTTTTTTTCCATCCTTAGTGTAGCTTTACTTCAAGCAAAAATCGAAATTGCACTCTTTTCTGATTACTTTAACTTTACAAATTGATCTAAAATAAAAATAGTGATTATCATTTTGTTTCCAGCCAAGTCCTTCGACATGGTTTTAATGATTAGCGCTTATGTTTATGTAGTTGCTGAGCTCTTTATTAATACAAATGAAATGCAAATAAACATTCTGCTTCTTTGTGCTCCAGTAACACTGTATAATAGTAATTGTTAAGAACGGGTAAACTAACAGTTAACCTTCAGGCAACAGATATTTACTGTTAGCAAACAATGAAATGATACTTGATTTTGTAAGCCAGGTACAACTTTAGAGTACAGGTGATGTTCATAAATGTAAATTGTGCTTTACTTTAAAGCATGTATGGAGAGGCAGTGGACCCTTGGTGCTTCTTTTCTCACACTGATTTTTCTTTAATTTTGGGGGCAGCTTTAAGCACCAAAAAACTACTTGTTTAGGTCCAAGAAAGAAAAAAATAAAATAAAATTGTGGATTGGTTGGAGATCTATCTCACCATCTTTGTCACAAATATGGCCAAACTAATGACAAACTGCTTTATTACTAATGACTAACAAACATTTGTTATCATGTCCTTGTTTGTTAACAGTAAACTACTTACTAAAGCTTAGTTAACCATCAGTTTACCATTTATCCCCGTTAAGTTATTACTTTGTGTCCCAAAACACATGAAAGGCCTCTCATCGTAATTTCCTTTGGTACATATTTATCAAAAGGGCTGAAACAAATGCCATAATTGTCAGCATCTTACTTTCGCAGGGTCTAGCTTATGTCACTCGTTCCTTTTGCATGAGTTCTCACAGTTGATCAATTCAACAGCGGTCTCTGGAATGTGTCATAGCACCTGAAGTTCTAACCTGAACAGGTTAACACGCAAAGCATCTGTCACAAGGTGTGACATCAATCAGTTGATTCAGTCTGTATTAGCGCCTCTCTCTCCAGAAACTAAAAAAATAATAATGAAACATTTCTGCAAAAGACTGGAATGTCTTTCTGAAGAACAAAGTCAAACACTGGGCAAAGGCAACATAATCCGAGAGAGTACATTCCACATGACCTGAGTTATTGTTCTGGGTAGTGTGGGGCAATAAAACGAGGAAACGGAGGAGCCGTGTGCTTTTTGATTGGTCAGTTGATCGCTGATTAAACAGCTGATGTTTGCATTTTAGCTTACCAAGTTTTATTAGTGATCAAACTAGGAATGCAGGTCTCAGTCTCGTCTGGTGAGCCTCTCAGGTGAAGCCTGCACTTAAGTGACTGCTGGTTTCATTTAAGACTGTGTGCTACGAATACATTCAAATAAGTAACAGGAGGGAAAAGGGGCAAAGAATTCTGACATCCGAATATCTTAAAAATATGAAACATAAATGCACTTTGAAATGTTAGCTTGCTGAACACTGAACAGCTAATAAGCTCGTTAGATAATGTTAATACAATATGTTTTTGCTTGATATCGCTGTGTTTTGTGAGAGTTTTGGATTTTTTTTTCCTTTTTTTAAATTTTAAACTGCTGACACTAAGTAACACAGTCATTCCAGCAGTCATTTCTACTATTGTAGAAAATAAAAAGCAACACTATTTCTGTTACAGGAAGTGTTATAGTACAGAGGAGGCTAGGCTAGGTTAGTGATGGGTGAAGAGAGGCTCTGCCCAAGGTCAGCAATAATGCCCGAACCATCAGACTTAACTGACAGTGGGACTAACACTAGGATCAAGTAGAGATTCTTGTACAGCAGGATGCTGGTACCATTATCCTCCTAAGTATTTCTAGACCTTGAGCACTCCCTGCTGGCTAACATTAGGATTATCGGAGTGCAATTTTTTTTTCCTTTTCTTCTTTTAAACCATACCTGACTAGTTGCAATATTTTAGCTGTAGTTGGTTTGGTCGAGGATACCTGAGGACTAGCTGGTAAGGAGTACTTGTGCTGAGCTGTCTTTCCCCACATCTGCGTCGGGGCTCTGACTGACTGTGCTGTTGTCTGAGTTTACACCGCCACTCGAGTCGGTGCTTCTGTCTGTGGAGGACGAAAAGGTAGCTAGTGGTACCGTGGGCATACTCGGGGCGACCTGTGATCCAGAGCTGCTGTTGCCATGGAAACCAGAGTTGATGGACGTGCAAGAAGAAGGAGAGACGGGGGAGAAAAGGGAGGAGCAGAAAAGTTTAACTGGGCAGAAGGCCGAGCCCCTGGGAATGAAGTTCACCTTGTTTTTGTCAGGGCACGAGAACAGAGGGAAGCCCTTTGACTTGCCAGACCTGAGGAGAACATAAGTGGTACTCAGTTACTTGGCTTGATATGTTTTTATAAGACTGTATCTGATTAACTGCTAGTTACTGATCCTACACAGCCATGTTGCTCTCATCCCTACCACCCACAATGCAGACAGGCTTGTTGTCTTTCTTGTTTTAATTCAAGAAACCATGAAAAAGATCATGTAAAGTGTAACAGAATTTCAAACAAATACAGTTTAATTGTGTAGCAGTAACTGCCAAATATGAGGCTATGAGGGTATGTCTAAAAACAAAGCCAAGAGGAAGACAAATAAATACTCACACCAGCTCATCAAAGACTTTGACCTTCTCGCAGCCTTCTGGAGGTTCCCGTTTGAACATGTAGCTGTTGTTAGGTTTGGGCGACGTGGCAAACTTGGGGAGAGGAGAACTGCACAAATTGTCTGAAAATACAAGAAAAAAAATGAAACATGTTTTTTGCTTTTTCTTTTTGGAAAATGATAATGAGACAAATGCATGAAATGTACATTATACATGTTGGCTGCAAATTTTGAGGAGCTGCCGGAAAAAGCACAGTAGTGTGTCCTCAGCACAATGCTTGTGGAATCAGAGTGTTTCTTTATTTGTGCTTTTTGTGGACACCAAAAGAGGATGAACTTAGTAAGCTTATCATGGAATTCTTTGGAAACAGTCAGACTCTAGAGGGGAAGATTAGAAACAAACAAGACTGATAAAGCACATCTTTCTTTTTCCAATGTTGTTTTCCTGCCTATCCAATTTTTAAAAAACCCATAAAACAAAACTCTGATTTTTAAATTTTGTTGTCATCATTAAAAAGTCATTTTAGAGGTGTGTAAATGCTTAGTAAGGCCTTCTCCTTAGCAGTATCAAGAAAACTTGAACCAGACTTCAGACCTGGCTAAGTAAACTGCGCTTGCTTCCCATCTCTGATTTAAAAAAGAAAAAAGAAAAACACTTTGCACCACATGCATGACAGTGACATCACTGGAGAGTTGTTTTGCTGACAGGCTGGTTCACCCACAGTCTCTAAAGGTGAGATACTGCAGGTCCTTCCTGCTGCAGGCAGACTAAACAATTAACTGTCTGCTCTCAGTCTCTCAGCAGATTAAACACCAACATTGCCATCGTCACTCTTGTGCAATATTATGTATGTGTGTATATCTATATATCGATAGATAGATCTCGATCTCTCTCGCTCTCTCTCGCTCTCGCTCTCTCTCTCTCTCTCTCTCTCTCGCGCGCGCGCTCTCTCTCTCTCTCTATAGATCGATCGATAGATAAGAGCCCCGACGGTGTCCACTGAAGTATATATATTATATATACTTCAGCTGTCTAGGCAAAAGGTGCCATAACATGGCCTTCAACCCAGCACTGCTCCTTTGTATAAACCCAGCAAAATGACCTTGATTAGGCTAGTCATGTGCATTAATTTGACCAAATTATCAGAAACAGACTCCATGAGGCTGGCATACAGTCTAGATATCTTTTACTGAGGCCTGTGCTTACAGCCACCACCTTGCAGCTCGACTGACATTCTCCACTGAACGCCAGAACTTGCAGTTTTGCCACTGATGTCCCATTCTCTCCACAGATGAGAGCAGGTTTACCCTGGTTTACACCATGGCAAAGATTATGTTGCCTGTGATATCAAAAATGACATTTACAATCCACTCTGTCTACCTTTTTCCCCTTCCATCCTTCTCTCCCTCTCCACTTGTCTTTTTCCATCCTTTTCTTTTAATCACTTTTTCTTCTGTCTTCCCTCATCTACTACATCCACAGCCTATGAGACATTTCTTACTTCACATTGCTACCGTTTTTGTTTTGTTTTTTCACCCCAGGCAACTCCAAATCACAAGAGCATATTCATCAGATTTCACACATTTGCCTCAAACCACAAAGGTTTATATAACCTTTGAATATTGTACACACACTACATCTGTTCAGTAGTGAAGACACACCTTTGTCAATTTCCTCTGCAGAACAGGGGCTCCCATCAGGTGAGTGCAGGTGATCAGCGCTGCAGGGACGGGGCGATGGGCTGGATTCACCACTCGAAGGAGCCTGTGTGTCCGTGTCACGCGTGTCCCCGCTGCTGCTGTAACGATGTGGAGGGAAGGGGGCACGGCGGCCATCTACCACATCCATTGTCTGTGAGGTCAGTATACATAAGAGGTGGTGAGAAACCAAGCAGTTACACACATGAATCCTAATATGAAGACAAACTCATAACCTCAATCTTTTCCCCGACACCCTCAAAACCATATGGAAGCTGCTGAAGCCACCCATGCACCCACCTGCTAACTCCCTGAATGAAATAATTCTAGGTGAAAAGCACCAGCTAAAATGCCCTGAATCTAAAATTGGCTACAACTTAAAAAGGCCTCTGGTGTATTTGTCTGGGTGTTTAAAGGGCAATTGGAGAAGCAAACACCACGCCAGATGGTAGTGCTTGACAGCAGATGAACAGTGTGATGCGCAGAGCGTTCTGCTTTGGCACAGCTGATTCAAAAGGGAGACCAGGAAAAAAAATGCTCTGTGCTCAGCAGGCTGTAAATCTGTAGTGTGTGTGTGTGTGAGACCTTCTAAGAGTAGAGCTTTACAGACCTGCCAAAGTTTACTAGCCTGCACCAGACGAGATTTAAGGCCTCCTTTCCTCTGAGTGATTTATTTCAGAGCGAGAATGTGTGTGTCTGGCTGTATGGTGCTGAAGTTACTTTACAAGCCTGTGCACGTGTAATGAATTTTAAACATAGCCTAAAAGTTGTTTAAATCACAGGTATACAATAGTCGTGCATACAAATGGTAAAGTCTGCCTTTGCATTTGGTGCATTCCTTACATGGTCAACGTTTAACATTAAATTCTAGAGCTCATCTTTGCAATTATGACTTTTAAAACATGTTCAAATCGTATCTAAATATTACATTTACACAGTGACTGCTTGTTATATGTAATCGAGCAGGGTTTGCATTATGCATAAAAAATGTACTCTATGTAAATTAATTTATTATAATGTAAACACAAAGGTTATTTTATGTTAAACAGTAACACTGAATATAAACTACACGAACAAGACTGACTCACAATGACCGTTGTAAAAGTGTGATGCAAGTGTATAGGAGTTGCAGTTTACAGGGCTGGTGTGACGCAGGAGTCTGAGCACAGCTTATGTTTGATCATGAGCTGTTAAAACATCTCATGATCAACATCTCACAAGTATATGCTGGTAAAGTCACCTGCACTCACTGATTAAAAGACATCTTCATTACTGTAGGACAAACAAACAGGTTCCATTTGTAAGCCGTTTCTGTGATGATAAAGATAAGGTCTTCATACCACAACAGTATTTATTTGGCATGTTCATGGTGATTAATTTACTAGTCGTTTAAACTGGAGAAAAACAAACAAACAAACAAACAAACAAACAAACAAAGAACCCTCTAAAACATAAAAATGAGGTCAATTAAATGCTGTACATATAAATATTGCATGTATATTAAGAGCCATGTGAATCTGTTAATCACTTTTGTATCCATGTCTCTGAAATATAGGGCACTAGAGAACATACACACCTGCTGTCAGACTGAGTTATAGAGTCTGAATTTAATTTTTTAATAATTGAGCTGTTTTTAATAAAAACTATGCTGTGCTTTTTATTATTTTCATGTAAAATGACGCCTCAGAAGTGAAGTTCGAGGTGACAGCTGATGTCACATCTCTAATACAGTTTAGCTGACTTCTTTACACCAGCGGTCCCCAACCCCCGGGCCTCGGACCGGTCCATGAGTCGTTTGGTACCGGGCCGCGAGAGTTGAGGCTCAGGTGTGAAATGTATGGTTTTCAGGGTTTTTATCAGTTTTCAGCGTTATTTTGTTATCGTTTTTATCGTTAACTCGGTTTTCCTGGGTCTTTTCACGTGTGTTATGAATAAATCTTTTTTTCGGTACCGGCACTAGTTTTATTTTGTTGTATTTATCCGCGACACCTTATTTCCGGTCCGTGAAAATATTGTCGGGCATAAACCGGTCCGTGGCGCAAAAAAAGGTTGGGGACCGCTGCTTTACACGACTAGATATCTCACCGAGTGTGTATCAGAAGCAGAGTAATTAGTTGGCATGTGGTCTTTTATTGTGAAAATTAACTAGATTCCTGTCCCCTCCAAATAGTCTGTGTGCAGCTTGTTGCAGCTTCCATAAAAACTAAATCTAGCGCTATATTATCTCTGTGGAGCAAAGGGACACTTCTGGGACATTTCTAAAATACTATGGTGCATCTGATGAAACTGCAAGCATTGTCCTGTGAGGGTGCAATAAGTGCCAGCACCCACATCAGAGCTGGAACCCAAAGCAGCCACACCAAGTGTATTTCCAGGGTTACCCACACAGACTTAGCTTTAGGTATAATAAAGGTCACCGCAGTACATGAGTGCAATCGTCTCACTGGTAAACAATGCCTTTATTTTGAAAGTTCACTTGCTATTGAACCCCTAGACTCAACTCAACTCAACTTAAATCTGGGACTCTCGGCCATTTGACCTTAGAACTGAAGAAGCTTCTCGGATGAGAGGTGAAACGTCTTCAAGCAACTTAAAGAAGTCCAGACGCTTTTCTTCGCAAACTCCTTTGACTACGATGACCTGGATGACTGAGAACCTTCACAGACACACTAGACTCAACCCTTCCTGTCTTGTGTCTCCCCATCTGCAGGTAGACCAGGTCGCTATTGTGATGACCATCAATATCAATAAGCTGACTTTCTATAAAGGTTGGATGGACTCCAGCTTTACCTTCCTGGTCTGCAGCTGTAAGTAGTATTCCTTGTTCTGCTCTTTGGCTAATTCATGTGCCACTACGTGGAGGCTGTAGTCCCCAACCTTTTATGCGCCACGGACCGGTTTAATGTACGACAATATTTTCATGAACCAGCCATTAAGGTGTCGCAGATAAATACAACAAAATAAAATGATACGACCGAGACAAAACTGTGGTATTTTGTAAATATAATAAACACAAATTCACAGTGCAATTGTGTAACTTTATTAGCAGCGTCCTCCTGAAATGCACCAACAACATTGAGAGCAACATCCTCCTCTCTGCCCCTTAATACTCTCTGGTCGCTATGGTAACGTGTAAATATTTCTTTCAAAATAAGACCCACAACTACAACACGGGAAAAGACCCAGGGAAACCGAATTAAAGATAAAAACCCTGAAAACGCTTCATCTTTTACACCTGTTAACAATGCAGTAGTGCACACGAATACCAGTCGTTGACAGTAAATAACAGTAAAATTAGAAGTGTGAACAATCAGACTTCTGAAATAAACCAGTCTTGTTCCTGTCAGATCACATGCTATGAACAGAAAAGTAAAGCCTGTTATTTAATAGAACATCTCAGTACTGACCAATGACCACAGTAGTAGTGTGGTGTGGAATTACAAAACACATGTCTGAGCTTTATGAAAGTTGGAATGACACAAACCTTAACCTCTCAAACTGTGGATAACAGAGTTAACGATAAAAACCCTGAAAACCATACATTTCACACCCGAGCCTAAACTCTTGCAGCCTGGTACCAAACGACTCACGGACCGGTTCTGGTCCGTGGCCAGGGGTTAGGGACCACTGCTGTAGAGCAAAACAAGGACTACAGTCAGCAGCCGCATTCCAGTATAGTTAGGTTGGAGTCTATGCGTGGGATGATGGAAAGGCAGGAGATTACATTGTGACTTATAAATGACTAAGCAAAGTTTACAATTTAAATATGTGCAGAGAAGCGCCTTATAAACAGCCCAGCCCACTTTTTAGCCCACTGGAATGCTTCATTTTAAAGTCTGTATGGCATTAATCTGACATTTTATCCAGCTGGTGAATGATAAGATTTCACAGCATCTGCAGGTATGCAGGTTGAACAAGCGGTCCAAGTCATGTTGAAACATAGCTTGACCCATCACAGGTATGGGCACACTCCCTACCTGTATCCCCTGCTCCAAGTCCTCTCTGATAAACACATTTTCTAGCTCATGGTTGATGCCCTCCACACTGCTCGGCACTCTGCATATGAGGGATTTTATCACAGGCATCGTGGTCGAAGTTGAAGTTGCCTTATACTGGAATGAGAGAAAAAAAAAGACAAAAAAGGAGAAAACATGAAAATTATGTACATGTCAAAAAAAAGAAGAAAAAAAAAAAAGCTTTGAATACTCAAACACTTCACTTGTCACATATCAAACTGAATTTGTCTTGGCCTTGTGGATGTAGGCATTCAGTTTGTAGTTTACATTTAAGCATATCATGGTTTATGGAAATGTTCCTACAGCAGTTGGAGTGCTGAGCATCTGTTAATGAATGAACTGCAGCCAGTGGAGAAAGGGACATGCCCAGACACATTTCTCCTCTGCAGTCTCCCTTTTACTTTTGATACAACTGGTCACAGAGGAGATTCATTAACTAGGCCTCCTCAGTAAGAGTCAGAGCAACATTCATCATAAATGTATCATTATGATGAAACATTGCCTTCACAAAGTCTAAATCTTTCTCAA
The DNA here is from genome assembly GCF_001858045.2 of Oreochromis niloticus. Lineage (NCBI taxonomy): Eukaryota > Metazoa > Chordata > Actinopteri > Cichliformes > Cichlidae > Oreochromis > Oreochromis niloticus. The sequence goes on from NC_031976.2 coordinate 33,207,718, forward strand.
ATCATTTTAATCAATACCTACTCCCTAAAACAGTTTGCCTGGACCCAAAATTGTAACTTCATAATGGTCATTTTATACATTACTTTAAGTTGACATACAACTAAGTTAATCATTTAATCCTGTTAACTGACTAATGTAGAAAGCAACCTTGCTCTTTTTCCTATCTTTGACAGTTGAAATTCAGGTTGGTCTGCCTCATTTGTGTATTTTTTTTCCCTCAGCTGCTAAGCTGCCTTATCATATTGCTGCTGTCAGCCTAAAATCTTGCATCACATGTGTGGGGTTAGTTAATGTTTTCACCTGAAAACAACAACCCACATAGTCAAAGCATGAGTACTGACAAGCGTAGCTCACCTGTGGCTGGCATGCAGTGCCGTGCTGCGCCTGTTGTGGGAGCTGCAGCGAGCTCTGCTCCCTGTCTTTGCTCTGCCGGCTGACCTGTTTGCCACGCTGCAGCTGTAGCCTCAGTTTAGCAATCTGCTGGAAAGAAAGCACAAGCACTTCAGTGAACGACGGCTCACAATGGGAGCCGTGAAGGCATGCGAACATATGAGTTAACCATTCCCATGAGTGAACTGAATGAGGTCAGGAGGTGAAAAGCACATTTCCTCTGATGTACTTCACTGTCAGCAGAGAGATAATACTGTGATTAATTTAAGTTATTCCGCAACTGTGAGAACACACAATCTTTGCCAAATTACAGGAAAACCATCTTTGACTCCAACTGATTTCAAGATGCCTGGGAGGAGTTATATTCACTGAAATATGTACAGTCAACGGCCATAACAACTAGAGATGTCAATGATTAGGTGACTACTCAAAGGTTTCTTCAAACACAGGCTTTAGACATTTATCAGTAAGACGAATTCAGAACAAAGTGGTGTAGACACTGAAGTCACAGGACTGTGGTGTAGTTCTTTCCTAATATTAGCGTTTTAATTCTGGTGTTTACACTTACACGATTGTGTTTACACTTCAAGATCATAAAAGTGGCATCAGTTTGTGAAGATTACCTTGCTTACTTTTGATTTTTCTTGATCTTCAATCCCAAAGGAAACCATTCATGGTCTTAACTTTTGGGCTGGGCTCCAAAAAACTCAGATGCTATACAGCCTGAACTGCTGATACTACCACTGCTAACATTAGCCACACTCAGCAAACTGATCTGGCATTGTGTGTGCAATGTTACACCACAACACTTTAACAATACCATTTAGTTGTCAAAGAATGTGATTAACAGTTTAAATGTCTCTTCAATATACAGAAAATATTTGAACTGTGGTTTTAAAACTGCTCTTTAACAGACAGACAATATTTGCACAAACATTGTTTACGCTTGTCCATTAAAGCGTGCTTAATTTTACTATTTTCTTACTTCAGTGGATTTAGTCTGATTTTTTTTTTTCTCGTGTTTAGTCAACCATTAAATTAGTAGGGCATATTCCTGCCAGCCAAGTCAGTCTTCATGAGTTGTACTGCTGCAGATCAGTATACTGCATAACACCAGGCTTGCAAGTCTGATAATGAGACAAATTTAGTCAATGGGTGTTTCTACATCTGGTCCAGTATCAGCCTAAAAACAGGATATCCATTGTGAGATGCAGTTGTGCTATGCAGACAAAGGTGTGGTCTTCAGTGCTGATCTTGTAATCCTGGCAACACAGTCAACAAAGAGACTTGCTCTTCTCATAGATGTCCTCCCACACATGTAATCGCAGAGGTTAGAGCACTGGAAAGCAGTTCACTACATTCACTTAGTGACTGTAGCACATGATAATGACAAGTCCAGACGATCCTGATGTAATCTCAGTGGATGTGAAAGAGGGTTTTCCTGGCTGTGCTATCCCATTGACTGTACAGGCCAAGGCAAAGGATTGTTTGTAGAAAGACGAGCACTAAACTTATCTTGGGGCTCTGGTTTTACTCTGAAGAAACAACAAAATCTGCAAAGTCAGAATCAGATTTCAGAATTTGCCATCAGATAGAAATGCTGTAAGCTCATAGCAGAGAGACAGGTTTTATGAAACTCTTGTGGCACTTATAATTTCCTTTTACACCTGTTAACAATGCAGTATCGCAACACGAATACCAGTCGTTGACAGTAAATAACAGTAAAATTAGAAGTGTGAACAATCAGACTTCTGAAATAAACCACAGTCTTGTTCTTGTCAGATCACATGCTATGAACAAAAAAGTAAAGCCTGTTATTTAATAGAACATCTCAGTACTGACCAATGAACCACAGTAGTAGTGTGGTGTGGAATTACAAAACACATGTCTGAACTTTATGAAAGTTGGAATGACACCAACCTTAAGCTCTCACACTGTGGATAACTTCTTCGGTCAAGATTTTTTAAAAACCCAACACATCTGTGTGCCATTAATATTTTGGAACTACTTTTGGACTGGAAACAGAAACTATGAGTGTCTATTATGCTCATATTTTCTGTTATGCTCAACAGAAACTATGTTCTGCTCAATATAACATCTTCAGTGGATTTTAAGGAGCCTCAGTTACCCCGACTTAAGTTGTACATACCCAAAAAGAAACTATATGGGTGTTTCACCCTTGAGAGGAGCTCCTGCACCATCTCTCAAAAACAAGACGCCATAATGAGATGCAAAGGACACAGCTGACTGAGGAACAAGGGGAGAAGGAGGATAAATTTAGACTGTGGTCTGAAGAGCTGGAGACCTTATAATGCCGTGTGGTCGCTTGGTTGGCCACCATGCCTGGCAGACAGAAAGGAGTGGAAACCAACCTTAAGGAGGATAATATTTAGTCTGACCACAGACCCTGACAAATAAAACACACTTTAAGTAAATGATATGAACCTCAAAAATGACAAAAACATTCTTTCTTCTTGCTGAGTTAAGGTATTCAGCTAGCCTGGATGGATAGGACATTTTCTGTGGTATGAATTAAGGTTGAAATGGGCCCATTACGCTAATTTCCAGCTCTATATTCTTATTTTTGGACTCTAGAGTAGCTTTGCATGATTCACATTTCAAGCTCGTGGTCATTTATCTTATGCTAGTTCTTGGTGCAGCCCTTGGGATCATCCACTATCTGAAACAAACAATTTAAAGTTTCCTTCACCCTCCTTTTAAGAAAACTCTTCTGATTGGTTGTCCCTTGCAAACACAATCTGAACGATCTGAACAGATAAAATAGTGGATGCTCATAACAAACACTTGAGAACCTGACAGTAAGAAAAACAAAAAACAAACAAAACAAAACAAAACAAAAAACAAAACACACGACAGGCAAAACTACCTCTTTGAGATGGTCTGCGCTGCCCCAGGAGGCTGACCGCTGGTGAGGACTTCCCTGTTCTGCTCCATCATCGATCCAGAGACCCGGAGTCTGAAACACAGATATATACATGCTGACACAAACCCAAACCTTACGTAACTCATTATCATTTCCTCAAAACATAAATACATATGCTAGCGATATGCATTTCAAATGTACCGTGACCTCCTGTACTGCAAAAGAGCATGGGTATGTGCAGAGCGTATCCATCCATACAAGAAAGTTTTATTTAAGGCAAAAATGTGCTTCTTCTTAATAATCTCAATTATCTAATTTGAAACACCTTCGACACAGGTTTTCGAGGCACTGGCTTTAACTACAAGACTGTTTATATATGTGTTAAGGTCAACAGATCCATTTTTTTCCAGTTATCCAGTTCATGGCTCCAGACCTCCCAACACCCTGAATATGAGAATAGGAAGATGTAGGTTTAAGGCCCAATGGATTGAGCAAAGGCTAAAGAGTGGGCTGGCTAGCAAGGCAAGGCTTTGTTCTTAAATCAGCATCTTCAGGGTTTCAAACAATGTAATATAACTGCTTAAGTACTGAATATCTTTATATTTATATGCATCTAATAAATTCTTGATATAACGACCTGCAGACCATCTGATTATGTGTCACTGCGCGAAATATGCAGCTAAATGGTTAAATTAACCAAACAATAGATTTTTATTTATATTACTTAAATGTGCATTAAACTGCTATAAATGATATATGTGAACAAAGACATTCACATATACAGAATACATACTTTCACCAAACTGCATTTATACATATGCACAAGAAACAAGAATCAAATGCTCATGCAGGAGAGGTAAGGAAATACAAGCTCACACAAAGAGCTCTCTTAAAACCTAACCAAACACAATGATTAGGTAATAAATCCCCTCATTGTGAAGTCACTCAGGATATGCGCTACAACAAAATAAATAAATAAATAACTTTAAAAAAAAAAAAAAAAAAAAAAAGGTCAAATGTTTAGATAAGCAGTTGAGAAAGATGCTTGCTAAAAGCAGTAATTATTGCCATGTGTTTAAAATTAAAGTTGAAAATCTGGAATCAATGAAAGTCAGCAAAACAGTCATGAGATATCATCCCTGAGGAAACTGTTATATTCAAAAGGCAAAACTAAAGTCATAGCATGTTTGACTGCTTCCATTACTAAGCTGACTTAAGGTAAATACTCCAAATCAGTGGCAGGGGACTAAATTCACTTTATTACTTGCAGACTACAGGAACACAGATTATAAGGTGCTTAAATCTAGTCCAAAAACCAGAAACCTACCAAAGACACAACATTGTCACCAACAAAAGGCATTTACATGGTTTCCACGTCCTCACATTTAGTCATGAAAATTTACAAGTTTCTTGGCCTCTGTAAAATACAGATTTGCTACAGCTGTGCTGTACAATGCCCGGCCTATACCAGATCAATGAGTCTACAGAGAAGTTTTGTATCATCAGTAAGCCAATTTTTTTTTTTTTTTTTTTCCCCCTAAACGTATACAAAACATTCCCGACAGGAGAGCACACAAGCATTTCTGTGTCATTGAACAAGTCTTTCAGATATGTTTAGCGGAAACAAGAAAACAGTTAAGTTATGCAAATTAATGCAAAAACAGAAACCGACTGAGGATGTTTTATATGGCTGTTTGAAACCACATACTTCCTCCTGATTATGCATATCAACACAGCCTCTGGTCCTCAAACAGCTGACGTTTTATCGACAGCACAGTAGTACGAAGCAACTTAAATGTCAGTGTCTTCACACTGCCTTATGTTTGACCCCACATAAACAGAAAACCCTCTATGGCTTTTCCAACTAACGCACAAGCCTTGCCCTATGATATGGAATATCACACTGTGAATAATGAGGAACACCCGTGAAGTCGTTTGCGCTGGCTCGCTGGTGCCGGTTGCCTGAGAAAAGGACAGCGGATTAAATGAGCACTTGTGCTCTCATAAAAGGGACCACTGTGCTTGGCAGATGTGTAGCTAGCCTTTAGCATTAACATTTTGTGCATGGGCTATGGATTCGCTTGTGCCGTTTGATGCCTCTGCCAAACACTGAGGGACTTGATGCTGCAGCGTAATCTGTTCATGCAGAATGCAGATTGGTTAGAAAGGGCACAGAGACTGTGTGGAGCTTTGGACTCGAGGAAAAACTAAGTTCTCACAGATGTTATATGATGTCAAGGAGGACCTGTAGCTTGTGAAATCTGCAATTCTTTTTTTGGCACTTCAAGGTACAGTTTCATGGGAATGATAATTATTTTGCATTTTTCATTAGTTATACTTATTCATTAGTTATAATGCACAGTTTGGTGTTAATTTTTATTACTTCAGTTATGGTCATTTAAACAGTATCAAAGGAAAACATGCTGGCAGGCTGAAAAACTGAATCCCCTGGTCAGGACAGCCAGATATTTGTTCCTTCATCTTCTTGAGGCTTAAATCACCTTCATTCTGATTTGTGTTGAACAGGGGTGGCAACAAAGTGCTGTGACGACAGCAACCTTCAGTACAGGAAAAACAGCTTGCAGTAAAAATGATGACACTTAGGTGAGAAGTTGGCCTGAAGCTAGAGCCCTCATTGTTGAGCAAATGTTTAAATGTTGGCTAACAAACAAATGTAAGCGAGTTCACAAGTTCAACACTGTTTTCAACATCAGAGGCCTCCTACATGAGCCCATGATTATTTTATTTTTGTTAATCCTAAAGAAAGCTTATTATTTGTCAGTGGGCCAAAAGATGACACAGTGAGGTCACAATATCATCATTGTTTGATATCTTAATTTGCAATTTAACTTCCCCAGGGAAATCATAAGATATGGCAGTTACAAAAACCACAGGCTGCCTCTCTTTATTGACTCTGTTCCTCTCAAACAATGTGTTAACAAGAATACCCACCTTTATTTACCTCAGAGGGCCTTTTATCGTTTCAGCTCCGACTTCCAAGCCTGAGCTGTGTGCCAGGTGTGGTGCCTGATAATGTAATGCTCTACAGATAAAACCCAACTGTTACTGCAGCCTGCAGCTCGCTTCCTATTGTGAATCCCACCCAAAGGGTTACATGCAGGCAACATCCTCAAGAATCCAGCTCTGTTCCAAAGCAGGAAATAATGACTGGGCTTCAATAGAATCACAGTGGAATTTGTGCTGTTTTGTTTAGATTACATGCCGAGACATGCGAGCAAAGTGCCGCTGCTATAATTTGGTACATTTTAGAGATGCAGAGACCATGTTCTCTGACTGGGCGAGTTGACTTTATGAGTCAGTAAATCAAAATCACTACAAGAGACATCAGTTTACATTAACCGTCTAGGAGGCAAACATGGAAAAAAGTTACTGATTAAAACGTGGTATGAGATAACATCCAATAAAGCACTCTAGCACATGTTTCTGTCGAAAAGCCTTTGTACACCAAGGCAGAAGTTGGATGCATGTTAACATTAAGCCACCTCAAAGCACGAGAAAGCATTTCTTTTAACGGTCCTTTGAGGCTTGCTCCCAAAGTGAGCCAATCCCATTAGGGAGTGAGATTTCAAGCAAAAATACCATTTAATTTTCACCAGTTTCTACAGAACTGCAATTCAATGCTAGCTTTAACTGGTGGAGTCTGTGGTGGAACTTGTTTTCCTTCTACAGAGAGCTTCAACAGCTTTTGTATTTGGCTTTGGTCATTTTCTAATTACAGAGTAGAAACTGTGCGACTAAAGTTTAACGAAACAACAACCGGTCACAAAAAGTAAGTTCATCGACACTCGTTCTGGCAGCGAGTGCATCGGGCAGTAGCAGCACATTATAGCCTGTCACTGGTAAACACGGGAAAGTATACATTTTCACAGAAAAAAAAAAAAAATAATAATAATAACTGAATGATTAATCAAATATTTGAAGATAATGCACATTCCTAATAATCAGACCGTTAAAAAGTCTCTACAAAAAAATAGTTTTGCCTCTATGTATAGTTATGTCTTTTATAACTTCAGGATGCTTGCACCTGTATTTATTGTGTTGGTTTGTTTTTCAGTTTTGATTAATGAAATTGTAGTTTCATTAGTCTGTTACTTATCACTAATTGGAAGATGTATGTGTGTGTGTTGCACCTTCACACTTTATGGACGCTGATTGCTAACCAAGTTTGTTAGCCTTAGTTTATAACTTAGCATCCACGCTCCACGTTACATCAAAAAACAAAATGGCAGATGCAAAATGCCAGCGGGTGATATCACAATGGCTACGTCCATGTCTACCATGTACATGTGAAGTCTCGGTGAAAGAAAGAAGCTAAAATTCATATGAAGCTGTTAACGATGTCCTCTGGGCTAATTCACAGGGATATGAAAATAGTACAACAGCTTGTGTTGTACATTTTCAATTACACATAATGCTAATGAGTCTTTTCCTGTCACGTAGGCCCAGAATGTGCACACATATCAGCGGTCAGCTGGCCATCGGCTCCTGCACTGTGTGCAAAGTGCAACTTTTAATAGAAGACATGAGGCAACACAAACTGATCAGTTTTGTCTTTGTGCTAGTTCATTGAGGTTGCCTTGGTGTGTCAGGATCCTAATCTTCATACAGACATTCTCTGTGTTCTGTAACCACAGGGCCTAGAGCACGCAGCCCTGTCCCGGAACAGTGATTAGCATATGTATGGGCCCTCTGCTCCTAAACTCCCACACAAAAGGCAGGCGGGCCGTGTAGCCACGAGGGCCAGGTGGTAAGCAGTGGGATTTCTCCTCGCTTCAGTCATAGCCTGGGGGACAGGTGCAAACAACTTCACCTCCATGCAGGGCTGAATTACAGCTCAAAGGAGAGGCTGACTTGAACTTGTGCAATGCACAACAAAAGAGTCTGTGGATCCTTTGTGTGCTGCTTGCTCCTGTTGTTGTCTCATAAAAAGAGCTGGGGCCAGGCACAACTTGTTAACAGGAAGTGGTCTCTGACTATCCTTTGGGGATGGTTGTGCATTTAAGAATTCGAAAACATCTAAAATGTTTTCCATTTTTTTCCACAGCTTCTAAAGACAAATCTTAAATTGGATTTTTATTTTAGCCTACTTCAATCAGATTTTTACAGGTAAATATGGTTAAAACCAAGGCAAACATCACAGAATGGTTAAAAAACCCCACTAAGTCTAAAAGATGGGTCCATTTATTAACATTTGTCAAGATCCAATCACTATCAAATTGACTTTCCATTCTTGTCCAGTCTGTCCAGAATGCACAGGAACCCTGTAATTAGAGATGTTTACTTTGCACACAGCCGGCTCAAGAAACTTCGTAGGACCCACTCACCACTTCCTCAGCCTACACACAAAGAAATGCAAGGAGAATGAGGGGTTAAAGGGATGAAGCCCATGTAAATGAGCCTCGGCGGTCTTCATTCAGACACATGAAAGGCTTCTGTTAGCACAGAGGAGAGCAGCCCTTGTCATGATCATACATATTCAATATTCTTTCATAACAGAAACCCTCCCCCTACAAAAAAAGGCTCTTTGAGTGAAACTACATTTAACACTCAGTCACATGGCAAGATTAGTAGCTGATTATGTGTGGGCAGTTATCCAGGAATACTGTGGTCAGATTCAATGTGGAATCCATACATACGTCTTATGAAGTGTTATAATGCATTAAAATCTTGTGCTTTTGGGGAATTTCAGACTATTCACACAACTCCGTTAGGCCTACATTGGCAGCAGACTCCAGACTTCAACAACCAGATTAATATAACAAAAGTCTTTGGCCAGCACCAAGCACTATGACAGAAACTATGAAAGAAACCAAAAAATAGTTTTGGTACTCACGGCTGCAATTATTTGCGGGGAAATATCATTAATTTGAAAAGCCCTCCTAGCCTCATGGTTGACAAAGTGGCCTTAAAATAAGATTATAATATTTTATGTCTTTATTTTCCAGTCAACTGTAAAAATAACTTTAAATGGCCATAAACCACACTCATTTAGACAGATATTATTGGGGCAAGTAATCATTGTGCATCTCCACTTAAATGCAGTATTTTGACTCAACTTTTCCAAACATTAAAGACTCTTTCACCACCTAACATTGCATGTGCACGCAAAATGTAACGCTGCAGATGCTTAATACTGAGTTATGATGCATCAGTTAAAAAAACGTCAGCTACTGATTTCTTTCCTATGTTGACTTCTTCTCTGCCCGTAGTGATTTTTTTCCTCTACTGTATCCCCTATGACTTAGAAGATGACTGCAAAGAGTCAAAAACTCCAGTGTAAATGGGATTGTGATGTAATCACAGTTGTTACAACAAATGCAGTGGCCACATACAAAGCTGTCTTTGACATTCAACAACAGAAAAAGAGCTAAAGCCTGAGCTTTAAACTCACAAGAATAACTTGTACATATGTCAAAATCTTTTGAAAAGTTGCCCATGTTTCATTTGAATATCTACCACTGTAACAGCATATACGACAGAACATTAGAAAATTATACAAATATTTCCAGATTTATTACAGAATTGATTTCCAAAGTTCAGGGAGTTACTTTGGGCAGCTCCTTGTTTCCAGAGAAAACTGTGCAATACATTTTTAAAAGAAAAATGTCCAGAGAGACATTAACTACAACACCCAGAGTTAATTTTGGCAGGAACTCTCCAATCACTAGGCTTAAAGGTTGATTAAATGCACGCCAACATTGCGTAAAGGTTAAAGATTAGTGTTGAAAAGAGTTAGGTTGAGTCAACCCCTGCAGGCCTACAGCCAAGGTAGGATTTTCTGAACACTGTGTACCTGTGTGGCTTTGTCTTTCATGCAGGAAGGGTAGGGTCCATGGGAGTCCCGAGGCCACTGGCCAGTGAGGTATGGCCCTGTGATGGCGTCCAAGGAAGAAGCCCGTCGAATGGCACTCGAATTCCTCACCTGTAATTTGGATCTTTCTGCTGTAAAGTTAGAAAGAACAAAGAAACAGAATTAGGCACACACGTATGCACGCTGGCATCAGTACATGTCATGATGTGCAATACTGCCAAACACCCTGAGGCATCTTTTGACTCTTCCTTGCTGAGTGTGTTGATAAGTTTCAACTGGAAAGCTAATATTTTAGTGTAACAAATCACTTACTGCACAAATGCAACCAGGAACATGAATGACAAACCAAACCCAGTAGTTACATTTTTATCTAGAAATAAAGGAGCATGTAAATCGACATCAGTTATAATCAAAACATACTGCTTTGCTTATAAAAAAGCAAGCTCAAAACAAAAATGACAAGCAATGTAATACAACATGGCTTCAATTAACCAAATGAGTTTGTGTACCAATATCTTCTAGTTTTGAAAGTATGGACAGTGTGATGTGTTACAGCAGAGCAAAGAGCAGGCTTGCGACCTGAGGCCTGGGGCAAATTTAAAGCAGTGTCTGACATTATGAGAATAATCTGCTATGAGCTGGAGCAGTTAAGCACACGCCACCCACATAAGAACTCATAAACAACCACAATGCACATCAATACTGCCTGCATCCACTCTGCATTCTTGCAGTGACACACAGTTAAAAACAAAAAAAACATGTAAAGATATTAGCTCGAGTGTTTAGAGACTGTGTTACATTTATTAGCCTCAATTTTACTTGTAGTAATTTCTAAAAAAAAAAAAAGCAAGTGTGCATTCTTTCATTCCCATATCAAAGGCAGACTAAAGGAACAGAACGATGAGCAGGAAATATGCTTGTTTACTTTATTCCTTGCCTGAGCAGGCTAGGGCAAGGGCCTTTCCAACAGACACACAGACTAAACTATCTCCATGAGGCACCTCTCTCCTACTAGAACTACACAGCCGTTCATTGTTGCTCTTTGTTCGCAGAATACACAGGCCTACCCACCCAAAGGTATTGCCTAAGTAAGCTTACTGGGCTACAGTAAAAATTCCCTGAAGCATTCTAGACAAAGGAAGCAGGCTAAATTTTCTATCAATATTGATATAGTCCAAGCCAGTGCTCTCAAAACTGGGATTGTAGTTATTTTCCATCATCTCTCCACTTGCCAGACTAGAATAATCTCCTGATGAGAAAAAAGAAACAGTATGAAAGAAGCCAAGGCATCAAAGCAGTCTATCTGCTGATTTTTTTCATGGGTAAAGTAAGTGTATGTCAAATTAAAGAAATATTTTCAGGTTGAATTTTAATAAGAACTTCCCTTCACAGTGCAAACAGCAAGCTGTGATGAAGTCTTTGCATTTCCAGGATGGTGAATTATTAGCTGTAAGGCAAATGTGATAACAAACATGTAGTTCTCTTTTGCAAAGTATAGGAGAACTGTTCGCCCCAGGATTGCAAGAGGATGCGTGAGACTGGTTGAAGAGAAAATTTGGTTAATTTAGTATGATCTACATTTCTACTCCTTTAGCGTGATGATTGGCAGGTTTTCTAGGTCATATGATAGCAAATTGGCAAAATAAGACAAAACAAAAGACAACTCGAGACCCTCTCAGGCCAGTGCATTTTAAGAATAAATCAATACGTTTTCCTATTGGGACCAGGCTTAAATAGAGACAGAGTCAGTTTCTTAGACACGGTTTAAGCCTAGTCCTAGTTTAGAAACCCTTGTAATGGAAGAACTAGGCTTAATCCAAGTTAATATGGCAAATCTACTGAAAGTGCCTACATGTATCAAAAGTGAAAATACACTGACTTTACCATGTTGTCAATTTTTAGACTGACATCAATTAATTCAAAAAATTTAGTTGAGTTTGAAAAGCAAAATGCGCTCAGAGTTTTCCTTTTTAGAAATTTTTTTTAATCATTTTGAGGCACCAGCTAAAATCTTATTCTCAACTTGGACGTAGATAACAAGGATAATGGATAACCTTGTACTGGACATAAGCATGGGGGGGGGGGGGGTATTTTGTTTTGGGGGGTTTTTAAGACCTAAGCTACAACCAGTTAATTAGTTAATGCAGTGCTGCTCAATTATGGCAAATAATCCCAAATACTTGGCAAATATAAAGTATCTATATGCTGCAATAGCAGCACCTTTATGTAACACAATTATAAGTAGATGAGAGAAAAAAAAAAAATACACATTTAGCTAACAAATGTGTCTTTCAGACAGAAGATTTATTTTAAATGAACAGTTAAATTGATTTACCTGCCTGATTAAAGCAAACTAGTTTATGTTAAAAATAAATTAAATAAATAAATAAATAAAATAAAAAACAAACAAAGCACCCTGGTGGAGAGTAAATCTGAGATTTCAGGGCACAAAAAAAAGGGAAAAAAGGGAAAAAAAAAAAAAAAAAAAAAAAAAAAAAAAAAAAAAGTGTAGGGTGCCGGAAAGCAAGACGACAGCGTCAATATTCACATGATACCAGAGATTTAGCGTCAATCATAATGAGAGGGAAAAAATAAATAAATAAAAATAATCACTTAACTGCACAGCCCTAAGCTAATATATATCCAAAAACCCTACATGTGTAAAAACAGTTATAAAAGGATAAATGGAATTAAAGAAGTCTTTAAAACACTAAAAATGAGAACTAAGCTAATGGTGGGCTAATGTATTCATTGCTGTGTGTAAACAAAGTAATGCTCTTCTGTATGTACAGTCTTGAAAAGTTCAGTACTTGAAGGTTTTGAATGGCCAGAGTTAAGATTTTAGTTTATTATATACAGTTATGTTGTGTATTTAAAATGCAGCTGTATGGAGATCAACAGTACATTTATCATGTTCAGCTTCACACATTTTCACTTAGGAGTAAAAAAATTTTTTTTTTTTTTTTTTTTTTTTTTTTTACACTCCTAAGTGATTTCATTTTATATCTTGATATATCCACTGACATTAAAACATTTTTTTGCGATAACATTTTTTCCCCCCATATCACCCAGTCCTAATTCAACGTCCTGTTCCAAAAACATCACGGCCAAAAAACATCTAGACTTTCAGGATCACTGCAGACTACATGTTCTGATTGTATTGAGGAAGCAAAAATTGTATAATTGTGTGCCAGAAATTCTCAAAGTGACGTAACATTTAGGACACATTGATCGGATGGCGGTGCAATCCTGAAAAATAATAATAAAAACACAAAAACAAAACAACCCGCTGGATCAGGTGACAACATTTCAAGTCCAGCTAGCAGGGAAACTAATATATAATGGAGGACATTAACAGCAAAGTGGCAGCAGTTTGGATGGGTTTTTGTTTTTGATTACACTCGCCACACCAGCATGATAGTTTGGCTAAAAGGGCATTGGCCCAGTGTATTATTTTCAGAGAAGCCTAGTTACATTTAAGATAACAGAACGTGTTGCTGTCTGGTTCATATCTGGTGCTTATGTGTGAAGTTGTGCACAAAAATAAGAAATTAGCATGACTACATATGACAGCAGTATGCAGTAGATGCTTATTTAAACAAAACTTCTGCAAATACAAATTTGGTAAATAACACCAACACATTTTTTTTAATTTTCACAATTTTTCTAAATAAAGTAAAAATTTATATTGTTAAATATATGCATCACATTGTATTTTACAAAACTAGAAAATATTTAACGCAATATTTAAGATGAACCTTATGTTATCTTACATAAAAGAATGTTTCTCACTGTGAGGAAGAGAGGGGAACCAGAGGTTAATAATTTAACACCAGTATCTGATCATTACTAAAGCCAAGGCATCTAGCTTAAAGGGTGAGGGCCTATGACAATTTTGAAATCGAGCATTTGAGCATGCGCTGCCATTTCATACAAAATAAATGATAAAATTTATTGTGATTGTCAGAGTTTGTAGCTGTGTTTGTCTTTGCAGGCTGAGAAATTGCTTGTTAGCATAAAAAAAAATAAAAAAAAAAAAAAATATTAAAATAAATTCATATACATTCATATAAACATTATTCATGTCCGAGTCCGGTGGGCATCTTTCACAACAAGCGAGTATGAACAGGTTTGAATGCATCTCAGTGAATGAAGAACGTATGTGCTAACAAATCCCCCATTTATGTGTGTGGACTTAAGAATGAGCAAACTTTAGATCAAAGTTAAGGGTAAACTTCCAGGTGTTTCAAAATGTCACATGCATAGAGATGAAAGTACAGGAAACAGTGCAGTTATGCTACAGTCCACTGATTCAGACCACATTCATTTTCACATTTGGTCCTACTCTGCAGTTTGAATAGCTGACAATGAAGCAGGGCCATTTCAGCACAGCTGGCACTTTGACTTTCATTGTGGGGACAGTGTGGTAAAAGATGATGTCATGTTGGTGAACCTAAAAGGTCATAAGGTGAAATATAATACTCTTAACTCTGTCCACCATCATCAGGCTAAGATCTAAATCATGTGAACCAAAGTCCATCACCACACCCGTGGCACTGTAAGCCACTTTGGACTGAGTTTTCCACCAAATGGCAAGCATTATGTCTATGAGTGGGTTCAAAGTACTACAGTGTATGAGAAATTATACACTGCACAGACTTTTGCTGTAGTCAAATCACACTGGGCTGCAGCAATAAAAGATAAAATGAACAATTTTTGCTCATATTGAGGGCTTTTCCTGGCTTAAAAGGGACCTTTGCATGGGGATGACTGTACGTGAAAGCCTGACTAGTCTGCAAAGCAAAAAGTCTGTTACCTAACTTAGCAGAAGGCTATATATTTTGCATTTGGACATTGGATGAATGAAAAATTTATTTTTAGGTTTGAGTAAATTGCCAAAAAGCATGTTAAAATTTTGTATACACGCAAAAATTCTGATATATATAAAAAAAATAATAAACAACAACAACAAAACAGCACAGTAGATCTTGTGTTTGTAAATCGTGTTTTCCAGGCAGAGGTAAGCTTGTGTCAGAATGTGACAGTTCTACAGTAGCATCTCTTTATTAACCTCGTGGAAAACTAACTTTAGTGCCACAGGGCATCCACATTCACTCTAAGTATTCCGGACCAATAAATGCACTGTACTGGAAAACACCTGCAAACATTACCCCCCTTTAAAGAAGTACTTTCTGAAATGTGAAACTATAAGCCAAAGTGAAAGTCAAGCTTAACCCCATCTCTTAAAATAATTTTTTAAATTAAAGTTCCATTTTCAAAACAGATGACTGGGATGTCTTATTGAGTCAACTGTGATTAGAATTTGCTGATCAGTGGAAATAAATATGGACAGTATTCACATGGACAGTATTTCACACTTTCATGATTTAAGAAAAAAAATTATCTCTAGGCCTACAAACACTTTCCATACATTTTATATAGTAAGGCTGGGATTACCACAAAAATAATAATGATGCACTTTATTTCATAAAAACAAAACAAACAAAAACCTGGAGTTCAAACCCATTCAGGGGGCAAACTGGACTCACTGGTGGACAGGGTCTGGCCTAGGCTGCATGCTTGACACCATGTTTTTACACTGTACATTTTGTACTTTACAATCATGTCCAGGACACTGAAGAGCAAGAATTTCTATTGATATTTTATGCAACAGGGCTAAGAACTGGCTTAAGGTAAAGGAGAAGGACATAAAGTGCAGCTGTAGGAGACGTGAGCTGTGAAAAAGAAATCAGACTATAAACTGCCAAAGCTTCAACACACCGACTATGCCGTGTATAAACTAGACTTTCAGGATCACTGCAGACTACATGCAAAGATTGTAAATGTAACGACTGCCCACTGGTTAGTGATGGACGGTGCTGAAGCAACGACTAGAGTATTATCACTGTCGCAATCTTGCTGTTTTAAATGGGGGGGTGTAGTCACAATCATATGGAAAACAATTATTAACCCTTGGCCCATATTTTTCACAGAGAACACTAATAACTGTACTTTTACAATTAAAAATAAAATTACACCACTGACCAGCATGCTGGGTAATGCTAGCTAACAATCTGCTGGGAGGGGGTCCGTTGTTGCTTTGGGGATCCATGAACACAGATGGACGTTCAAGAAACAGCAACAACATTAATTTTGCATCATTTCTGGCCATGCTGCCTCTGTGCTAGACTTGCCCTGGAGGTGAGGCTCAGGTTGCCCCAGAGGTGAGGCTCAGGTTGCCCCGCCCACCCGCAATTACAGGGGAGCAGGTAGGATAAAGACAGAGTACTCAGGACTGACAGTTGTTTTGCTTGACGACAATATAATTTGTGTCACCAAAATTGGAATAAGTCCAAATGGAGTTTATCGCGAATCTGAACTTCTTAGTGCTCATGTGGGAAAGTTCAGCTAGATGTTAATTGTGATATGACCCATTAATCTGTAAATTTCTCTAGCTCATGTTGAGTGTTTTCACCTTTGTTATCCTGGTATTTAGAAACCTGGTGAAAATAGCAAGGGGGTGAATCTGACTGTGACACTACTCGCACAAAGCCTTGTCAACCGGAGTTGTTAGCCAGTGAGGACATCCTGGATAATCCTTCTGACACTTAACCAAAATTTGCTAAAAAAAAAAAAATAAAAAAAAAAAAATACTTAATGCTTGATTCATTGTGATCTGAAACAGGTGGCTGAGCCCATAAACTCATCAGGAAAGTATTTACTGAGGTCAGGAAGGAGAGCAGTTTTTCCATAGACATTTATAGAAGCGCAATTCTATTTGGAACCACAGTTATTGCCCCCTGGAGGTCGTTAAAAGAATGCAAATATATCTATGGTCAATGTAAAATACTGCATTGGTGAAGCATTTCTAACATAACAGGGAAACTCTGCATTCTTGTCACTAATGAGGTAGGTCACACAACTTCAACATTAATGCACAACTCCGCTAGCTCGGGGCGGGACATTACTGTAGACCACAGAGAGGCGGCTGCATCAGAGCCAAAATTTGTTTTACACGATTTTTTAAAAATAAGTATACCAGTAATTGGGGGGGAAAAGAAAAAAGCTGCATATGGGACCTGACAAATCAGCCAATGCCCGGAGGAAACTTTGCCTGACACAAAAAATGATTTGACTCATGAATGATGGGCTGATTAACTTCATTCATTTCAATCTGTCTGCTTGACAGTTTACAATCACAATTTTGTAAGTGAAAGGCATCTTTGTGTCATATTTTTATTTTAATGATCAATAAGTCATTCTGGGGAATCTTGTCAGTTATTTGTTTCAATTGTTTTTCCACCTTTAAATTGATCTATATGCCACATTTTTCACTTTCAGGAACCATGAGACCACTCGCTGATGTGGCCCATAGTACTTGTCATCTGACGCCTCTCAGGCGTGTTTGTACTGTGGGGTCACATCCATGAACGAGGGTCAAGCCTCCATCATCCTCACCACTGACATGGGACACTAGTCTGGGTTAGAGGTTGACTCTCTCAGAGGACCGAGGTATGCATGGCATGCCAACAGAGCAGGGAATCAACACCAACTCAGGTGAAATTCACCGTGCTTGGTAAAGCTGCCCACTCAGTTGTTATTGAAGAGACTTAGTTTCCTGCCTTGCATGCTACACTAGTCAAGGCTGGAGGTCATCTCATTCAAAGAACTGAGGAATGTGAAGCACGTCACAAACATTAAATTCCACACACTACTCCATAATAACTATTGTGCTGCATTGAGAAAAGAGGGCACCCATTTCGTTAAAGGTAAGAGGGAAAATCTATTAGGATTTGACAAATGGAAGTAACACTGCTCCAGCTGCTGAGGCAGGAGTAGTCTAAGTAGAATGAGCCTGTTTCGCCTTAATATACAGAAAAAGCAGGCCTTTCTTATCACAGTGTGTTTCAAACTCTAGCTTGACAGAGCGTGGTTAGGAGTGTGTTTTCTACAAAAACACGGGGGCTACAGAAAAAGTAGTATTCTTTCAGCAAAGAAGAAAAAGTGCACTGCTGGCCTGTGAAAGCATACTGCTACAGAAAACCGGCCACAGGGTCGATATTTGGCAGGAGAAGCAGCCACTTAAATAAGGTTTAGTCAGTGAAGCACTGGGAGCTGCCTAAACTTTCACATGCTCCTTCACTGTATCTCCATATCTCTTCCAAAGATCAGCTGGGCATGACATGAAACAACATAAGGCCAGGCTCTGCTATCCATGTGCAAGGCAGCATGGTGAGGTTTAGCATATGTTCAGAGTACGTGCATCTATGTATGGAGTGAGAGTCAGTCTAAGCAACACCTGACCATTTCTCTCGCGTGGCTTCTCCTGGGAGTGACGTGGCCGCTGTTATAACTAAGATCAGGTCTTTCTGCCAATTCTCTCCTTTCAAAAGAGCAAATAAAATAAAGGAGCCAGTATTTCGCTCCAGCCTCTTTATGACTGCCTAACTGCACTTAAAGATAGGCTTAATAGTTAATGCATAAACCTCCTTCAAAGCAAGTGCCAACCTGACTCCAGACTTTGGTGTTACCCACCCCAAAAAAATAATATGTGATCACATTTTAGCACATTTAATGGCATGACTATACACCACACAGTGACAACATAAGTTGGGCTATCAAGACAAGTCATCCTGAATCAAACGCACGTGGTCAGCATTTGTTGACCCAGCACAGGCAAAGTTGCTGAAAATCTTGTTTTTACCTCTGGAAACTGGAGAGTCTGGGGGGCAGGACGACTCCTTATTTTCGGGGGACAGTCTTTGCTTAGCATTTGCACTTCCTGAAATGAATGTCGGACTGGAGGGGGGCTGGAGCCCCGGCTGTGGCTCGTGGCTCCTCCGCACAGGGTCTGTGGCCGCGTGGGACTGCTCTGACCCGCACGAAGGAGCTGGTAGGGCACAGTGGCACGGATGGGGTGCAAACGGCAGCTGTTGTTGTTGAAGGAGCCGGGGGAGCCCGCATTGCTGCGTCTGACCCTCGGCTGCTGAAGCGAGTTGCTGGGGGCTGACATCCTCACAAAGTGACTGTAATTCTTATCGTAGTGAAAAAAACAAAACAAAAAACACGTACTGCCAAAGTTGCTGTTTTTCTGCAGAAGGAGATGGTGGTGGGGAGAATGGGATGGGTGGGGGGGCGGTAAGATAAACATTAGCTTGTTAGCAAAAAACAAAACCAAAAAACAAAAACGTTAGCTTCCTTTAAAAAAATCAGCTCATTCGTTCGAAGAAAAAAATAGGTCAAATACGTATTATTCTGGGATAAACTTACCTGTTAGATACTAACAAATGCCGTCGTAAGCTGCAAACACAACATGGGCAACTTTAAAAGCTGTTTTGTAATACTTCTCATTACGTTTAATTCGTGTTTTCCAGCTCTCTCTGCGTCTTCCCCATCCTGTGCACTCACTCTAAATGACAGTTCTTTCTACCAGACTACTGGCTGCTGCCTGTGGGCGGAACACAACGCTCAATTCCGAGCGTATGATTGGACACTGGCGGTGTACAGTAATGACGCTGATTGGTCCAAATTTATCTATGGGTTAGATTCTCAACCAATTATATCTGTAAATACTTTATCAGTACATTATTCATTTTTTTGTTAATTACATATAGCTCCAAAATAAATATTAAAACTTAGAACTAATACAAACTTGTAAAATCACTTCATGACATTATTCATTATTTTGTCAGATTCAGATGTAATTTGTGTAATTTCACACTGAGGTGAATGGCTTTTACCGCAGGAACCTTTTGCACATCTTTACAGGCAGTGAAAACTTAGTCATCAATTTCAGCTCTACAGGAAATCTGGACCACCTCATACCACAATGCCTACATTTATTAGCTGTTGTCCCTATATGACTCACTGAGCTCCTTATTTTATTGTATTTAGATTGTTTTGCAATCGAGATTTTTTTTGTTCTACTTTCTATCTAACTGGCAATATGATAAGACATTTCGACACATTTTGTCACATTGTATTGCTTTATTGAGCTACTTCACATCATTTAGTTTGTCAAACGATTTGTTTAATGTTCTAACCACAATAAATCCTCAGCTTTTTGCATTGATAAAGTAAAACCAAACCAGTTTATCCCAGCCTCATTTAGCGCACTGTCCACTAATCCAGAACCATCTTGCTTTGAGGAAACAGTGCTAAACACTGCAGCACCATACCTGTTGATCTCATTTATTGAGCGGTTTCTGATTTCAATTTTGCAGAGGACTGGAAAGTTTGTATCTTTTGATTTAAAAAAATATATATATTTATATGAATCAACTGAGCGGCCTTGACCTTGTTTCACCTACTCTCCCGATTTCCTTGTCTCTGTTAATGATACTGTGCATAAGTGACTTGAGAGCTTGCTTATGTGACTTGACTCAGGTCAAATTCCTTTTATGCTTAAAGATATTTGGCAAATGAATGTGTGTGGTGAGACAGTTGGTCATCTGTTGTTTTTCCAATGGCAGAATCTCACTCTCAAACTTCAGGCCAGCTCCAGATGACAAAACATCTTTATTCCACGACAACTGGCCAAACTACATCTGTTTAGAAACATAAAAGTGAAAATTCCAGAAAAGCAGCCAACTTGGAGTGGGATTATTTGTGTGCAAGCTTTTGTTCAGAAAATCAGGATGCTCAAAATCTACTGTTTTTTCTTTCTCTCTCACCATCTTCCTGAATGCACAGATTCTGTGTGAGTTCCCATGGGAGAATAATGAGTGACTCAATGAACAGAAAGAGTGAGCATGTGACAGAAAACCCACGCTAACTGCGTCTATAATAATGTAAAAATAAGCCATATAAGGTTATGGAAAAACACCCCCATTCAGCAGTGCTCCAATTTGTCAGTCAGAATTTATTTAAAAGGGCAAACACAAGAAACAGTGAAAGGATGAAATTCCAGCCTATCTGTTTTTCGGGATGCTACACGACTCGCCAATTTGTCAGCTCCACTCCAAAACAGTTCACAAAAGGGCACGCAGACTTATAAACCTCCCACACCGAGAAAAAGATTCTGGTGAAAGCAGCATACAGTAGCTCCTGTGCCCCCCCTCTCATCACCGTCACCACCACCTCCTCCTCCTTACTCCATGACTAAGTGATTTAGCCAGCTCTAGTGCAGACCGCCTCTCACTTACAATGCCTCCCTGGGTTAGTGACTGTGCGGGGAGGGTGGCAGAGAAAGAGAGAAAGCCCATTTACAATGCGGTTTACACACGGCCGCTCCCCCCACCACAGACAGTGCCCATCCTTGGATTGATGTGTGGTATGCATAGTTTTTGGGTGCAATTTGGACACCAGAGGGAGAGAGAAAGAAAGAGAGGGCAAGTGTGTGTGTGCACAGGGTGCAAGAGGGGGTGTGCAAGGCTTGGGCTGTCTGTTCGCTCGCCCTCTCTTTGAGTCAATAGTGTTCCGGCAGCTGAGGTTCTTTATGAGGGGAACAATCTGGAGGGTCTTGTCAGAGTGCCGAGCAGCTGCTGTTTTCTGGGGCGCTTCTTTCACAGACTACAGGCCTGGAGTGGGCTGGTGAATAAAGACGCACCCTCCCCACACTCTCCTCCTCACCCATCACCACCCCTACTTTCTCCAATTCCTCGTCCTCCCCTAACCACCCCACCCGCACCGCCCCTGCCCTCCACAATGCCAGATGAAGAGTGGCACAGAGGAACATGAAGAGAGCAAGAAGACTGTTATTGTGTGCTAAACTCCCCACCGTCACCCGGGGTACCGTCCTTCACCCTGAACAATGCTTTGATGAGGTATGTGAATATCCTTTGTAACACAGACGTTATACAGTACAGCGTATTAAAACAAGAGCCAACAAATGTAGCTCAGACATATTGGCACCTGTGATCACATCTTTACATTCTGATGTGTGAGTGGAAAACTTTTTTTTGTAAGAGATCACTATAAATCACAAGATTCCTGATTCAGGGTAAACTGGAAGAGGCTGAATGCAACAGAGCCTCTTGTGTTTGATTTTCATTAGCAGAACATCGAGTGTGCATTCGCTCCCTTTCAGTCATTGATTCAATTAGTCAGATCAGTCACACACACTGCCTCCCTTCTTAATACAGGGCTCAGTTACAATGTTACATTCACTAGACTATATAACTTAACATCATTTCATTCTATTCAATTCAAGCAGCCTCTTTAGAAAAGGACATCGCTGCCACCGTCGCCCCATTGTTGGCTGGCGATTGCAGAGGTGAACCTGCTGGTGTTTGGCCTCAGTTCCACAGGCATCTCCTGTTTAGCTGCTGTCTGAAGGCACCAGATTCCCTGTAGTGTCCAGCTGCATGCATTTACATGTACACGCTGACACTGGGCACTCTGTGTGGTCTCTGTAAGACACATATGAAGGTCGGTTAAAACAAAACATGCAGGTAAGTGTACAAAAGCTAGGAGTTTGCACAGTTCTCTCAGCTCAGAGAAAACAGAAGAACACAGCACATTGGTACTTTCAGCTTTCTGGATTTTTGATTATGAAACTGTGGTTTGGAATTTGTGGAACAAATTCCTGTAGTTTTACTTTTAAATATAATTTTAAAGCAGTGAAAACACTCAAAGTGGTATTACATTTGTGGCAGGAGATAATGGCAGGCAACTTTTTGAGCAAAACAAGAAAAAGCAGTGAAACATTATGCACAAAAATGAGAACAGTTTGTAGTGCAGAAGGCATAAATAGTCAAAGGACCAGAAGAAGAGCATATTAGGTGTATGAGGTACACATTTACCCTTACAGTTAAGTAATAGTTAAAAAAAAATAAAGCTCAGAACAAAAACTTTGCTTTTCATAATAATCACTGCACTGCAGATGCTCTTTTTCTCTCCAAGCCTAGAGATTACGACATGGCAGTGCAACAATCCTATGCTAGAGCTAATTTCAATGACCAGTAACTTTTGTCCTAGTCTTCGTCAATGACCATTTTCTTCTGACAAAAAAAAAAACGACAAAGCGACAACTAAATAATAATTTTTAAAAAAACCAATGCACGAGGGGGCAGGCTCAAAAACATGTGGTGATGTAAGCTGCTCTTGTTCGTGTTTGCGCTGTTGTTCGTCCTCCAGGTTAGCTCCCCTGGCAGAGAAGACGGAAATCACAATATGCACAGAATTGGTTTCACTCAAATACAAAAACAGAGTTAAAAACAATCAAAAACTAACAAAACTGTTGTTTGTGCTTCTGTATGTTAGCCTTGTTTTCGTTGCTTCGTTTGGGGGGTTTTTTTTGGTTTTTTTTTTGCTTCTTCCTCTTCGTGGTGAAATCTGCCGTGGTTCCCTTTCTTGTTGAAGCCAACGTTTTAACCACACAGCATTCTACCTATTCATAGCGTCTGAGTAGCTTCTGCGTTCAGTAAATTGCAGCAATCTTTCTCACCACCCAGCCAAAGCGCTACACAAAGGGAACAAAGACTAAAATAAAAATTCGTTTCCAGTGTAATGCGAGATTTATTTTTAAATTATTTTGCTCACACTGAGTATCTATCAGAGCCGTTAAAAAGTGAATTGCTTAGCTCAGGAGTTAGTAGGTTCAGGCATCAGACTGACTTTCTGGAACAGCCATCCCCTTCAGATCATCTGCCTCACTAACTGCATTCAAATCTCGACTGAAGCCAAATTTATTCTAATTTTGGTCTATGTCTAAGACATTAACTGTCTTTTGTTGATTCTTTGTCTGCCCCCTTGTAATTTGTAATACCATTTTCTAAGTTGTTCTTAGGATGACTTCCTTTTTTCATTTGTCATTTTCAATTCTGCTTAAATAATTGGGGGGGGGGGGGTGTAAATCGCTTACTGTGCACTACTTTGGTCAATGCCTGTTTTGTAAATCTGTTACTTAAATAAATTGACCCGACTTGCTGCATACCTTTCAGCATTCATTTGATTTTTCTACCTTATTTTTTTGCTATGATTGATTTTGTAAAAGTACTTCATATGACACAATGCAAAACTTTTTAGCAAACTTTAAGAGTGACTGTTCCGTGGTTATTTATTGTTTATGTTAAAGAAATAAAAACATGAACTTCAGCAGATGTGTCTGAAGATTTTCTGAGCACATGCATCCCTCCTACCTGAACCAGCTGAGCATGTGGCCAGCATGGCCACCATGTCGACAGTTGTGACACCAGGTAAACCAGTTATTAAACTGAGCCAGTTTGTTCTCCCTTGTCAGGTCCACTTTTTCATCTGATTTACCAGTTCCTGCAAAAAAACAAAAAAGAAATAAAATATCAGTAAGGTTATAATCTATGAATGTTATCCTATTATGAGCAATAAGGAGAAAAGGCTTGACACTAAATGTCCAGGTGGCTCCTGTGCTTAAATGCAGATCAAAGTCCACACATTAACCCAGGTAAATGCTCAGTTAAGTGTTACAGCCACTTAAGCTGCTCCAAGATGTGTGCCTGTTACTGGAAACATCAGCTGAGCATCTGTCCACATAGTCCAGTTTACCTTGGCAATTGGAAACAGGTGTGCCCATGTTCATGAGGCAGAGGGCACAGCGTGGCAGCGGTTTCCTGCAGCCAGGGCAACTTGTGACTTTTGACTTGGTGGGTGAGCCGCTGACACCATATTGGCTGAAGCCGCGGCCTTGGTGAGGTATTGTGGAGCAGCTGTAGGAGATGGACTTCCCACAGAAGTTGCAGCTCACAAACACCTGCCAAAGAACAAACGCAAAGGTCGGCTGATAAGACCCGGTGAACATGAAGGTAAAACCAACAGCCGCATGCAGACCAGCTGTCGGGGTTTTATTTTTAAGGAAGAGTGAGATAAGTACTTGATAATACAGCAATAATTCCAACAGGCGCAAGTGTGATTATTGGAATTTCAGCAATGCATTGAAGCACTGCCAAGATTTAGCTTACACGTAATCACATGTTAAAAAACCCTTTAATACCAGACTCTATTGAAAAAAACATTAATTACTTAAAAAAAAAAAAAAAATCAACCAATGTGGAGTATGCATAGTATCAGGAACAGATTTCTCCAATACAAAAGGAGAAACAGCACAGACTATACTGACTATACCACCAGGTTTTATGACAAGAAACTGAGAGGAGAGCTGTGGGTGTTATGAGCTTGGTACAAACTCTACTTGTAGTGTAATAAACAGCACAACCGTCCTACTTTCATATAAGGGTAGTTATACGTAATACAGTAACAAACAAGAACAAACACAGAAACAAGACAGACTGCTTTGAGTGTGCAGGTGCTGGATCACGTCAGAGCCTGGAATATGTCATTTTATGACAGGACACTTTAACACTGTTTTACGGAGAGAATAAAAACGCATGTATCAAATTTCACCTCTAACGTGTTTTTAACTAAACTAAACTAAACAATAACAACAACTGTATGGTGATGAAATACATCAATACTGTTACTAATATCAAATTTATAAAAACTGGCATTTCACGAGTTGACAATAGCTTAACCCACTTCATCTTTTAAATCTTCCTGAAACAAAGCGATGCGATTGAGTCGATTCTTTGGGATGACACTATAGTGCCAAAAAAAGACTGTAACCATCCTCCAATCGGGGGATGTACAGCTTGTCCTGTCCCTCCATGGTTGAAGTCTGTAAAATGCAAACAGCAAAATGCAGAAGTGACAGAATTGGCTGTTCCCGCAATGGCTGTGGTTGCTCTAAAATCAAGTACTAGTTCTATCTTAAAATGTACAAAAAAGCCAGGAAAGCCTGGTTTTTACTGATAGTTTTACCTTAACAACAACTGTAAAGTGGGTGTTTTACTAGTCTGTTAGCACGAATGACAAGACTTCAAAATACGCAAGTCCAAAACCACGAATCACGTCAATGTGGCTACTTCCATCATTCATATACAGTCTATGTTAAACTGTTATCATTTTCAGATAATATAATGTCACCACAGATTCAGTCAATAACTTGGTTTTGTGATGAACCACCATACCACATTCTTTCCCTTCACATCTCAATGGACAGTTGGAGATGGCACTCCCTCTCTGGTTCTTGCAGTTTTTAGCATATTTCAAAACTATGCATTGAGCGGTTGGAATCTGAGATGTGGGTGAAGTTACACTATATCAATTTCAGCACTAAAATCACCTGGGCTAGTGGTTTGGAGCTGGGGTCCAGCTTGCCTCTGTGGATATCAAACTCAGCTCGTTTGTGCCAGAATCTCCAAGCGTCCAGCAGGTTGCGGTAGTTTTCAATCCAGCACTGGACTCGAGGGTCTTTCAGCACTTCACCCGGAGAACCCTGTAGAGAGAGATTATTTAGGCTTGTAAGACATTTCAACTTCAGCAGGGGTTCTGCTTGGGAAGGCAGCCATGCCCTTTCTTCTCATCTCTACTAGTCAAATACAGAGGTGCATATAATATGTATGTGAGGTATGGCATTTCTGTAGCTGTAGGCAGCTTTTGTCTTTTCACAAGCAGGTTAGGACAGGAAAATAAAATGAAGCAAACCCAGAGAGCTGTTTTACAGCATGAAAGGTTACAGACCTGTTCAGCCACTTTGATGTCTCTAGTGTTACTGTACCAGAAACAAGTGCACAGCAGCAATCAGCTCCATTGAGGCTGTTACTTGTATCGTTACAGTAGGTGTTAGCTGTGAACTTTCACAAACAACGAGGCAAGTTTTAGCATGTGCACTGATCTTTTAAAGGGTACGGTCAGACAGACAGCTCCTTTCTCTTTATTTGATGCACTCTAGTGTTTGTTTAATTATGGGAGTAGTTTACAACAGCCAGAATGAGAAAATTAGAATAAGGGCAGCATAGTTTTTAGACACAGTGGCAGCTTTCACATATGCACTGCAGGAACAGGGTTGCACTTGAGAATGCAAAAGTCGGATCATATCAGACTATCTGATGTGTGGTTATATTTTAGGGCATTCACCACTGCCTCCTTTATGCTCCTCAGCTTCCATAACTAAACCACATGTAATACTTATGACACATGTAGTACTTATTATTAGTGTTTCTCAAACAATAAACTCTGTGAGAGCAAACCATCCAAGTATGATGCAAGAAATCAACACAATCTATCATTAATTTACTAAACATGCTCGTATTTTCAAAGTTCAGTCTCTGCCAACCATCTTGCTCTGAAATATCCTCCTTCCAGCTGGTGGGCCACTCTGACCAGCCCAGCAGGCGGAGAGCTGGTTGACATACACCGACATTAAGCTAACTTGACAGCAGAACAGAATAAGAACTAACATCGCCAACTGCAGTCCTAAAAGGTGGAACTGAATGTTTTTGACACAAAAGAGTTGAAAATGAAAATATGCAAAATGCAAAGTAGAAACTGTGAGAATAAATTTATGCACAACAATCAGAGCATAAATCTGTGCCAAACACTGTTTGCTCAGTCTAACGTACTTCTGTGTACTGGTGTATTTTGCTTTGTGTATCTGTGTGTGTATTATTTGTCTGGCTGACAAAGCTACTGTCCATCTTGACAAGGAAACTCATGAAATAGAGGCTCGTCTCAAATCTCATGTGCCCTCTCCATTCTAAGCAGGTTTGGTGTGAATGAGTCTAAAAATAAGCAGTTCTGTGTAATCTGTCTGTGTACCTTCAGCATGCAGAAGCTGGCAGTCTGGACGTCACCAGTTCGGTCCACATAGCTCTCCATAAGATCCACGCCATCTTTAGTTAGTCCGGTGAGCAGAATGCCCTCCAGGTTGCCCGCCTCCTTCATCTCAAGGGTTAGTCTGTCAATGTATCGTGGTAGCTGCAGCAGAGATACAAAGTTAGCAAACAGCGATATATTCAGACTATATCTGCCGCTGAAAGCTTCACTCTGCAGTTACCTGTGCATCATTGAGAAACATACAGGCAAAGGCCACTCGGTCTCTCACAGCCACGCTGCTCTCATACTGAAACACAAACAAAGAATCATATCTTCCCTTTGGAGGGGGTGAAGCTTCAGTATAGTGGATACTTTTTACATTAAAGAGTCAAAGTCTTCCTACTGAAACTGGCACAGAAAACTGTGTTTGTGACCCTGTTCTGACCCACAGTGCTGCGAGAAACAAATCATCTGTGACAAATAATCAATTCTCAAAGCAAAGATGGCAAGAAACAAAGTCAAAGTGACTGCATAAATCCTCTTATCACTTTCTGCCAGGAAAAGGTCTACAGACATAAATAACAGTGAGAGGAGCCAGAGGCCAGAATCTGAGCAGCTGCAGGAGGAAAAAGCAGAAACCAACACTGTGTTCTGGGCACAGACTCCTTTTTCATAGAGGTGTTTTATGACGGAAACGTAAAACATATCTTTTCCTGTGCACCTGAGGATTTTCCCACTAAACACCACTGGAGTATTACCCGAGTATTCATCATTGCGTTAAGAACGCCTGACCGCTTTTATGAAGTGGGAACAAAAGGGCCACTGTTGAGAAAAGTGTGCTTAGAAAAAAAAAAAAAGAAGGGTTTTTTTTCTAGCTTTCAAATGTTCGTGATATTAAAGAGATCCAATACCAGCACGCCATCGTAGGCTCCAGGCTCACTGGTGAGAAAGGCAAACATGATGCAGAGGTAGGGGTTCTTCAGCTGCAGCCTCAGAGAGCTGCACATCTCTCTCCACAGGGACGACTTTTCGTCAGTGTAGCCTGACAGAGCCATGGCAACCACATTCAGGTTCAGGTCACCTGTGAGTAATATGAAGTGAAAGAAGCAGATTTATTTACAGTCTGTAGTCTTCACTGTAAGAGCAGCACATCTGAAAAAGAGGATGAAGCTATTCTCACAAATAAAGCCAGATTAATGTTGGAAAAAAAACATGTCAGAATATTTTCCACAGTTGTCCTTTCACACATGTAGCACCCAGCAGGAAGTAATCTGCTTCGGATACATCCTCACTACTGGAAATGTTCGGCTCAGACTGAAGGCAGAACACTTGACACCCACTCACTGGACACAAATGGACAAAACATAGACTTTGTACTGGGAAGCTGGCAGGTTAAGTCCATTTAAACTCTCCTCTTACTGCAGTGGGCAATTTAGCTCTCATATACATCTACATGAGGTAATATGTAGAAATGCTCACAGCTGCAGTGCATGTGTGAAAAAGGTTATGGCAGCTGTTCAAGGTGATGATTTTATTGCTTAGAAGGGGGAAAAAAGTGTCCTACTTTTTATTTTTTAAGGCTAACCTATCCTAAACCAGCTCCATATCCCTTTTGTCATACTGTGGGCTTTATTTCAAATTTAAACTGCAATTTCTTGCTAAATAAAAGAACTTTTAATGACTTTGCCTCCCAACGTAAGACCTATCATAAACCCTAACAGAAATCTCTATACAGCACAGTTTTTATTACATATTATTACCTCCAGATATATGACCGGGTGAGGCTCGGAAAATACCTAACTGAACTACTCTGGTATAACAAAATGTTGGTTTAAGGTTGTACATTGGAATCAATACATTGTAAGTCAGAGCTGCAACGCTGAAAGTCCTGAGATGGCTCTGTTGACACATCTTATCTAATGAATCACTCTGTCAGTCTTACTCAGGAAACACTTATTAGAGCACACAACAGAAAAGCGTTTGACCTACATTTGTGTAATTTTTTTTCCTCAGTTAAGGCGTGTGTAAACAGCAGCCATTTCTCTCCATTTTCATTAAACTTCAGTGTAAAAAACATGTGATTCCTGCTGTTACATTAATGAAATTCCCCTTTTTTCAAAGACTTCCATTTCATTTTTCAAGAGATTGCTTGATGTAGAACACAATTTTCATCAATAACTGTTTGTTCAAATTAAACAAGCCAACATGGAAGCAATAGAAAAGCTGTGATTAGGATTTGATCATTGTTTTCTTACATTTTAAAGACCAAACAATTACAATTACATATATTTGATACATGTACAGTTATGTAGTCTGTCTAAAGTATCTCCCCTTACATCAAATTACTTTCTCTCGCCTTCCTCTCGTCCCTAAAAGCTCTCACCTTTCTCTGCCATGGCTCCCTTGTTGAGGATCTGGATTGCCCGGCGGATGTCCAGGTTGAACAGAGCGACAGCAGCTGCCCGCTCCCACTCGTGTTCCTGTTCCAGTGATCGCAGGAAGTTCTCCACATCTGTGTCAGTTCCCCTGCTGATCCAGCCACAGAGCCGCAGGGCAAGGCAGCGCTCCTCACTGTGGTACCGCAGCACATCTGTCTGCCGGTCCGAGCCAATCCAACACCTGCGGCTTTCGGTTGTCCCTTTGGGACCACAAAGACAAACACAGGAAGTCAGTTTTTCAGTGTATGAAATTTCAAATAAACACAGTTACTGTGAAGTGTCCTGTGGCACAGACAATCAGTTGGTTATTTGTTTTACCTGAGGTTGTCTTGACAATGTTCTTAATCCCAGAATAAACCACAGACTGTACGTTCCCCTGAAGTTTTAGCTCCATATCCTCCGCACACTGTTTCATATGTGATACTTTCATAGGAACTGTAACAGTGTGCAGTCCACACAACATAATACAGGCACATAACAAGGCAACTACAACATTAATCATTTTAAACTTGAACAACGACAAAAGTAAATAATGTATTATGTTATATGTGTTAATATGTTTAAGTTATTTTTACTATGGTTATAAATCGTTTGCATTCATTCATTTTTCCTTAGTTATTCAAGCACTGCCTGCAGTGACGTTATATCCCACCAGGGGGCGCAGGTGGGACATAACGCCAGTGAGATGCATTCAAACACTGCCCCACATTTTAATCTGTCACCATCTGAGGATGTTTAGAACTATTCAATGTATTTATAGGCAACCAAAAATGATTCAAAACTTAATTAATCAGTGAATCAACATTAATGACTCAGTTTGGGAGTAATTTTAGAATCCTTTTTGACTTTCTTGCCAAACGTTCAATAAGAAAGCTCTCGTGTTTGCACACTAAATAAGAATAACATAAAAGGTGTTATTATGCCCATTATAGGCTTCATAGTCTTAATGATAAGCTTTTTAAACGTTGAATTCTTTACTGAACTAATTTGAAAGGTTACATTTTGAAGTAATAATAACAATAATAATAATAATAATAATAATAATAATAATGATATAAATATCTACTCTATAAAGTCTTTAGAGGAGAAACCTTCAAATGAGGAGAACCATCATCGGAGCAATGAAGCACTTCACTTCTGCTTTGTAAAGTAATAAAAATAACCTGCATACAGTTTCAACAGGTGGCTGACTGTTTTTCTCTGCCATTAAACAGATTATCAATAAGCCATCGTGCAGATATTTCCACCATTTCATCACCTGAAAGGATATAGAACAGATCATGCCATAAAGACTTAAGTTGGGCATCCTTCCCACCCGCCAGCAAATGGTTCCTCCACACCTGGACGGTATCATGTCCGTACCTGGACTGAGCCCTTTCCCTCATTTTAGTGGCAATGTCTTTCTCAATCATACTCTCCACTCCCTCCGCCGAATCCTCAACACACTCGTACAAGTGTCTACCACACGCCCACATGAGAGAGGTGGTGGAGCTCCATGCCAGTGAGATACGTTCAAACACCGTGAAGTCAGTCATGACACGGTTGGTTGCTGACACCACCACCATGCGGTTCTGAGAGGATGGGTGCCAGGCAAAGCTGCCAATCTGACTTTCACAGGGCTGCACACTGCGCTCAATGATGGTGGGCTCCGTCTCATCACCTATGGGTGTGGGAGTGTGCTGCATGTCGTACAGGCGGATAATGTTGCTGTCACGCGTTAGCGTGGCCAGTAGGCCAGTACGGGTTGGACACCATGCCACCTGAGAACAAAAAGCAGAATTTTATCAGCTATAAAAAAATAAAAAGTGGAAAAAAAAAAGACTTCTACTGAATAAGCATGCCCTGACTGTGAAACCCTGAGCTAATATAAACCTTTAAAATAACAATGTGACATTTTTAATGCATCTTAATCTTATTTTTGATATCATTTATTACCTCTTTTTTCATTTAAATGAAACAGGTCTTTGTGACAAAGACCAAGTAAAGAGTTTAAAATTATTTGAGCATTTCATTACTCTGTCTTTGAACATTTAGGCCAGGGGTGTCCAATCCAGGCCTCGAGGGCCGGTGTCCTGCAGGTTTTAGATGTGTTCTCGATCCAACACAGCTGATTCAAATGGCTAAATTACCTCCTCAACATGTCTTGTAGTTCTCCAGAGGCCTGGTAATGAACTAATCATTTGATTCAGGTGTGTTGACCCATGGTGATATCTAAAACCTGCAGAACCCCGGCCCTTGAGGCCTGGAGTTGGACACCCCTGATTTAGGCAATCTAAAATTGACGGGTTACAAACAAGCAAACAAGCTGACATCTTATTTTCTAATAGACCAGTGGTTCTCAGAATGTGGGGCATTGAGCAACTGCTGAAGAGGCGTGGAATGACCAGAGGTTATTCCCTGAAAAATCAATCTGTGCCTCCCACCTGACCCTGCCAGAATCAGCTGACTTCTTTTTTGGTACAATAATTTTAGTATATGTAATGCAGCCAAAACAAATTGTACCGTAATAGTAAGAAAATATTTGTCAAGTTACAGACACACTGTAATTTTGAATTTGGTAAAAAAAAATTCCAGCATTTCCAGAAAAGGAGATAACCACATGAAAATTTCAGAGATAAAAAAAAAAAAAAAAAAAAAAACACAAACACAGTTTGTTTGTTGTTTTTTAAACTGCAATTGAATCAACTTTAAACCCACTCATTATCATGGTTGTAGTTCCTCGAGTAAGTATTTTCAAATTCTGGGTTATAAAATACAATTATGTCACAACATTTTTTGACACAGAAGGAGTCACAGCCAGATGAGAAGCCTTGTATGAAAATAAGATATGTCATATGTTATCACTTATTTTTAAATGAGCCACTTGTCATGCTGACCTTTATTTCACTAAAATTGAACTTACAAACTTTGTAGATATTAATAAATGATAGAAATTTTAAATGAGGAATGCAGAAGTCTGAAAGTTAACATGACCAATACACAAAGCTAGTATATTAGTGCATCCTTATTACTGTGGCCTTTGGTTAGTTTTCTTTATAACAAACACCATCCTACCTTTGTGAGTGGCTTGGGCTGCTCAGTCAGCGTGAGCACAGGCTTCTCAAA
The DNA here is from genome assembly GCF_001858045.2 of Oreochromis niloticus. Taxonomy (NCBI): domain Eukaryota; kingdom Metazoa; phylum Chordata; class Actinopteri; order Cichliformes; family Cichlidae; genus Oreochromis; species Oreochromis niloticus. The sequence continues at coordinate 33,240,935 of NC_031976.2, forward strand.
TTTCCTCAGATCCCAAATGGCCACCTGCCCCTCAAAGAAAGAGGCCACGCGGTCATGGAAGTGCGGGTCGACTGTCACACCTTGGATGGCTTTCGTGTTTACAAATGTTTTCTGACTCGTGTTTCTCAGGTCAAATATCGCAAGGTTCCTGTGCATGCCTGCCAGCAACAGCTTTGGGTCACGGAGCAGCCAGCAAAGCGAGAGGCAAGCATCGTTCTGGCCTAACTCATACAACGGCTTGGTCACCACTGTGCTAGAGTCCAAATCGACAGATGAAAGGCGAATCTTCTCAGCTGCTACACTGGTCTCTGGGGACAATTTACTGCTGATGTCCCATATGAGGACAGAGAAATCTGCCCTGTGCTTGTCTAACCCAGCAGCCAACAAGTTGCTGTCCACAGGGTTCCAAGCTAAAGTGTTGCACTGACGGGCATGTTTGGGCACAAACTCTTTCCCCACCAGCTCTTTGCATGCAGAGTTGTGGCTCTGGCCCAAGCTGGTAAGCACAACCCTGCCGTTGGCTTGGCCAACGGCAAGTAAACACTCCGGCTCGTGCTTGGGGTACCAGGCCACACATTTCATATAAGGGGTGTCAGAATTGATGGCCAGTAATGTAGCAGCAGTTTCCTCGGAGAGTGGGAGGGTGCCAGCCTTGGCTTCTGCGCTGCCCACAGGTCCGATCCGGTACAGTCCCAGTTCAGAGTCACAGATGACGTAGCGGTCCGGGTGGTGGGGGGACCACAGGATGTCGGGCTTGGAACCGCTCATGATTCAGAAGCTAGTAGGTTTTCAGGGAAGTTTAACCTCTCCAGCCTGAAAATACGGCAGAATATCACACAAACGAGCACATGAACAAAGGTCAGAGACAGCGCAGAAATATTACACATCTCCGACTGCAGTGGTCGCAACGTGGACAACAGACAGTTCTGAGAAGTCTTTTAACATGTTAAAGTAATGATACAATGAACCAAACCGTCAATATAACCTAAATTCTGTGTGGAAGTGTAGCACAGTTGGTTTGAATTCATCGCCCAGCATGTTAAAAAGCTGCCGTGGGCAGCTATAGTATTACTTTTAAGTTTGTTGACATGCTAGCTAAACTAAGCTAATGCTAACAAGTAAAGGGAGAGCAAGCGCGTGACCGTTTCGCTCGCGCCAGTTTAACCAGCAGTCGAAAACATCCGTTTGAGCATTTCGAGAAGAGGTTTTACTTACATAAACACAACAAAGACGACTTATAGGAACGCACGAGATACAGCTTAAAATACACATGTCGACCAGGGGCAACCTGGAGCCAAAGCGGATGTTGTGTGTTACACCAAAACATGTCCGTGTTATTAGCAACGTCAGCTACTTCATGTTCCGCTAAAGATGAGGTTTACCAGCAGAGGGTGCTAAGTGAATAAAAAAGAGAAAAGAAGTCAACGAAATCAGCCAGTTTTATATAAGAAATTAGGCAATTTCAGATCATGACTATTTAAGTTAATTAATTTATTAAATGTATTTAAGCAATAAGAGTTGAGTTGTCGGACTGACAATGTTATTGAAATGAGGTCGATTTCTGCGCGGTACAAGAGTATCATACTACCACAATTCATCTGCTTTTCACATTAGTGGGGGAGAGTGGAAAATGCAAGAGAAAGAAATTCATTTGGGATTTTTTGCAGAACCATTTTCCTTAGTAATCAACCCATGATAGCCAGAAAACTGACACGTTTGTTAAGGAAAACAAGATGCCGAGAAAAAAAATACTTTAAAATTATTTTATCCCTGCAAACTAATGTAGTCTGCTTTATTTTATGTTGGCAGTGGTTTTTAGATGCATTATTTATGACTTGGAGTGATGACTATTGCAAATGCTATTTATCTGGCGTCTCAAAAATCTAAATGATTCCAGTGCATGGACTCAATGTGCACAAAAGAGTTTCACGGGATCCCTTCTGTCAGGCATGAAGCGTTGCACTGGACTAAAATGTTGGAGCGGCACCAGGGAGGGCCCCCGGCTACAAACACTCTGACACACACAGCACATCAGCTCATGCGATGGTCCTCAGTTTATCTCAGTCTGGTTTATAGGGACCCGGGGTTCCGCGGAGAAATGCCTCTCAAAGAGCTGACTGGACTACAAACACTGGCTGCAGCTAAATGAGATTCGAGGTAATAAAAAAAAAGATATCTTTGCTTTGTTTTTAAAACTTTTTTTACAAAGTAGTGACACTCGTGGTGTCACAGTTTGAATGGCAACTTCAGTATTTGCACTGCAAACTAGGTACTTTGCTGTGACCTTTTCTCAATCACCTGGCAGCTTTAACTTTATATTTGTTTAGATTCTGCAGCATTTGTAACCTGTTAACAGAAAAGTATTTGCACAGATTATTCTGGTTTTACACACATTTACATATTGTTGGCACTGTAATATAGTAAGTATTTGAGAAAGTGCATTATCAGTAGGAGGAACGGTGTCACCTAAGCAAATTAATACCATTAGAATTGCTGCCGTTGCAGAACACAGCTCCCTTTTTTGGGATCTGCAACTGGGTGTGGTTAGCAGTGTCCATGATAGTAAAAGGAATCCTGTTAAAGATGAAATAACTCATTGTGCTTTGCATACACTGCTTTCCCCCCTAACATTCTCCTCTTTTCTCTGTTAGGATGTTGCTGAAGGGAAACCTGAGCAGAGGAGTCGGGGTCTGCCTTCTGCTGCTGGCTCTCCTACACAAGGCCACAGGCCAGAGGAGAAAGACAGGGCGCAGGAACAACTACAGGCTGCAAGATGAGGGAAGAAATGGTAATTTTTAGATGAGGTCTCCACATGCTGGTGGTGAAAGTCACTATGTTGCATTGACAGAACAAATTGTTGAATGAGGGATGGTGAAATCAGGCCAATGAAATGGTTGAGTCATCAAATTTTAAGTTAAAATAAAACTACATGAGAAGTTCTTAAGTCATCCACCCACGATGCCTTCCTTTAAGTGCCTTTTTTTTTAAATGTAAAAAAAATGGATGGATTATACATGTGGCAATTTGATTTCATTTAGTACAAAAACAAACACCATTAACTCTGATCCCATTGCAACTGAAGTGAGGAACTTTAACTAAAGTAACTGTAAGTTCTAAGGTTGGAAGTTGACAATTTGGGGTCTTTCACTTGGTCCTTGAGCCTTTACTTGACAGTTTTAGTAATGTAGAACTACTCAAAACTGTTGCTTTACTTTTCCACAAGCTGCACTTACACTGACTTGCCACAAAATTAAGTCTCTGTATTTATTATTTGTGTAGCTTCCCTTCATGCTGCCAAAACGGCTCAGGACACAAGACCTTTATAGGTCTCCTGTGGCATCTGGTATTAGGAATTTGGGAGTGGGTTTTTTCCCCGAATCAGGTTTATTCCAGAATATTTCATGAATTAATGATCACACTTGAACCCACAGCTGTTCGATGTGTTCCTCGAGACATTAGAGCACTTTTGACAGTGTACATGGATACATACCGACTGCTGGCAGAAGGGACTGAATTTGTGGAAAGAAGTTAGAAAGGAGTCAGAGTGCCAATCCTGAAATTAGTCCTGTTTCTAATACTTCTAGCTTCATGTGAGTTTTTGTGATCTCCTTCTCAAGTAGGTCTGACATGTTCACTGGAAGTGGCGTTCATCCTGGACAGCTCTGAGAGCGCAACCATATCACTGTTTGAGAAACAGAAGACCTTCGTGTTGAGCTTCAGCACCCGGCTCGCCATGCTCCAGGTACCCGGCTGGACGATGAAGGTGCGGATGGCTGCACTGCAGTACAGCAGCACTGTGTCCATAGAGCACAGATTCTCAGCCTGGAAAGACCTGGACTATTTTCACGGTCAAGTCAGCACCATGAACTACATCGGTCACGGCACCTATACCACCTACGCCATCACCAACGCCTCACAGCTGCTGGTGCATGAGACCTCAAAGGACAGCGTGAGGGTGGCGGTGCTAATGACAGATGGAGTCGATCATCCCCGTAACCCTGATGTGATTGCAGCTGCTGTGGAGGCCAAGGGTCATGGCATAAAGTTCTTTGCTGTTGGGCTATCAGATATTGCCCAGCAGAATATTGCCAAGCTCCGGGCCATCGCCAGCACACCTGCTCAGCAGTTTGTCCAAAGTATGCTCGACTCTCAGCTGGAAGAGAAGCTGCTCAAAGAGATGGTGAGTGTTGGCTTCACGTAAAATGAGCTCAGGCACAGAGGTGCAAGTACAGAGTCGAGAAACATCAGAGTGGTGAAATGCTTTTTTAGAAAAACGTCGTGCTTGAAAATAAACTTCAGTTATTGAAGAGCCTGACAAAGCTTACTGAATGGCAAAAAAGACGCTTACTATAAAGATGCTGACTATAGATTCAGTCCAGAGAAACAAAAAATATACTATATGAGTGCTACCACAGCTACTTGGTTACTTCCTGTTTTAGTTTGAAAGTTCTGGAAAAGGACTGGGACTGTGTAGTACCTATCGAGTTCTACCGACTATTCAAAGGCTTATCTATGCCACATCTTCATACAGCTAACTTAAATGTCTCTGGAAAGTTTGAATCCATAACTGTCTTGCGATAAGGTGCCTGGGTGATTGAGCATGCATCAAGACAATACAGGAGAAAGTTTTTATAATATTATTATGTAATAAATAAATTTATATTAAATAAATCAATTCTCCACATTAAACATTTCTAAATTAGGATATAGTAAAACCTCAAAGTCCAAGACTAAACCAATCATTTCACCTAATTTACCTGAATTCTTTTACCACTCACAGAAAAAGTTTATGAATTTTCATTAAGGGCTATCTTTGTTCTTGACTGTGCCCTCAGCAAAGAAGAGTGTTAACAAGAGCTGCAGTGTAGCTAACAATCTATTTTAAATTGACTGGGTGGTTAAATTTCTTAGTAAATAGAGCAGAGGATGCACTAAACACAAGGTGAGCATTTCTACCCTAAAAGATCATAAGTCAAAGTATCTTAGAACTATCAGGCAAACTGCTTGCATGGTAGCTTTATGGCATTGGGTGGATGACAGGCAAATATTATAAAAGTATAACAAATAAAACTTTATAACCTCTTATCAGAGAGTCGCCCAGGTGTAGGGTATTTCTAAATACCCCTGTGGTGGCCCCTAAAGAAGAAGTTTAAACACAGCAAGCCCTAAATGAGTCACTTCTTCCCTGGTTGATGTTAAAAGAGGCTAAAAGTTTAGCGTTTGACAGATTAGAGGTTTATGTACAAACAGAAGAAATTAACCTTTGCTTTGATGTATGTTTTAGTGCTACATTGCTCAATTTCCCTTTTTTGAAAGAGTTTAACAATCCTGAAAATCACCTTAACTGTAATTAAAAAAAAAAAAAATGAAACCAGAATGTGGATGCTGTCACTGTAACACAAATGTGCACTACTGATACCTATAATTCAGCAGCTCCTTTTAATAGAATATGACTTAGGTATCTGACATCCCGCATACTCTCCTAAAATTATTGACATCAGCTGCTGTGTCTGGAAGTGGGCTACAGAGATCATCCTCTGTTTAGTCTTGTTCATGCTCATGCTGTCCTCACAGCGGGTTCACGTCTCAAGTCACAGAGTTGTGTCTGCATGAGGGTGTTTTCCTGACTGCTTTGCATTTTCCACAGCACCCAGAAATGTCAAATATCTGCAGGAGGTCACGGCTAGTCTGAGAGACTGGCACGACTTGTTCTGCTTTTCATTAATGTGCGATTTTATTCAATCACATTTAGCACTTCCAAAACAGAGACAGCTACATGACAGAGGACAGTACCCAGTTTTATCAAATGTAGAACTTATAGAACTTATAGAGGTTACGTACCTGCTATGCTGAGGCAGCTCCCATACCCAAGTGCCCCAAAAGCTTAGGTTGAGTTCACATGATTAGATTTATTGTTCTTTAAAAATTGTACCATGAAATGTCATCATTAACAATGACAGATTTTCAGTTTTCATCTTGTGCCCAAAGCCCAAAGTTGTCAAATCCTCATTGTTTGTTGTAAAGTTGTCTTTTAGCGTATTGTGTTTTTATATCTTTCTATATGTGTTGTCACAAGGTAACCAAAAACCAGTTGGGATTAGTTCACTGGAAATAATAATGTAAACACAGCTTTAGAGACGATTTTCAGGTTCTGTGAAGTACAAGTGTCCTGCAGATAGTATTTCATGAAGAGTAAAACTACATACAAGTCTGAAAATCACAAAAAAATTATTTACATAGTTCATGGCAAACAGAAATATTTAGATCCTTTATCCAGATAGGATAAAAATATCCTGTTATAAGTTACAGACATGGGCAGCTGCTGACAACACAGACAAGCAATGCCATTACATTTCTTCCAAGTACACTTTGCAGAAATGGAAAAAGAAAAGACAAGTTGGTGTGTAGTGTTGCTTAAGACACGTCAGTGTGGTCACAAAAAAAAGAAAACAGCCATGAAAGCATTCGCCAGAAGGCTTGGATTCACCTATGATGTCACCTGGACCCAGTCAGATCATAGTGGAAACTTTAACAGGTCTTAAGGTAAAGGGGAAAAGTACTGACTTTAAAATACTTTAAAGTAGAGGACACATCTGCTGCCAAGCAATTAGTACCATTCCTCAGTGGGAGTCAGGCTTAGACTGTAGATAAAAGATGGACGTAACTGACATATTTTTTTATCTTCTGTGTTTTTTTTTCACAGGTTGCAGTTGCATATGAAGGGGTAAGAATTAAAATGGAAGTCAACATCTCTTAAGTACGGCTAATGGTTGCACTGACTTTATAATATTTTTCTCGCTCTGATAGTGTCCACAGGCCCAAGTATGTCTGTGTGAAAGAGGAGAGAGAGGTCCTCCAGGAAGTCCTGTGAGTTTTCAGAAACCAAACATTGATGAGTTTCATACGTGGAAAACACTATTAGCTTTACAGCTTAATCATTGCTTCATCTTAACACTTGTAATATTTGCAGGGTAGAAAAGGAGACCCAGGCTTCAGAGGGCCAGCTGGTCAAAAAGGAGCGAGGGTGAGTCGTGACACAAAGAAAGCCTTTCTAAAATATTTCAGTGTTTAATTAGTGGGCCTCTGTTTAAAGGGGGAGCCTGGGCTGAATGGCACACCTGGAAGTGATGGTCCACCGGTAAGAAAGTAGATTTGTCCCTTGTTTTTGCACAACTGCCAAACAGCATGCATGTTAAGAGATGAAACATCGATTTTGAACCTGTTTGAATCGTTTGCAGGGCCGCACAGGTTACAAAGGCAACAAGGTGAGTGACTGTGACCTTTCAGCTGCTCTGTTCTCACTATTGAAAGATGTCCTCTGAAAATATCTGCAGGGTCTAACGTTGTGTCCTGTGGTCTTGTAGGGGGACAGAGGAGACTGTGGCGCTCCTGGGGAAAAGGGTGACACTGTATGGTCATTTTTTTCCTGAGATGTTTCAGTAAACACCCCAGACTTTGTCCATGTAGTGACATAGGTTTTATGTTGCAGGGCCCAGAGGGTCCTCCGGGCCCACAAGGACCAAAAGGAGCACAGGTAAGAGTGGCCACCGGTCTCAGTTCTGGTCTTGTTTTATACTGAATTGTGACAATTATGGGCCTTGGTTTAAATCCCACATTTTTTGTGAAGCTTTCCTGACTTTTTGTCTACATTATTCACACACATGTGAATGCATGAAATGAGAGGATAAAAAGATGTCCATGTAATTCATGGAAGGCGACCAGACCAACTGTTTATACAAGATGGAGCCACTGAGTTGTCACCCACTGATTTGATGATGGTATAATTTATCTTTAAAGACAACAGATTTTTAATGAATTTGGACTTTTTTCAATCACAAGCAATTTTCTATTTTTCAGTGTCAAAATTTAAGTTCCATTACTTTCAAAACTCATCGCTCAGACTCCTGAAAAGTCGACATCCGACAGTCGGTATTCTCTTCAATATGAAAAATGGAAGTGGAATTTGTCTTTTATTCGTCTTTGCACTAATGGAATGTGAATATTGGATTATGGGTAATCCTGATACCATTGGGGCTATGTAAAGCTGTGAATCCAGGCTTGCAGGATATTATTCTTTTGCAGGAACAGACTTTGTGTGATGGGATTAGTGCAGCGACCTGGCCGCACAGCAGCACTCTTCCTCCTCTGTGCTACTGGCACAGTGTCAGTATAACCTTGTTGTTTCACGAGCTAGGCATGAGAATCGAATGGCATGAAAGACATGAACGTCGATGTTAATCCTGTTGTATTTTTTATTCAGCGGCAGTGGGTTGGCTTTGACCTGCAGATCAGTCACACAGTGTGGGGGCTTCCTTTTTGATTTATACATGACTGCTTTTTGTTTGATTCATTTGAGAAGTGAAATATAAGGTTATGGATTATGTAGGTTATAAATGAGTAAGTGTGTATTTATTTTGCAGGGAGCACCAGGACCACCAGGGGAAGTGGGTCCTGAAGGCCCATCGGGTTCTAAAGTAAGTTTCTCAAGATGCAATGGATTTTCTGTCATTCCTGCTTGGTGGGACTGGCTTTTAAAACTGCAACAAAATCTCTTCACAGAGTTGATGTGCCACCCAAATGCAAAGTGCAGGAACAAAAATATCTGAACAATAGACGAGATTTAATAGTTGATTTAAAGAGTCACAAAGAAAACGAGGCATCAGGGAGAAAAAACAAGAACCTGAGCACGAGAAACACTAACAGACATTTCAATAAAGATCTACATTGAACTACTTATACACTGAGGGCAGATTTATTTACGGTATGTTTTTAGTGCGATACAGCTGCTGAAGGAATGTGATCAAAGCACAAACTGCATCACCTCGCTGAAATTTACATGTTTTCAGCTGGCGATGGAGAAAATGACTGAATGTTTTAAAGCTTGGTCCTAATGCTGCTAACTGTCTTTTACACTGCTGGAATTGCAACTCCTAAAACACAGATTAGAACACTGATCGCCTACAGGTGTAGACTATTTATTCCCCAATCAATAGAATTAATTTCTCTTTGTTCTGGCAACAGCCCTTATTAGGCTACATAACTGTCAGCACCGAGCTCACTGAATAACCTTTAGTGTTTAAATGGATCAAGTTTAAAGTTTCAGAGCTCTAATGTGCTCCCAGCTGTAAAATAAATGTATTAATTTGAGTAATATGTAATTTATTTGATTGCTCTGTGTGCTGGTGATGATCACGAATTCATAAGAGTCATGATTTTCTGCAGCATTACCCAAGTGTCTTTGCAGCACCAGTGATGCCTTTTGCTGTTAAATGTTTAATATTTTTAATAGACTCTTTCACCCTTCCTTGGATAATGTGTCTGATTGCAGTAGTTGGTTCTCAGTTGATCCATTTTACACCACAGATAAAATTAAATGACATGTAAAACGTCCCCTTTTATGTGAGCATGCTCGGCGCTCAAAGCAGAAAGCCTGGGTGAACAAAGAAAACTGATAACCACTGTTGTGATGTTTCTCAGGTTTTAGGTTTTGTCAAACCAGCTAACTTCAAGAAAGCCTGAATACATTGAAGTTGCTTCATAGTGGGACCATCAGGCTTTAGACAATTTAGGGAAATGAGGGGAGAACAGACATGAAGTGTAAAACTAAGCCTCGGCTTCAAAGTAGCCCAACGGCCCAACATCTCCACCTTGGTCTCATCAGTCCAAAGAACATTGTTCCAGAAATTGTTTTTGTAGATGCAATTTTGCAAACCTAAACTTTGCTGCCCTCTTCTTTTTAGAGAATCTTCTTGTCAAGCCTTGTTTGACTTTTTTCAAATTATATGGTGTGCATATAGTCCTGTGAAAACTTTCTCTTTTACACGACTATGTAGTAAAGTTTTGGATATTTCCACAAAAGTTTCTAGAATTTTGTGACTTTGTCCTTAGAATATAAAAACCTTGTTTTTGAGATACTGTGACATTAATCTCTAAATAAAATAGTTCCTTATGAACTTAAACATTTATATTTTCATTCTAAAATAATGCTCGTAGTGCTGCTTTGTATTGAGCAAAAGCAGTTTTGAAAATATACCGTTTGCCTTCTTAACACTCTTTCAAGTACAAAATTAAACCTACAAGGTCCCCCGAAGCTCAAGAACTCACTTGTTGCAACTCATTGTTTTTCCATACAAACTCTTAAATGATGTCCACTTTGAGGTTTTATAGGCAGGCATATGAGTCTTCTTCAGTTTAGGGAACTAAAAGTTATGTATACCAAAGGCTTAGATTATCATTTCAATCAAATCATGACTATTTGGTCAGACAAAAAGAAAATGTTGCTATCTCTGACACACCATCATTCATATGCAGGACTATGTGGACACTTTCCCTGACAACATCTGCATGGTCACATATCAGCTTTGGCTCAAGAAAGCGAGGGACATAATACTGACCTTTACAGTGTGTACCAAAGCCTAATAAGATGGTGTTGCTTCCATTGCCACAGAGCTGCCCCACTGCTTTTTAACAAAGATGTCTTTATGCCGATAAAATCATATGTGATTTATAGCATATTAAAAAAGAAGCCCACACTCTGAACGTCTGATTACAGTTTTTAGTAAGCTATGTGATCGGATAAGTTTATCTGGTTGTTTTTTGCAAAAAGGTTTTGAATAGATTTGCATAAAGATGGCATAAAAATGGACATTCTACCTTCACAAATACACACTATGAAACTGAAATAAGAAATACTGGGAGACGTCATCTTGATGTTCTCAAGAAAATATCCCAGATGTCTTTCTGGATCCAGAGACTGAGTTCATGCTCTGCTGTTATTTATTTTTATTTTTTTGGCTGTGCTGTTTGAAGATTATTCCTAAGTGGTATATTTTTTCAACAGTGAGGTTGATTTACTGAGTCAGTGTCAGGGTGACAAGAGAACTTGTATTTTCTCATGTTCAGGGCCTGCAACATTTATGTGAAGCACTTTGAGTTTACGTGTAATTAAAAAATAAAAACAATAAAAAATTCCATAAGCATTATATACAGCATTTGTTGCTTGGATTAAAGTTTCCCAGTTAGACTGCTTTGTCAGTATCCTGGATTGGATGGTTCTCTCAAATATATTTCTTCATCTTTATTTAGTTTTGAATTCTACCACAGCAGTACTTTAGTTGTTCATGAATAAATCGTTTGTACTGTACAGCTGTGTGTACAGCAAAGTTTCCCTGAAAGAATCCCTGAGGTTGTTCTTTCATTGCTTTTTCCCCGTCTTATGCATTTTTGAAATGATGGATTCTCATACTGAACATAGCCAAAGTTCAGTGTATGTAAATCCTCAGTTTCCACCATTTTTTTCTACTCTTGGCTCTGTGTGATGTCACAGGGGGGTCCAATAGTAAAAATATGGAGCATAACAGGTCCCCATAGAGAATAAAACAATACATTAGAATGATTTTATTGGATTAGAAGGACAGCTACATGCATCCTGGCACCATCCGTCATCTCGTCATTTTACATTCTGTTAACCTGTTTTCTGTGTTGTTTGCTGTACCATCACGTAACACGCAAACCTTTGAACTTGATTACTCTCAGGGAGACAGAGGACCCAGCGGTGCACCTGGACAACCAGGAGACATTGGTATCGGATTCCCAGGAGCCAAGGTGACACATTTATATTACAATTACTATAAAAATCATAATTCAGAGTGAAAATGTCAGTGAGGATGGAGAGAGATATTTCATTGCTGAAAGTCGAACAGCGGTGAGGTTTTGTTTCTGTGAGAAAGGAATTCAAAGACCTATTAAATCATCTCAGTTGAACTGCTACTAACTGTAAGACACTGAATAAAAAATATGTTTTATTACTTTATTATGGGAAATTTTGTTTTTACTTTTTACTAATTACAGGGTGACAAGGGTAATCAGGGAAGACCAGGTCCAGCAGGTCCTCCGGGGATAGGTGAACCAGGACTCCTGGTAAGTATGAAGATTAGGATCTTTGGCATTAAGATGTTGTATCTTATGAGTAACAGTATCGTAGTGAGCTTTTATTTCTAAACATACAGACAAGTGAGATAAAAGTTAGACAAAACTATCATAACTTAGTAAGCTGCTGAGCCGCTTTGTGCCACCAAAACAGCTTCAATGTGCCATTTATTCTACAAATATCGAGAACTCAACTCTCTAGAACTCTCTAGTATTTTTTTCCATATGATTTGTGATGTCATTGTTGATTATTTTACTGTGATGCACAATCATTTAGGCATTTCTTTTCATTTGTTACCCTGTTAGCTAACTCAGACCACAATAATCACAAGAAGAAGGTATTTTTATCCACCCTAGTTTATAAGTGACATCGCAGCTCTGTTCTGGGACTTACCTACCCTTACATTTATGCGCATGGAAGAGGTTAATTAATCCTTTATTAGCCTACAGGGTGGCAGGAAGACTCACACAGCATGAATAGAGGAGCCAAAGTGAGATGGGTTGCAAAGCAGTTTGCATTTGGGAGGCTAAAGCAAATACAGTAAATATCATGTCCCATATGGGATCTGACTGTTTGTTACATCGGGGGTTGTCAGCTAAGCCTGATAACTCAGATAAATCTTGTGTAAGTCCTAGGTAGCTTCCTTTTTCTTTTTCTTTTTTTTTAAATCACCCTTTTCTGTTTTAGGTCTGCAGCTACTAAAACCTTCACAAGTACAGAGACTTTTATTTAAAGTTCTGTTTGTTCCAGGGACCCCAAGGATCACCTGGAACACAAGGAAATCCTGGACCTCCTGGAGAGGGGTTTCCAGGACCAAAGGTGGGAAAAGTCTTTGATTACATACAGTACTGTATAAAAGTCTCAACTCACCTTTTTTATATTTTTTTTCCAAGTAGCCAGACTTTTTTAAATAATTTTTAAAGTGGACTTAAGCAGATTTTGATCCATATAATCTAATAACTATCTGGAAAGTTTCTAATTGACAACAGCGTCTTTTCTCAGCATGAGAATGATCCCATGTATGCATCCAGTGCAATAAAAGCATATCTGAATAGAAAAGCACACAGTGGAACGCCTGGAATCATGGATTGGCCTCCTCAAAGCCCAGACCTCAAAATGATTGTAGCAGTGTGGGATCATCTCTACAGAGCATGGAACAAAGTGCAGCCAGCAACCAAAGAAGAGTTTGGGAAAAGAAACAGACTAATTTATATTTTAAAAAATGTACAGATCAGTGTAAGTGGTAGGTTTAAAAGATTGCTATTCTAAATTTCATACTTTACATACAGCTATGTATAAATCAGATTTCTCATATTTTCTTTAGGGTGATCGAGGATATGAAGGTCCAAAAGGAAGTCGAGGGCTTCCTGGTATTGGGATCAAAGGTGACAAGGTGATTTGAACCAAAATTTACTGCTGAATTCCTCATCGATGCCTCCATGTACAGATCTGAATCTTTAATCGTTGCATTTCTTCTATTCCCTTTTCTCAGGGCAATTTTGGGCCACCAGGAAATCAAGGTCCAGTTGGTGCTCCTGGTCCAGGACTTCAAGGAGAAAAGGTAAACATGTCAAACATGTGGCCCAGGGGCCAGAATGAGTCCATCAAAGGGTCTTTTGTCAGCTTGATGGCTTTGTTAAGTAAAAAAATGAAAAGTCATTAATTATTCCTCTTTGTCACTGCTCGGCTAATCCTTTCGTGATAATTTCTAGTAGTGGAAATGTTTACAAGTTTTTTGAATCGTAAAAAGGAATGATGTGAAGGGCTTTCCACTTTAATCAGTAAACTGCGATGTACATGTAATAACAGACTCAATGAATGTGATATAAACTGAAATAATTTTAGGAACCTGGTGAACTGAAACATCATTTAATAGAAAGATTAGCGGTAATTGGTTTCGTGGAGTTTTTCCCTCCAACATCAGTCTGTCAGGTAAGCAGAGTTTGAAATAGACACTGAGACATGAAATCACAGTTATTTATGTCAAAACGTCTCATCTGTTGTGTTTTATTCTAGTTTAGGCTTTCAGCTTTAGTCGTGGCTCTGACTCAGGGACACATTTTCACCTTCTTTCACGTCGTAACCTTTAAAGAGGCTTTTTGTTTCAGCATATATTATTACACAATGATTTTACTCGTCTGGCCTTATTAATACACAGCAAAGCTAGACCGTTTGAGGCCCGCAGAATTAAAATGAGTTTAACACCCCTCCATTAGAGGGAAGAGTCCAAAATGCCTTTTTTTCTTTTCCTTTGTGGTACACTACATCTCACATTACTACTGGTTTTATTTCTAATATCATTTCTTGGAGTTAAGTCACCACCTGTGAGTGTGCAGGTGTGAAATTTAAGCCTGGGAAATCCAAAAAACATTTGATTAACAATAACAAAGAATTAAAGTCCTTCAACACAGTCCTGACTAATGTTTCATTTAGAAATAAAAACCGAAACTGAAGGCAGACATGCTATACTGTCACTTTGACTTTTTCTCATCAAAAATAGATTTAGAAACATCCATCTTCTTCCACTCACCCAGTTCAGTGTTGCATGGGGACTACAGCATATCCCAGCTGGCATAGGGGCCACTAAACAGACAACCATTCACATTCACGTCACACCTACGGATAATTTTACAATCTCTAATTAACGTAACCCCATCCATGTCTTTTGGGTCAACTCCACACAGAAAGGCCCTGCCTGGATGGTGGATTCAAACTGAGGACCTTCTTGCTGGCAAGAAGGCGTTAACCACCATGCTACAAAATTTAGGAACATTGGTTTAAAAAAAAAAAAAAAAAAGTTATTAGTCTCATACCTTCAACCTAACTCTCTTTTTTCCTATAGGGAGATCAGGGTCCAGCTGGGCCTCCAGGACCCAAAGGAGCTCCAGGTGTTGGAATAGCAGGACCAAAGGTAAGACGCCCAATAACAGACAAGGTTTTTTTTCCCTTTATCTCAGAAGCAGAAACAAGAAAATGATTGTGAATCGGTCTTCCTCTGAATCAGAGGGTTTATGGAGCGGCTGCTGGAGGTTAAGACATAATTCAGTCAATTCAGTTTAAAATAATAACAGGGAAAAATCAGACTCTAAAGCAGCGATTGAGTCTGTAGTATACTATGCAATATTCTATTATAATAAGGTCCATATTTTATATATAGTCTATCATTTGTTGTGCCAGGTACCATTAACACTCACTGGCAAACCCAAGGTATACATGACAGAAAATAATGAGAAACAAATATCCTTTATGTTTCTGAGTAATGTTTTCTAAAGATGCAGTGCTCTGGTGTTTCAAGAAACTGATATGAAAGAAACTCATATAAATGATACTAATATTTACATCTTTTTTTGAATACCCAAATGACTATGTGACTATTACCTTCAGGGGGATCAGGGCCTCTCAGGTGAGCCAGGACTACCAGGTGAGCGAGGTGTTGGAGAACCAGGGCCCAAAGTAAGTCCTCTTTGCACTGCTGCACTACTCCTGTACCTGTATTTTTTTTTTTTTTTTTTTTAATTTGTTCATTTCAGGCACAACAATAAAGTTGAACATAAAGTGCACAAAAACAAAAACAAACAACAAAATGTACCTGAAAAGGAGTGGGATGAAGAAAACTTATTAAATCCCACCCCTATATTCACTTATCAACAAAAACAATAAACTTCCCGCAGCTACACCCAAGCAAAACAAATAGAACCTTCATAACTGAATACAGAATATATTAATTATAAATTGCGTTACCACAGGTAACAGGCAATAATAATTACAAGTAACAAACACACATACATATACATACATATATATATATATATCTACACACACATGTACATATATATACATACATACACACAAACTTTTTTTTTTTTTTTTTTTTCCCCCCTTGGAATCCATGCCAGCAATGGTAAGAGAACAGACATTACAGAGCACACTAACACCATCACTGATTATACTGTGATACTCTGTATTCAGAGTAATACTAAGAAAAACTGACCAAAAAGCCACATATAATACTTTATATGAATATTTGGCAACACCTTTTGTGTTTTCATTCCCATTGACACAGGTGTGCAAGCACTTAGCTATGCAGCCTGTTTTTACAAACATCTGAAAGAATGGGGTCTTTGTAAAGAGCTCAACAAATTTATGAATTTGAGTGTGGTGATGTAATAGGATGCCACCATAGCAGCAATTTCTTCTAGATATTCCTCCATTAACATTAAGTGGTATAAATGCAAAGTGGAAGCAATATTTTATAAAGTGGAAGATGCATTTTATTTGATTTGGACAACTGTAGCACACCAATCCTGCTTCCAGCCTTCATGCTAACCCAAGCTAACCGCCTCCTAGCCATAGCTTCTAAATTAAAGACGACATAACGCAGATATTCATCTTCTTAATGTAGCTGATTGTATTTGCATAGTTTCAACCCCTCTGGGACTCTCGTATGTTTCAGGGTGACCCTGGAGCTGAGGGGTTATCAGGTATACCTGGTCAGCCAGGAGAGGATGGAGTCCCAGGACCAAAGGTAATGAAGCCTGATGTCAGTCACTTTTCTGTTTGTTAAATATACTTTAAATACACCTTACCAGTCTTTCTGTCCACTGTGTCATTTACTGATCAGGGGGACCTTGGGTTACCGGGGCCCCGGGGAGCTGATGGAGCTCCTGGTAAAGGTGTCCCAGGAGAGAAGGTAACAGTATTTTATATCTATGTTTCAAATCAGATCTCCATATTTTGTTCTAGAGGTTATAAGCACTTACCCACAATCCGGAAGATTGTTTAAAGGTTGTTTTGTGTTATTCTGACAGGGAGACAAAGGGGACCGGGGGTCCAGAGGCCAGCCAGGTGCAGTCGGTCCTGTGGGGCCAATGGGCCCAAAGGTATGTGTGTGTTTAGCAGAAGCATTTTAGAAAAATGAAATGAAAAACTACTAGTGAACCAGTAAATTCTTAAATAACAACAAACAAACAAACAAACAAACAGAAATCTGCTGCTACAGTTACACAAACAGCACATCCATCCCTCCTGCCAGCCATCTATTTTGTTCAACTTCAGAGTGATGGGGGTGCCTGGAACAGGTACGAGGTACAGGTTCAATCTGGACGTGTTACCGGCCCATCCAGGGTGCAAGCAGCTGTGAGGAAAGAGAGAAAATATAAAAATTTATTAAAAAATTTACAAAATTTGAAATTGTTCTGTTAAAGTGTAGGACTGATACCACTGTATCCATCAGGTTCTGAAAAAGCCCATGATTAGGTATTATCATTGCATTCAGGAAATTATTTTTAAATGGCTTTGTGTACCGTAATGTTTCTAATAAGTGCTTTCTCCTCCAGGGCCAACCAGGAATTATCGGGCTACCAGGTCCAGCTGGACTTACTGGCAGGGGTATAGCGGGGGCCAAGGTAAATCAAGGCTGCATAACTAAAGTTGGTGTGACTTTCAGTAATAGTAACAGCTTTACTTCTGGGTTTTGTCAGGGAGAACCAGGTCCACAAGGTCCACCCGGAGCTGTGGGAGACCCGGGAATTGGTTCACCTGGATCCAAGGTCAGTTCACTTCTTGTTTACTCTTCAGTTATCCTCCCCCAGTAAAGTATGTAAGTACAATTAAGTTTTGGTTTGTAGGGTGACAGAGGGCCACAGGGGCCCCCTGGGCCACCTGGACTAAAAGGAGAAGGTTTCGCTGGCCCCCCAGTGAGTATCAAACCAGATTACAGCCTCTTTTATGAGCACAAGACTCCAAGTATTTCACACTCAGGTTTAAATGTCAATTGAAAAAAAATTCTTAGGGACTTCCTGGGCCTCCTGGCCTGATGGGAGAGACTGGACCAGATGGGATTGGTTTACCTGGAACAAAGGTAAGTAAAAAACATTTTTTTTATTATTATGGATTAGTTCTCTTCACCTCTTAGGAACATTTACATAGATTATTTTATCAGATTTTGAAAAGGAATAAACAGTTCCCCTGTTTACCCTTCAAAGCGCCTTGAGGCAACTGTTGTTGTGATTTGGTGCTATATAAATAAAGTTGAATTGAAAGTCTTACCTTTTATATGACCTGTTATCCAAAAGCTTCTGCTTTCTTGTTTGTCAAAGAAATACAAATAAAGACTTTTTCTGACTTTTCTCTTATTGCTGTGTTAATTTTGGTTTTAAAAACTTTTATGTGTGCAATTAATAATTGTTTTAATTATTGACTTTTTTTCTTTTATTTTTGAAAATCTGTATGTTGTTTTGAAGAATGCAAGACTGCATGTGTGTCTGTATGCTGGAGCATGTACACTTATATGAAGCATTTTGTGTTCAACTGTGTGTTCTAAAAACTGATGCACAGATAAAGCTATTATTATTATTGCAAGTATCAACAAATATTTAATAACTTACATTCAGGGAGAAAGAGGCTTGCCTGGGTCTCCTGGACCTGCTGGGCCACCAGGAATCGGGTTACCTGGTCCAAAGGTAATCAGAAATGTAGAAAACAATGGATTTTGTTGTATTTTTGTTATCTAAAGTAGATATAAAGTTTTCTTTTCCTGCAGGGTTCAGCTGGCCAAATAGGACCACCTGGTCCACAGGGGTTACCTGGAGAAGGGTTACAAGGACAAAAGGTACAGTTGTCACCTGTCACTCACATTTATTCACTTGCAGCTGAATTATTGAATGTTTTATAAGTAGATTTTAAGTAATAATGAGCCCTTTTCTAAAGACTCTGAATTAGGGAATGCATGTTTACTATACTCCGGTAACACAGTGATGAAAGAATTGCTGTGTTTCCAGTGAGTCTAGCAAACTAAATAATGAGTTTTCTAACAGGTTTGGTTGGATTTTAGCTAAGAAATATGAACCTGCATTC